>NW_024080846.1:117907-437652 GCF_003009895.1 Hyaena hyaena | reverse complement strand
CTTATTTCGCTCAGCATAACCCCCTCAAGGTCCATCCATGTTGCTACACATGGCCAGATTTCATTGTTTCTCATTGCCATGTAGTATTCCATGGTATAGATAAACCACATCTTCTTGATCCATTCATCTGTTGATGGACACTTAGGCTCCTTCCATGTTTTAGCTATTGTGGAGAGTGCTGCTATGAACATTGGGGTACATGTGCTCCTATGCCTGAACTGTAGAGAAATTTTTATATAAAGTTGGACAATTCACAAAGGAAAGGAGCAAAAAGGCTGAGACAGCAAAATGAGAGAAAGATAAAAGCCTGAGAGGATCAATTAAAGGTTTCTAAATCCAGATAATTTAAATCTTTCGAGAAAGAATGTAGAGAAAGTGAACAATTGTGAAATTACGGGGTACTTAGTTAAGAAAAATCCTAATAGCTTCCAGAGACAAAAACCAAACAAAAGGAAAACAAAGCCAAAGCAAACAAAACCAAAAGGAATATAAAGGAATGAGTTTGAAAACTGAATTCTGGAAGACAGGGGAGCAATAGTTTCATGTTTCTGAAAGATTCTCAAACTAGAATTCTGCTGAAATATCAGTCAAGTAGGAGGGCACAGTAAAAACAATTTAGACATTCAGAGGCTCAGAAAAATTATCTTTTATTTATATTTTCTAATGTAATGTTCCAGAAAATTAGGAAGGAAACCAAAAAGAGAAAGAATTGTAATTTAGGACACAGAAGAATGTCAAAGAGAAGTTCCAAGATAACAGCTGTGTACCAGGCCAGGTGAATAATCAGTTCATTTGAAGCAAGGGAACCCTGAAGGAAGGTTTCTAGAGAAAGCAGGAACTTGAAATGGCATGGTAACTATTTTTTCCCCCAGTCAGGAGTTGACTATTGATATGACAGAGGCCAATTGTGTAAAAAGAAAGGCAAGTATTTGCTGTAGTGAAAACAAAAGCTATATAGGAAAGAAAATATACTCTTAGTACTTAGCTTTGAAATCAACAGTGTTTTGTTCTAATTGTTGGCAAGGAATACTTATTCCCCATGTCATTGTTTCCTTGTGGAGGAACTTCACTCCTGGGTTTTGAGTGACTACAGCAACATAGCTAAATAAGATTTAGCTATTCTTCATTTGTTCACACACCCCCCTCCCCTAACAGTAACAATTTGTTATCCATTTATGGACAAAAGTGCCTTTGTGGAAGCAATACAACATCATATGTCAAGAGACTAGGAAGGAGCTTTGCCTACAATATGTTAGATAATAGGCATAAAGACCTTGGTGCTGGCTATGGACCATGTAATGGCCTGTTTCTGGCTCTAGCCCTTCTGGGCTGCAGTATATAAGTCCCTGGAAAAATACTGTCTTAGATGATCACCCACAAGATGAAGGAACCTTTGTGGAAGTCCAAATTTCTAGTAGAGGAGTTCCAGTACAGTGTTGGAGCAAAAGTATCTGAGTTTGGACACATTGGAGAGGCTACAAGGAACAATTTGACTTTGCTCACCTCACCTCTTACCCACAGTGGTACAGCTTAGGGCCAGATAAGTCTTTTCAGCTTGTGGTTTATCCTGTGAGAGGAAATGAGAGTTGTGAGTGGGCACCTGGCTTTCCAAACTGTGCAGGATCCATTCTCTCTCACCTTATCCAGAGTATTGACTTGTGAGCTGCATGACTGAGAGGGAGCATAAGAGGCTGGGAGAGTGGCACATTACTCTGGGAGGACATTAAAGGGATGTGATTACATGTACTATAGACTATATAGGAAGATTGAAATCATACCAGATCATCTTTTATGACCATGATGGTGTGAAACTAGGAATCATCAACAAGAGAAAAGCTTAAAAATTCACAAACATGTAGAAATTAAGCAACACATTCTTGAAAATAACTAATGGGATATTAAAAATATCTGGAAACAAGCAAAATGGATAATAAACTAAAACTTATGGAATGCAGCAAAAGCAGTTCTAAGATGGGAGTTTATAGCAATAAACACCTACATTAAGAAAAATGAAAGATCTCAACATAACTTTACACCTCAAGGAAATATAAAATGAAGAGTAAGCTAAGCCCAAAATTAATAGAAGGAAGGAAATAACAAAGATCAAGGCAGATAAATAAATTAGAGCAAAAAAATATAAAAGGTAGAAGAAATAAGAGTTGGTTTCTTGAAAATATAAGCAAAATTGACAAATCTTTAGTTAGGCTATGAAAAAAGAATACTCAAATAAATAAAATCAGAAATGAGAGAGGAGACATTACAACTGTTACCACAGTAGTAGTACAAAGGTTCATAAGAGACTACGATGGACAATTATGTGTTAACAAATTGGATAACCTAGAGTAAACAGATAAATTTCTAGAACCTACAACCTTTTAGGACTAAATCATGACAAAATAGAAAATCTGAATAGGCCAGTAATAAGGAAGGAGGTTGAATCAGCAATCAACAATCTCCCAACATAGAAAAGACCACAACCAGATGGTTTAACTAGTGAGTTCCACCAAACATTTAAAGAAGAACTAATGCCAATTCTTCTTAAACTCTTTAAAAAAATTGAAGAGAACACTTTCAAACTCATTTTACAAGTCAGCATTACCCTGATGGTAAAGCCAGATGAAGATATTGGAAAAAAGGAAAACTACAGTCCAGTATCTTGGATCAATATAGATGCATAAGTTTGCAACAAAAATACTAGCAAACTGAATTCAACAACACATTAGAAAGATCATATACCATGATCAAGTGGTTTTATCCCTGGAATGCAAGGCTAGTTCAATATAAGCAAGTATATAAATGTGATACACCATATTAATGGAATGAAAGATAAAATCGTGATCCTTTCAATATATGTGGAAAAGGCATTGACAAAATACGACATACTTTCTTGATAAGAACCTTTCAACAAATTGAGTATAGGAGGAAAATACCTCTACATAATAAAGGCCGTATATGGTAAACCCATAGGTTACATCATACTCATTGGTAAAATGTTGACAGCTTTTCACCTAGGATAAGAAATAAGACAGGAATATCCACTCTTACCACTCTTACTTAACATAGTACTGGAAGTCCTAGCCAGAGCGTCTGGGCAAGACAAAGAAATAAAAGGCATTCAAATCAGAGTAGAAAAAGTGATATTTTCTTTGTTTGATATGATATGATCTTTTATTTAGTTTTTGATATAATCTTTTAAGTAGAAAGTCCTACAGACTTCAAAAAAACTGTTAGAACTAATCAATGAATTTGGTAAAGTTGCAGAATACAAGGTCAACATACAGAAATTACTTGTATGTGTATATACTAACAGTGAACTAACTTAAAAAGAAATAAAACCATCCCATTCACAGTCATGTCAAAAAAATAAGGTGCTTATGAATAAGTTTAAGCAAAGAGGTAAAAGTCCTATCCACTGAAAACTATAAGACTATGATGAAAAAACTGAAGAAGACACAAATAAATGGCAAGATATCCTGTGTTCGTGGATGGGAAGAATTAGTATTGTTAAAATGCCCATACGACCCAAAGTCCTCTGTAGATTCAATGCAATCCAATGATATTTTTCACAGAAAAAGAACAAACAATTCTAAAAGTTGAATGAAACCACAAGGACCCCAAATAACCAAAGCAATCATGAGATAGGACCTAAGCTGGAAGCATGCAGGTGCTGATTTTAAACTGTATTATAAAGCTATAGTAATCAAAGCAGTATAATACTGGCATAAAAATAGACACACAGATCAGTGGAACTGAATTGAGCCCAGAAAGAACCCCCTTCATATATAATCAACTACTACAAGGGAGCCAAGACTACTGAATGGGAAAAGGATATACTTTTTAGTAAGTGATTTTAGGAAAGCTGGATATTCACATGCTATTGAATATTCAATGATATTGGATCCCTCTCTTATACCACTTACAAAAACAACTCAAGATGGTTTAAAGACTTAATTATAACTGAAACTGTGAAACTCCAGAAGAACACACAGGGAGAAAGTTCCTTGACACTGGTTTTGCCAATGATTTTTTAAAAAATATGACATCAAAAGCATAAGCAACAAAAAGCAAAAATAATTAAATGGGACTATATCAAATTTAAAAATCTCTGCACAGTGAGGTAAATAGTCAAAAAAGTGAAAAGGCAACTTTTGGAATGGGAGAAAATATTTGTAAATCATATATATGATAAAGAATTAATAATTCAAAATATGTAAGGAATTCATACAACTCAATCCATTTAAAAAATGTGTAAAGGATAGTAGATATTTTCATTAAGAAGACAACAAATGACATACAGGTACATGAAGAAAAGTTCAACATCACTAAGCGTCAGGAAGATGCAAGTCAAAACCACAATGAGATATTACCTCATCCTTGTTACAGAGTTCTCATCAAATGTCAAGAGGTAAGTTCTCATGAGGATATGGAAAATGTGGAACTCTGTGCACCATTGGTGGGAATGTAAATTGATACAGTCACTGTGGAAAACAATGAAATTTCCTCAAAAAATTAAAAATAGATCTACCATGTGATCCAGCAATCCCTCTTCTAGGTGTATATCCAAAGGAAATGAAAACAGGATCTCGACGAGATATCTGTACTCATATATTTATTGTAACATTATTTACAACAGCCAGGATATAGAAACATCCTAAGTGTCCATCAGCTGATGAATGGATAAAGAAGATATGATATATATACAGAATGGAATATTATTCAGCCATGAAAAAGAAGGAAATCCTGCCATTTGTGACAATATGGTATATCTTGAGGGTGTTATGCTAAGTGAAAAAAGTCAGATGCAGAAAGACAAATACTATATGAACTAACTTATATGTGGAATCTAAAAAGCCAAACTAAAGAAATAAAACAGAATGGTGGTTGCCAGGGGCTGGGGTGGGGAGGTGGTAGAAATGGGAAGATGTTAGTCAAAGGGTATAAACTTTCAGTTGAAAAATAAAGTCTGGGAATCTGATATTCAGCATTGTGATTATAGTTAACAACACTGTATTTTATACTTGAAACTACTAAGAATGTATCTTAAATGTTCTCACTACAAAAAAGAAATGATAATTATGTGATGTGATGGAGGTGTGAACTAACCCTACTGTGGTAATCAGTTCTCAGAATACAAGCTTATCAAATCAATATGTTGTACACCTTAAAGTTGCACAATATTATACATCAACTATATCCTTAGTAAAGCTGGAAAAAAATAACACTCTCAGCCTCAGTGTGTTCCTCTTTGATACCCAAGGAAAGGAAAGTAACTGATGTAATTAATGAGTTTGGGAGAAGACACTGGGCATGGGTGCCTCAGTCCCTTCTGTCTTCTCTTTTCAGATCTACCTGCCTGCAGAGAGGGTACATTTCGGTCTGCTCTCTCAACCATGCAGTAAGATTAGCAGGGCAGGCTCTGCTTCTGTGGGGGGAGGCCTGTGGTTGTCCAGAGCAGCCTGTGATTAGGCAGGTAAGTTTGATTTTGGGGTGCAGTTTTAGGAAGCCCATTTTGCTATTTACTTTAGTCATGTTAAATGCCTTATTGATAATAAAGATGATACTTTAATTTACAGCTGTCAGCTTTCCTTGTTTTGTTTTGTTTTTTCACCTAGTTCTGAACTTGCTCAGGAAATAGTGGTGTGTAATGTACTGATGGGATAATATCCCAGTGTTAGAGGTATAAATATGAACCAATATTTACTTTGAGAAGATGAACAAGGAGCATTTGTGTTCATGTTACAAAGCTGAATTCTTATCTATCATAAAGGGCATTCGTTGATAATGTCTAGAATAGAAAAATCAAGAAATAGCATAAAGTAAGTCATGGAGATGAAAAGTACAGCACAGGGAATATAATCAATAATATTGTAATAACTGCATGATGACAGATGGTAACTACGCTTATCATGGTGATTTGTAATGTATATTATTGTCAAATCACTATCTTGAAACCTGAAACTAATATTTTATATATGCAATACTTCAAATAAAAAAAAAGACTGAAAACTACTTGGCCAAAAAAAGGAAAAAGAGAGAGAAAGAAAGAAGGACAGAAAGAAAGAAAGCAAGTAGGAGGGAGGAAGAAAGAAAAGAAAAAGAAATAGTATACTAATTAAAAATAGTAGAGAATTATCAGAAAAATATAATAGTTGTTTCTGGACTTGCTAGACTGCCAGAGAGGATAGAAATGGGTCATGTAGTTATTTCATTAAACATTTTTAGCACTGTGTGATTTTTAGCCATGTGCATGTATTTTGTTAAAAAAAAAATTAAACGAAAAAACAAAGGTAAACTGGTACCCTGTTCTTTAAAAGTCAGTTTAGACATGTTCTGTCAGTTTGATTGAGAATAGTGCAGCATTGACATTCAGACTTTTCTTGACATTTGTAGGCAGAGTGATTCTGCAGTGGGAAGAGTTTATGACAGTGGTGATACACTTTACTGGAATTCCTGATGACTTAAAAATTTATGAATTACTAAAGTTTTGAGATTTTTCTCTGAACCTTATTGGTATATCAGGAAGTGCTTGATTGCCTGGTTTGAAAGTTATAACCAACAAAGCATGCCTTTTTCCTTTCCCTAAATGTAATCTGGCAAAAGAGATTTACTGATTATGAAAACAACTCTTTGTTTTGGAAATTGGTCATGCTCTGAAGCCATCAGGTATTCACTTCAGGTTTGGCTCTTGGTTTAATATCTTTGGTCAATTCTAGGAATTAAACATCCATGTTTAATTGGGTTGACTCTATGTTCAGTCTTGGATAAATGTTCCAACTGCATTTGGAGAGTGTATTCTTGCTTAGAATGTATAGTGTTTGATAATTATATATTCTGATCTTTTATATTCTTATTGTCCTTAATGTGTTCAAGATTTAGAGAAAGGGAAGTTAAAGTCTCCTACTTTTCTGTTTTCATTTCCCCTTGTAGCTCTACCATTTTTTGTAGTAAGAATGCTGAATCCATGTGGCAGAGTTTGTTGTCTATTACATTTTAGTTGTGGGTTATATCTTTGAGTAGTCAGAATGTGACTTTGCTATAGCTTCATGTTTTTATCTTCAATTTTACCTTAATTGATATTTATTGTTACCACACTTTAAATTTGCCAAATAGAAGTTTTGTCCAACTCTATTCAGTCGTTTTGTTTGAAGCCTATGCCTTATAAATAGCACATAATTACAGATTATTTTATAACCGAATCTAAGTTTTTTTCTTTTTTTATGGAAAAAAGTTTTAAAAAAAGATTATGGGAATGTCACATTTTATTATTAAAAATTCAAAAATATTGTGTAAAACAAAAACTCAAGGTCCTCTGATGATGCCCTATTCATTTGCCCTCTTTTGAAACTCATTTCCTAGGGGTAACTACTGTTAGCACTATGTTTTCTCTGTTCAGTTCTCTTTCTGGGCATTTGCAAATAGATATACTCTCTACCACCCCCATTCGACTTTAGGATTAGACCTTAAATAATACTCTGAAATGTTTTTTACTCAACAACACAGTGCAGAGTGTCATTATATGGAGAGTGGCAATGCTTCATGTCATTATATGGAAATCTAGATTCCATTATAGATATACCATTGACTTAACCACATTCCAAAATTTGTATTGTCTGTAGTTGGTTGGTTGGTTGACTTTACCAGCAATGAACTTTCTTCCACAGTTAGTCTCATCTACTTTTGTGAGTACTTCTGTAGGATAGATTTCCTGGATTAGATTTTTAAATTATGAGATACATTCATTTAAAATTTGATAGAAACTGTCAATTTACTTTTCAACAAGGTGGTAACAATTTACATTCCACTAATTATATATAAGGGTGTCTTATTTTTGATAATATTGTATGTTATCAGTCTTTTTAATTTTAATTAATTGACAAAAAGCCTCATTATTATTTTGGTTTGTGTTTCCCTTCTTGAGCATCTTTTCATACCATTATTAGCTCAGTATACCCTTTTCTGTTAAGTTAGTATTTATAGCTTTCTGTTTTTCTGTTGGGTTATTATTTTATTATTATTTTTAAGGTCTCCTCCTATAAAAAGGATATTAACAGTTGTCTATTTTTTATGATTTGTCATTTGTCTTTGCTAAAATATAATGAAGTGATTTCAGTTTTGTTTGTTTTGCTTTGGTTTCATATTATGTTTAGAAAAGCTTTTCGTATTCTAATAAAATTTAAAAACTCCCTGATGTTTTCTTTTTGTATTTTTACAGTTTTGTTGGGCTTTGACTTTTTTGGCACAGTTTAATTTATTAACATTTCATTCTGTTTCTGTGATCTTAGTATTGTTTTAAAATGTTTTCTTAATATTTCCTGCTTTATCTTCCTCTCATTGTATTGCACAAATTGTGTTTGAGTGTTTGTGTGTTTTGTATGAATTTGATATGAAGTTTGCATACCTTTTTCTTTGTTATTCTAGTTATTTTTTTAATAGCAAGAGAAACACATTATTTTCTTTTCCCTAGTGATGTCAATAAGAAAATACTATCTGCTGATTTCTCCTGTGTAAGATGGACCTCTGTTACTTTCAATCCCTCACATGCTATTTTGTTGTTGGTGGTGTTGTTGAAAAAAGACTGGCTTTAAGTTCCGATGATTACTATATTTTAAGGGCTTTTATCTTTTTGTGTTTTACGCAAAAATATTTTCTTTTTGTGTTGTATTAGTACATCAACACTTATATATAAGGGTAGCAAATGCTTGGTATGTGTACCTATACTAACATACGGATAGAACAAAACACCAAACATTTTCTATAGCCATAAAATAAGTAGATTGAGTCCTGCCTTTTCTGGTCTCTACCAAAGTCTAGACCGTAGACTCTTGGAACTTTGAGCAGGGTGACAGTTTGGTACTAGTTCAGGTCTATCCATATTCTTTATATATTTATTCAACATTTATTTAAGGGAGGAGCTAAACATTAAGTGGGAAAAGAGAACTCTTCAGCTTCTTTTTTATTATCCCAGGTGTAGCTCAGCCTTGGCTCCAAACTCATATCCTAAAATCAGTAAGTGAGTCCTATAGTTAACTTTATCTGCCCTCCTTCACTTGTGGTGGTTGTTGTTGGGGTCTGGGTTGTGTTGGAGAGAATGGGCTTACTTCACCCCTTCAAGCAGTTTATCAGGGTATTCCTTCCAGTTTGCTTCTACCCATTTCACAAAGTAA
Source organism: Hyaena hyaena (assembly GCF_003009895.1). NCBI lineage: Eukaryota > Metazoa > Chordata > Mammalia > Carnivora > Hyaenidae > Hyaena > Hyaena hyaena. The sequence goes on along the minus strand of NW_024080846.1, from coordinate 428,488 downwards.
ACATGCCAATCAGAACACCCTTTTCCACTAAGAACTTGGGAGTTTTCTGTTCCCTAAAGTATTACACAGTTCATCTTATTTCTATGACCTTATTTAATGCTTCAAGCATCCACTATAAATCAGTTATTGAAAGAACAGGCTCCTTTTAGCTGAATGGGGAAGTTATTGGTAAATATCTCCTCAAAACCTTATAGATTTGTAAAAGAAGTATTTTGAAATCTTTATTTGGAGAAATGGGTGGGGGGAGGACAGGTGAGGAGTGACTTATTACTGTGGAGTCCTCTGTACTTTAAAAATGTCTAATCATATTAATATAATTCTCAATTAAAAATTAATTGAAAATTATTAGAGAATTTGGGGATTCTCTGACTCTACAAGAATGTTGAAACCTATGTGTTTCTAGAATAATAAAGGTAGCTATTAATATTGCATTGTTCTCTGTTCTTTATTTCATTAGAGCATTTAAACATTCTGATTTTGTGTAGTTAGTTGCCTAATACAATTTTAAAATAGCACTCCACAATCTTTAAGAAAAGTTAGCCTTTTTTTCTAACTTATCCCAAAAGAACAGGTTTTCATGAATTTTTTTTTCTGGAAAACTGGAAAATTTCTAATAAGTTCTAGCTGATTCCTTTGGGTCTGTAATGTTTTTTGCATATAAAGATACTTTTTATATCTCTTTCAATATTTAGGACTCATTTCTGTTTCATATCTCATTACATGAACTAGAATTTCTAGAACTATGTAAGATAATAATGATTTATTTTCAGTAGTGCTTGTAATAGATATGTCTCTATTGATTCATCATTAATCATGATATTGGTAGACAGGTTTTATCTTATCAACAAAGTATATTTTTATTCTTATTTTGTAAGAATTTTAAAAATTAACTTGAGTTTTAAACTTACAAAATAATGTTTTGATACCTGTTGTACTAATGATAATTGATCTGAGGTATTATGATAATTTCTTATCATTGAGCCTTTTTTATAAGAGTGGTATCAGCTCTATCTGGTTACTTTTGATTTGGAAAAGTCCATTTGTGAATATTTTAGTTGGGCTTTCACATCTATATTTGTATGGAAGGATAGATTATAATTTTATTTTTGTTTTTGGGCTTTGTGTCATCCTTCTCGTTTCTGGTTGTTAGTTCTATGTTAATTTCACTTATTTTTCTACATTTTCAAATATATAATATGGAAGTTAGCTATTCCTTGAAAGTTTAAAAAAATTCACCATGAAATAATGTGTGCCTAGCTCTTCTTTTCTGGGCACTTGGTTAATGTGTTCTGTTTTTCCTCACTCATTACTTCATTTTTTTCCCCCCAGATCTGTAGAAACTTCCAATGTGTAAATGCTTCTGTTCTGAATTATGACTGTGATATTCAGAAAAAGTGTCATGGACACGGGGTAGGTAATATTCTCTTCTGGTTTGTTCATTAAACTAGTGCTGAATCATGAGAATTTTCAGTGAGGGTTAGGTGAGACTTCCCAAGATTTTTAGGTTTTTAGATATTGGGGAATTTAGATACTGACAAATTTTTCATTCTTAAAAAGAGTACCTGTGGATTTGCATGAATTTCATCCTTTTTCTTGGTTTCTATTCTTGAGTTTATGATATAGAGCAATATTCACAATTAACTAAAGTGGTTTTTTTCATTGTTTTGAAGGTATGTAATAGCAATAAGAATTGTCACTGTGATAATGGCTGGGCTCCCCCAAATTGTGAGACTAAAGGATATGGAGGAAGTGTGGACAGTGGACCTACATACAATGGCAAGTATATAAAAGAAAATTAGTGTGATCGTCCAGTAGCCTATATCAGAAAGTGGGCATCCTTGTACCTCTCCCTCATTTCCCACATTGGTTATATGTTAAATATGTTGATTCTGCCTCTTAAATTTCTTATGAATGGTTCCATTTTTTTATCCCTAAGAATTAACCTTCAGTTTCTTGTCTGAACTTACACAATAGCCTCTTAACTAGGCTCCCTCTTCCCCATCTTGCCTCCTGTAATCCATGTTCCATACTACCTACAGAATTTTATTTTATTTTTTTCAGCTGTTTATTTATATTATAATTTATATTTATCTTTAAATATTCAAGTATAATTAACATACAGTGTTAGTGTCAGCTGTACAATATAGTGATTCAACAGTTCTGTCCATCACTCACGGTAAGTGTACTCTTCTTTTCCTTCCAATTTTTATTTAAATTCTAGGTAGTTAGCATACAGTGTAATATTGGTTTTAGGATTAGAATTTAGTGTTTCATCACTTACATATAACACCCAATGCTCATCATAACAAATGCCCTCCTTGGGGGACCTGGGTGGCTTAGTCAGTTGAGGGTCTGATTCTTGATTTCGGCTCCAGTCATGATCCCAGGGTTGTGGGATCTAGCTCTGTGTTGGGCTCTGTGTTGAATGTGGAACCTGCTTGGGATTCTCTTCTCTCTCTCCCTCTGCCCCTCTCCCCAACTTGTGCCCTCTTACTTTCTCTAAATACAAAATAAAACAAAACAAAAACAAGTGCCCTCCTTAATAGCCACCACCCATTTGGCCTATCCCCCACCCACCCACATTTATCAATCTTTTGTTTTTTCTTTATAGTTAAGAGTCTCTTATGGTTTGCTTCTGTCTCTCTGTCTCTTTTTCTTTCTTCCCATAAGTTTATCTGTTTTGTTGTCTAAACTCCACACATGAGTAAAATCATATGGTATTTGTCTTTCTCTGACCATTTCACTTAGCATAATACATCCTCGCTCCATCTACGTCATTGCAAATGGCACGATTTTATCTTTTTTTTAAATTTAATTTAATTTTTTTGGGGAGAGAGAGAGAGTCCTAAGCAGGCTTCATGCTCAGTGTGGAGCCTGATGCAGGGCTGGATCCCATACCCTGGGATCATGACCTGAGCCAAAATCAAGAGTCGGATGCTTACCCTATTGAGCCAGTAGGTTTTTGGTAAATAAAATATTCCATGTCATTGTAGAATTTTAGTGTTTTTCTTCAAGAATTCAATTTTTGATTATGTCTGTGCCCTGCTTTAAATTCAGTGCTTCTTGGAGTGCCTGGGTGGCTCAGTTGGTTATGCATCCAACTCTTGGTTTCAGTTCAGGTGTAGTTTGAACCCCAAGTGGGGCTCTGTGCTGACTGTGCAGGGCCTGCTTGGTATTCTCTCTCCTTCTCTCTCTGACCTTCCCCTGCTCTTGTCTTTCTGTCTCTCAAAATAAATAATAAACAAACAAATAAATAAATTCAGTGCTTCTACATTGCTATTAGAACGAAGTCCAGAATTCTTTAACCTGGCTTAAATGCTCTGCACGATTTGCCTCTTGCTTAACTTTCCTCTCTCCTTTCAGTCTGCTTAAGACATGGTAACTTCTTGGGGTGCCTGGTGACTCAGTCAGTTGAGGGTTGAGGGTTGAGTGGTTGAGCATCTGACTCTTGATTTTGGCTCAGGTCATGATCCCAGGGTTGTAGGATTGAGCCCTGAATCAGGCAGCGCGCTGACAGCTTGGAGCCTGCTTGAGATTCTCTCTCTCTCTCTCTCTCTCTCTCTCTCTCCAGCCCTCCCCACCCTCTCAGAATAAGTTAATATTTAAAAAAAGATTCTCTTTCTCTTTTCTTCTGTTCCTCTCCCCTGCTTGCATGCTCTGTCTCTCTAAAAGGGAAAAAAAAAAAAAAAAGGACAGTGTAAGTTCTTTTGTTCCCTCTAACAGGCTACTCTTTTACCTCTGGTCTTCATACAGTATTATAGTCACATTGTGGAAACTTGGCTAATTGTTACTCAGATTTCAGTTTATACCTTATTTTCTCTAGAAAGTTTCCCGACTGCCTAAACCTGAATCAATATGCCCTTTTTCCTTTTGGTGTAAGCACTTATCACATTCTATAGTAATTACTTACTCACTAATTTTTTTCCCCTGATAGACTATGAATGAGCTCCTTGTTTACCAGTATCTTCCTAGTGAGAATATATGCTTTCTTTCTCTTGGGTAAATATGAAGTAGAATGGTTGGCTCATAGAGTATGCTTACGTTTAGCATTTTAAGTGGTTGTAACACTTAATATTGTCCCTACTGCATGGGAGGGCTCTAATTACTCCGCATCCTCTCCAACATTTGGTGTGATCAGTCTTTTTAATTTTAGCCCTTCTAGCAGATGTGTTTCCATGTAACACCCAGTGCTCATCCCAACAAGTGCCCTCCTCTGAGCCCATCACCCCCCCCTTCCCCACTCTCCTACCCCCATCAGCCATCAGTTCTCAGCATTCAAGAGTCTCTCATGGTTTGCCTTCCTCCCTCTCTCCAACTATTTTTCCCCTTCTTCTCCCCTATGGTCCTCCTTTAAGTTCCTCCTAATCCACCTATATGTGTAAAATGTTTATTTATTTTTGAGAGAGACAGAGAGAGCTCCTGTGAGAGAGTGGGGGAGGGGCAGAGAGAGGGAGACAGAGGATCTGAAGAGGGCTCTGCTCTGACAGCTGAGGGAGCCCGATGCAAAGTCACAATCCCTGAGGTCCTGATGAGCCAAAGTTGGATACTTAACCAACTGAGCCCCTCAGGCACCCCAAAACCTGTTTTCTTTTCTAATACAGGTGTTGTAGTGCTATCAGTTTTCCTCTAAGAACTGCCTTTTTTTTTTTTAATCTCACTAATTTGGATATGTTGTGTCTTCATTTTAATTCAGCTTAACCTAACTTCTAATACATTTTTACTTTTTCTTTAACTCATGAGTTATTAAAAAATGCTTTTCTTTGATTTGAAGTTTCTGAGGGATTTTTCGATATTTTAGTGTTACTGATTTTCCATTTATTACACTGTTAGTCAGAGAACATACCTTATACGACTCAAATACTTGTATATTTTCCAAAACTTGTTTTATGGTCCAGATTGTGGTTCATCTTAATAATTAAATCTGTGTACACATGAAAAGAATGTGTATTCTGCTATCATTGGTTAGAGTGTTTTATAAATAATTAGTTCATGTTAGTTGACAGATATTTAAATTTTATATCTCCTTACGGATTTGTATATATCTCTTCTGTCAGTTAAATATTGAAGTCTCTGGTATGATTATAACTGTTAATCTGCCTATTTGTCGTTGCAGTTCTGTCAGTTTTTGTTCCATGTAATGTGAAGCTCTGTTCTGTTCTGTTGATAAACTGACCCCTTTATCATTATGAAGTAGGTAGCTCTCCTTATACCTGGTAATATTCAGTGCTCTGCAATTAGAAGTTAATATAGCTACTCTGGATTTCTTTGATTAGCCAACTTGGGAAATCCTTTCTTATTCTTCTGCTTTCAATCTACTTGTGTCTTTGTATTTACAGTGGGTTTCTAGTAGACAGGATATAGTTTGGTCTTTATATTTTAACGGAGTGGTTTTGACTACTTACATTTAATTTTATTATTGATATTTGGGTTTAAATCTACTATATGGTTAGTTTTCTATCACAGGCTCCATTCATGTGATACTTTACTCTGCTGCTTCCCTTTGTCTCCTCCTGGCTTTTGTGCTATTGTCATCATATTTTACATATGTTGTAAACCCTACCATACATTGTTATTATTTCTGCTTTAAACAGTTTGCTACATATTTTTAAGAATTTTTAATGTTTATTATTTGTTATTGAGAGAGACAGAGACAGAGACAGAGTGCACGTAGGGAAGGGTTAAAGAGAGAGGGAGACACAGAATCTGAAGCAGGCTCCTGGCTCCAAGCTGTCAGCACAGAGCCTGATGAGGGGCTTGAACTCATGAACTGCGAGATTATGACCTGAGCCAAAGTTGGACATTTAACTGACTGAGCCAGCAGGTGCCCCTAAACAGTTATCTTTTAAAGAGGTTTAAATGATAGAAAAGGTCTTTATATTTACCTCCATAATTACCACTTCTGGCGGCCTTCATTTTTGAAAATTATATTTCCATCTGGTATCATTCAATTATTTGCTCAAAGGACTTCTTTTCACATTTCTTGTTAACGCAGGTCTGCCGGTGACAAATACTTTAACTTTTGTATATCTTAAAAGGTTTTTGTTTTGTTTTCCTTCTTGAATGATAAGTTAACTGGGTAAAGTTATTATTAACTTACATTTATTAACTTTATATTGTTAAAGGGTGGCAGTTTTACCCTCCCTCTTTTTCTTCTTCAAAGATGTTTCTTCATTGTCTTCTGGCATTGCTTTTCCTGAGAAATTGGCCATCATCTTCTTTTTTTGGTCTTTTGTTTTTTAGGTGTCTTTTTCACTCTCTGGTTGCTTGTAAGATTTTCTCTTTATCTCTGGTTTTTAGTATTTGATTATAATGTGCTTTGGTGTATTGGGGATTTGTTGGAATTTTTGGATTTGTGCTTTCACAGTTTCCTTCAAATTTGGAAAGATTGTGGTCATTATTTCTTCAAATATTTTTTTCTGTCTTTCTCAGTTCTGTCCTTCAGGACTCCAGTTGCATGTATATTTGGTTACTCGGAGTTCTTTAACATTTCGCTGATTTGCCTTGATGGTTTTTTAATTCTTTATTCTCTGCATTTACTTGCAAATGATTTCCACTGTTATTCTTCAAATTTACTCTTATTCTCTGATGTTTGATCTGTCATTAATTCCATCCAGTTTGTTTTTATCATAGACATTGTACTTTTTATTTCCATAAGTTCTCTTTTTTCATTACATTCATATTTTATTTTTAAATTTTTTAATGTTTTATTTATTTCTGAGAGAGAGAGAGAGAGAGACAGCATGAACAGGGGAGGGTCAGAGAGAGAGGGAGATACAGGATTTGAAACAGGCTCCAGGCTCTGAGCTAGCTGTCAGCACAGAGCCCGATGCGGGGCTCGAACCCACGAACCATGAGATCATGACTTGAGCCGAAGTCAGACACTCAACCAACTGAGCCACCCAGGTGCCCCACGTTTGTATCTTTATGTAGCATGCTCAAGCTTTAGCTTCTTGAACATATGGGGTTATAATACAGCTAGAATAACTTACAGTGTCTTTGTCTACTAATTCTATTATCTGTATCATTTCTTGACTTTGCTCCTCATTTTGAGTCCTGTGTTTCTTCTTTTTATGCTCTGTAATTTTTTTTTAGTTTTTAATTTTATTTATTTATTTTTTTACTGTGAATTTTGCCTTGTTGGATACTAGGTATTTTGGGATTTCTATTGATGAGCTTTGTTCTTGTGTGCTTGTTACTTGGACATAGTTTGATCCTTCTGGGTCTTGCTTTTAAGCTCTATTAAGCAGGACTTGAACAGCTGATTTTGTCACATTACTGAGGCAAAAGACCTTCTGTTTATTCTGCTCAGGACCACATTTATGATGACATTTTCTATTGTGAATGGTAGGAAGAGGCACTCTTTCTCATCCTGTTGACCTGTGTGGTTTGTTCCCACTAATCCTTTTAGAGGATTCTTTCTCTGGCTTCAGGTATTTTCTTTACATGCATATACTGATCAGCACTCAACTAAATATTTGAGAGGAGCTCTCTGCAGATCTTTCAAGTTCTGTCTGTGTAGCTTTCCCTTCCAGTACTTTGCTCCATGAACTCTAGCTGCCTTGGCCTTCTCAGACAACCAGCTCCATCTCTTCAATTCAAGGAGACCACTGAGCTTTGCTTGGGTTCCTTCACCTGTCATTATGATCTGTTAACTTTCCCCGGGCAGCAAAGTGGGACAAGTATAAAGCTCACCTTATTTGTTTTCTGTCTCTCTGGGATCACTTTTCTTTGTTATCTAACGCCCAGTGTCTTGAAAACTGTTTCTTAATGTGTTTTGCCTGGTTTTCTGGTTGTTTTAGCTCACAGGATAAATCTGGTCCCTGTTTTTCCATCTTGGCTAGAAAGTAGAAGTTGGAACTATGGGCTTTAATGGCTCTGTATCATTCCATTGATTGGGTGTGTTATAACTTGACCTAGGTGTTTTATATATATATAGGAGACATCAAACTCACTTTAATTTTTCATATTCTTATTTTTAATTGGGTTGAATTCCATTTCATGTAATTTCATACAAGCTTTCACAGAAATTTTTGGTACTTTTACAAACTTAATATTATGTGGGTAACTTTACAGTTTACCACTGCTGTTTAAGTGTACTATATTTTTTCTTTTCCTAAAGAATATGGAATATATCAAATTAATGTGAATAATGAATTTTTAAAATTTATGACCTAAAACCTAGAAGCCATAAAAAATAAGATTAATAAAATCAACCAGCTAAAAATAATAAGTGGACGCATAGAGAAAAGCATTTTACCCTAAGACAAATGATAAAATAGGGAAAATATTTCCAACTCATATCACAGACAAAGCTAGTTTCCTAATATATAAAGAGCCTTTAGAAACTGAGGGGAAAAAGCCAATAGTCCAGTAGAAAAATAGACTGAATAGAAAAAGCAATGCAGTATTTCCTTACATGTGAACACTTGCTTTCCTCATACTATAAAAAAAGTGCAAATTAAAATTATTTAAGATATAAGTTTTCACCTGTCCAGCTGGCAAAAATGCCAAAGTTTGACTCTATGGGTGGTACAGTGATGAATTCTTATATATTGCTGGCCGACACACTTAATTATAATCACCACTGTGGTGAACAGTTTAACAAGGCCTTAAAAAATGGTGAATGCCTTACTCTCTGATACAGCAATTCTACTTCTGCAAAATTATTCTGTACATATGCCTGTACCAATATGATATGATATATGTACAAGCTTATTTATTATAGCATTTTTTTAGAATAGCAAAAGACAGGAATAATAAAAGTATCAGAGTACTGGTTAAATAAACTATAGGACATCCATGTAATGAAGTTTTGTATAGCTGTATAGAAAATGAGGTGGTTCTCTATGTATGGTTTGGGAAGATATACATATAAGCGAAAAAAATTATGTGCTCCATAGTGCTTATGATATGGTACCTTTTGCGTAAGAAAGGGTTGGCAGTAAAAGCATACTTTATTTTTGCTTATATTTGCATGAAGGAATACTGCAAAAAAACTAATGAAAGTGGTTATCTAATGGAAAGGCAAAGATGAAGCAGATAGGGAAGAGGTATAAGCAGGACTTCTCAATGTATTCAATTTCTTTCCATTTGACTTTTGAACAAAGTGAAAATTAATGTAAAACATTTATAATCACCTAGGATGTTTCAGTTAATATGTGTTAACTTCTACTTTAATGATCATTAATATAAAATTCTTTTCTCTAGAAAAGAGTACTGCATTGAGAGATGGACTTCTGGTATTCTTCTTTGTAATTGTTCCCCTTATTGTATTTGGTGCCTTTGTCTTCATCAAGAGAGATCAACTGTGGAAAAGCTACTTCAGAAAGAAGAGATCACAAACATATGAGTAAATTTTTTTCTTTGAAATTCATAATAAGGAATTTAAAGTAATTATTAATGATGACAGTCATTTCATAGAGGTTGGCTTAAAAATTGAGTTCTAAGGGGCGCCTGGGTGGCTCAGTCAGTTGAGCATCCGACTTCGGCTCAGGTCATGATCTCATGGTTTGTGGGTTCAAGCCCCGCTTCAGCCTCTGTGCTGACAGCTCATAACCTGGAGCCTGTCTTCGGATTCTGTGTCTCCCTCTTTCTCTGACCCTCCCCTTCTCATGCTGTCTCTCTGTCTCTCTCAAAACAAATGAAAAAAAATTAAAAAAAATTGAGTTCTAAGAGTTATATCTATTCTGTTGACATAATTAACAGAAGTTAAAAGAGTGGTGACTCAGCCACCTCTTATAATGGTGAGGGAAAGAATTATAATGACCAGCCTGTATGCTTTTGAAATTGGCTGTTAAGCTTCATTTTGCTTAACATTGATATCTGGTAGTCAAGTAAGTATAATTTTGGGCTACAGCTTCTGATTTGGGCTTCTTAATTAGAGATTAAAATATGGGCTAAAGATAAAAAATGTAAATGTCAAAAAATTTTTTTCCATGTATATTTCAAGTATCAGTTCTCATAAAGGAAGAATACTTAAATAGTTAAATATTGAAAATATATTTTATGAATTATACATTTTTTTAAATGTTTATTTATTTTTGAGAGAGAAACAGAGAATGAGTGGCAGAGGAGCAGAAAGAGAGGAAGACATAGAATCCGAAGGAGGCTCCAGGCTCTGAGCTGTCAGCACAGAGCTGGATGTGGGGCTTGAACTCACAAATGGTGAGATCATGACCCGAGCCAAAGTTAAATGCTTAACTGACTGAGCCACTCAGGCACCCCTATTTTGTGAATTATAAGTTTTTAAGAAATTAGTTTTGATAAAAGGAAGGGCTGTCATAATTTAGATACCGGACATTTCTGGTCTATGTGTTGGATCCTTACACAACTATCTCTCAATCATGACTTCTAACATGTTGGCTTTAGAATATAACATATTAGGATGGCCTTGTCATCAGATCAAAATTCAAATTTAAGCTTGTCATATGCTAGAATTATGAACTGGAATAATAAATAAAACTCTCTGAACTTTGGTTTATTTCCTCTGAAATAGGGATAATATTACCTGTCTCTTAGGGTTGATGTGAGGATTAAATGGGAAATTATTAACAAAATCCGTAATAAATTGCTGACACAATGTAATTATTTAAAAATAAGTTTTTATTATAATAAAAATAACTTATTATGATAATGATTTCTTATATAATATTTTTATACAGTACCTTGATGTGAGTTTTAATTTTTAACATATTCTAAAACAGATTTGTCTTTCTATTCTTTCTCCTACTTCCTATCAACAGTCAAACTGACCAATCCATGGATAATTCTCCAATCTGTATCTCTGAAATTTTAATTCCATAACTATAGCTTTCTCCTATATATCTCTCGTGAACTGACTTGCTCTTACCTCAGCATGTCTAAAATTTAGTTGGTATCTTTACAACCAGCTTGTTTGCTCCTTTTGGATTTCCTCATTTTTAGAGTGACTACTTAACATTTTGTGTATTCAGCCCAAGACTACGAACTTGCTTTTTTAAAAAATTTTTTAATGTTTTATTTATTTTTTGAGAGAGTTAGAGAGAGATAATGTGAGCAGGGGAGGGTTAGAGAGAGAGGGAGATACAGAATCTGAAACAGGCTCCAGGCTCTGAGCTTAGCTGTCCACACAGAGCCCGACGTGGGGCTCGAACCGACGAACCGTGAGATCATGACCTGAGCTGAAGTCAGAAGCTTAACTGACTGAGCCACCCAGGTGCTCCTGCATTTGATTTTGGATTTTAGGATCACTTGAGGAGAAAAGTTTGGAAACACTGGCCAAGTTGGCCGAGTTTTATAGTTTTGTAGAATTTTAGTTTATTTAACTGTAAAATGGGGTTAATAAAACTTTGTAGTACTGTAAGGATTGAAAACAAGTGAAAGCAGTTAAAAATGCCATAAAAGGTTTAGCTATCATCATAATCATCATTACCACCACTACAGACATCATTATTCTATATTTGAGAAAATACAATGTCATTCTACATATTATGTTGAAATGTTCTAATCTTACCTTGCCTGAAAAGTGATTGTCTCTTTCAGATCAGACAGCAAAAATCAAGCGAAAGCTTCTAGACAGCCAGCAAGTGCTCCTCGACCTGTTCCTTCAGTGACTCCTCCCAGAGAAGCTGTAAGTTTCAGACGAACAAACAAAATTATTATTATGGTATCACATTGCTAAAAATGAAAAAAAATTATTGTTCCATGGATACAGAAATATGCATTAATGATTTCTTAAGGATCTAAGAGTGTGGTCTCTGGGTAGGGTCCCTGGCTCAGAGAAGTCAGGAGAAGATACGTAGATATTAGGAATGCCTTGTCCTGAAATCAAGATTGGGAAATGACATAGGATCTGTTCTGTCACTGTATTTTCCTATTTCTGCTCTCTTTCTATTTTCAGTGCCTGACTTCCCTAGGCCATGTGGCCAAAGACCTAGTGCCCAACTACTGGAATAGACCTAATTGTCTCAGCACGAGACAATTCATTGAGTGGACTTAGTACCTTGTGGAAAATCATTTGGCCATAGATGTATAGGTTTCTTTCTATATTCTCAGTTCTATTTGGACTGTATTTCCATCCTTATGGCAGTTCTACATGATTTAATTATTGTGGAGTTGTAATGAGTTTTGCAATTGCAAATTGTGAGTCCAGCAACTTTTTTCTTCTCTTTCAAGATTTCTTGTTATATAAGGCCCCTTAGATTCCATATGATTTGAGAATCTACTTTTCAGTTTCTGCAGAAAAGGCTGTTGGAATTTTGATAGGGGTTGGGTTGAATCTGTAGATCACTTTGGGTTATATTGATGTATCCTTTTTTTCTTAGTGTTTATTTATTTTTGAGACAGAGACAGCGCATGAGCAGGGGAGGGGCAGAGAGAGAGGGCGACACAGAATCTGGCACAGGCTCCAGGCTCTGAGCTGTCAGCACAGAGCCTGATGCGGGGCTCAAACTCATGGACCACAAGATCGTGACCTGAGCAAAGTCTGACGCTTAACCTACTGAGCCACCCAGGCACCCCTGTATTGACATATCTTGTCAGTGTTGAGTCTTTGAACCCATGAACACCAGTTGTCTTTCCATTTATTTAGGTCTACTTTAACTTCTTTCAGCAATGTTTCGTAATTTTCAGTATACAAGTCTTCAACCTTCTTGGTTAAGTTTATTACTAGGTGGTTTATTCTTTTGGATGCTATTATAAATGGAACTTCTTTCTTAATTTCCTTTTTAGATTTTTCATTGCTGATTTTGCATGTTCATGTTACATCCCGTATCTCTGCTGAATTAATTTATTAGCTCTAGTAGCTTTCTTGTGGACCCTTTGGTATTTTCTGTTTATATAGGATCATGTTACCTGTGAATGCAGGTGGTTTTACTTCTTTCTGACTTGGATATCTTTTATTTCCTTTTCTTATCTAGTTGTTTTGGCTAGGTCTTCCAGTACTATGTCACATCACAGTGGTAAAAGCAAGCATCCTTGTATTCCTGATCTTGGTGGGAAAGCTTTCAGTGTCCTTGGCATATTAAAAATTTTTGTTTAATGTTTATTTTTGAGAGAGAGAGAGACAGAGAGCTGGGAAAGGGCAGAGAGAGAGGAGGATACAGAATCTGAAACCGGTTCCAGGCTCTGAGCTGTCAGCACAGAGTCCGATGTGGGGCTCAAACCCATGAACCATGAGATCATGACCTGAGCTGAAGTCGGACGCTTAATGACTGAGCGACCCAGGTGCCCCCCTTGACATATTTAAATACTTCTCCATATTCTTCCAGTGACATCTTTCATGTTGATGGTGAGAAGTCCTTAAAGCAGTTCCTGATACCTATTTTTAAAGGTTTTCAGCTGTTGGTAGTTAGAGTTCTTACATATGAGTCTGGGAAAAACCATTAATCATCTCAAATACATTTTAAAAATATGAATACAGGAATATCAGCCTTTTATTTTTGTTTAGTATTTACTTTATGTCTTTTACATGTAATTTTTTCTTTGTCCTAATATTGTCTCTTGTAAACACAATATCTTACTTTAAAAATTAAAAAAAATATATTTGTGTTAAAAATTTTTCAATGTTTATTTAGTTTTGAGAGAGAGATAGTGAGCAGGAGAGGAGCAGAGAGAGAGGGTAATGTAGGACCTGAAGCAGGCTCTAGGCTCTGAGCTGTCAGCACAGAGCAGAGCCCAGTGCGGGGCTGGAACCCACGAATTGAGAGATCATGACCTGAGCTGAAGTCTGCCTTCTTAACCAAGTAACCCACCCAGGCATCGCCAAAATATTTGTCTTTTAACTGGAGACATTGTGTTGATTGCAATTATTAATGTAATTTTTCTACAATATTAGTTTATGATCTCAGGTTTTCCTGTTTTATTTTCTGTTTTCTTCCCATACCAGAAATCCTCTTCTGCTTTGTTTTGTTTTGTTTTGTATTTTAGGGTAATTTAGTTTCCCCTTACCCCATGTCTTTTGTCTTCTGCTTGTCTTTAGACACATTGCTACGTAAATTAGATTCAAATATGCCAGTTATTTGTGATAGTTTCTTGTAGCTTCATTGTATTTTGGAAAGCATTCATCTCTTTAAATATATGAAAATACCTACTTTTTGTGCTTTATCTGATCATTTTAATGTGTGCAGTCTGGGTTTGTTATTTCTACTGATGGTTACACTGGCTTCTTAGTGTGCTTTGTGATACTGATTGTAAACTCATATTCTTTGGAATTTATTTTTATATAAATAATTTTTAAAAAATTTACATCCAAGTTAGTTAGCACATAGTGCACGTATTCTTTGGAGTTTTACATGAGAGAATTATTTCAGTCCTGAATTATAGAGTTCCTACAGAGAGTGTGTATATTTTCCTTGGGCACATGCCTGGGGGCATGGTCAATTTCAGTGCCTCTCAATTAAAATTTTTGTTGGTGTTTTTTGGGTCACACAAGTGTTATGAACTCTGGCCCCCAAATCCCTATGAGGATGGGTGTATAGTTAGAAATCACCCACAGATATGATTTTCTCTTATTCCCCTTCTACCATCATAAGGGTGTATTTAGGCAGTTTTCCCACTGTTCTTTGGGACAGGTGTTTCTTCATTGAGTTAATCCAGTGAGAACATTGCCTTTTGGGGGACTAGGTCTTATATTCAGCATTCCATCCAACTCAGGCTCCAGGATTTGTGTTCTAGATCTATGTATTACTTCAAAACATATAATGTAGTCCACCAAGGATGGAAGATATTCATAGGACCAATGCTGCTACATACTCTGGACTCTTTCATACTTTCACTGTTTTTCGTCTTTAAAATATTTGTTACTCCCTAGAAACTCATTCAAGCGTTAGAAAATACCCATTAATATTTTAACTAGCATTTTAGGTGTTCTCTACTTAGAATATTTTAGACTACTGTTGGTGAGTAATAAGCCTGTATCCCATTGTTTTCTAATAACTGTATCCCTATACTATTCCATCTTATGGATTCATCACAAATTTAAAAACTGATTGTTTCTAATCTTGTTACCATAAAAAAAATGCAGCATCAAGCATCTTTCTATATGGATCTGTGCATACATGTAAAGTATATGTCAAATAAATTCCAAGAAGTGGAGTTTAACTGTCTTTAAAGTGACACTTCTATGGGGTAGTGGAAAGGGATGGAAACGTTTTCTTGCATCCCTTCTCCATTTTCACAATATAGGCATATTATTTTATGTGGTCAAAATAGACCATGTATTCCACAGCAGGACCCAGAGAATGTTCAAGGTCTTCTCCAACACTGTGTGTATTTTGCCACTCATAGAGCTTTAGGAAATAATAACAGATAATAGAAAACAACTTGGTTAGGATCATATCATCGGCGATTCATAATTCCATCTGATCTTCCCTAAATTTTACTAATGTAATGTGATATATGAAAAATATTCTTACTTTTACTTTCTTTTACTTTTTTTTCTTAAATAGTTTATTGTCAAGTTGGTTTCCATGTAACATCTAGTGCTCATCCAAACAAGTGCCCTCCTCTATGCCCATCACCCCCCTTTCCCTCTCTTCCATCCCTATCAGCCCTCAGTTTGTTCTCAGCATTCAAGAGCCTCTCATGGTTTGCCTCCCTCCCTCTCCCCAACTGTTTTTCCCCTTCTTTTCCCCAGTGGTTCTCCATTAAGTTCCTCCTAATCCACCTAATCATATGGTATCTGTCCACCTCTGCCTGACTTATTTCACTCAGCATAACACCCTCAAGGTCCATCCATGTTGCTACACATGGCCAGATTTCATTCTTTCTCATTGCCATGTAGTATTCAATTGTATAGGTAAACCACGTCTTCTTGATCCATTTGTCCGTTGAAGGACACTTAGGCTTATTCCATGATTTGGCTATTGTTGAGAGTGCTGCTGTGAACATTGGGGTACACGTGCCCCTATGCATCAGCACTCCTGTATCCCTTGGGTAAAAATCCCTAACAGTGCTATTGCTGGGTCATAGAGGAGTTCTATCGTTAATTTTTTGAGGAACCTCCACACTGTTTTCCAGAGGGGCTGGAATGAGCATGGAATGTTTTTCCATTTCTTTGTGTCTTATTCAGTTTCTTTCATAAGTTTTCTATAGTTTTCATCATACAGATCTCTTATATTTTTGGTTAGGCTTATTCCTAGCTATTTACGGTTTTTTGTGCAATTGTGAATGGGATCAGTTTCTTGATTTCTCTTTCTGTTGCTTCACCAGTGGTGTATAAAAATGCAACCGATTTCTGTACGTTGATTTTGTACCCTGAAACTTTGCTGAATTCATGGATCAGTTCTAGTAGGCTTCTGGTGGAGTCTGTTGGGTTTTCTATGTAGAGTATCATGTCGTCTGTG
The DNA here is from genome assembly GCF_003009895.1 of Hyaena hyaena. Classification (NCBI taxonomy): domain Eukaryota; kingdom Metazoa; phylum Chordata; class Mammalia; order Carnivora; family Hyaenidae; genus Hyaena; species Hyaena hyaena. Next base: position 412,166 of record NW_024080846.1, on the reverse strand, counting down.
AAAAGTGAAAGTTTGACTTCTTCTTTGCCAATTCTGATGCCCTTTATTTCCTTTTGTTGTCTGATGGCTGATGCTAGGACTTCCAGCACTCTGTTCAACAACAGTGGTGAGAGTGGCCATTCCTGTCGTGTTCCTGATCTCAGGGGGAAAGCTCTCAGTTTTTCCCCATTGAGGATGATGTTAGTTGAAGGCTTCTCATAGATGGCTTTGATGATGTTTAAGTAGGTTCCTTCTATCCTGACTTTCTCGAGGGTCTTTATTAAGAAGGGATGATGTATTTTGTCAAATGCTTTTTCTGCATCTGTCAACAGGATCATATGGGTTTTACCTTTTCTTTTGTTAATGTGATGTATCACATTGATTGATTTGCGAATATTGAACCACCCCTGTAACCCAGGAATGGATCCCACTTGATCATGGTGGATAATTCTTTTTATGTGCTGTTGGATTTGATTTGCAAGTATCTTGTTGAGGATTTTTGCATCCGTGTTCATCAAGGATATTGGCTTGTAGTTCTCCTTTTTTGCTGGGTCTCTGTCTGGCTTGGGAATGAAAGTGATGCTGGCTTCGTAGAACGAGTCTGGAAGTTTTCCTTCAATTTCTATTTTTGGAATAGCTTGAGAAGAATGTGTATTAATTCTGTTTTAAATGTCTGGTAGATTTCCCCAGGGAAGCCATCTGGCCCAGGGCTCTTATTTGTTGGGAGATTTTTGATAACTGATTCAATTTCTTCTCTTGTTATGGGTCTTTTCAGATTTTCTGTGTCTTCCCATGTGAATTTTGGTAGTGAGTATGTGTTTAAAAGGAATTTGTCCATTTCTTCTAAGTTGTTCAGTTTGTTGGCATATAATTTTTCATAGTATTCCCTGATAATTGCTTGTATTTCTGAGGGGTTGGTTGTATAAGTCCATTTTCATTCATGATTTTGTCTATATGGGTGCTCTGTCTTTTCCTTTTGAGAAGCCTGGCTAGAGGTTTGTCAATTTTGTTTATTTTTTCAAAAAACCAACTCTTGGTTTCATTGATCTGTTCAACTGTTTCCTTGGTTTCTATATTGTTTATTTCTGCCCTGATTTTTATTATTTCTCTTCTCCCACTGGGTCTGGGGTACTCTTGTTGCTCTCCTTCTAGTTCCTTTAGGTGTGCTGTTAGAGTTTGTACTTGCTCTTTTTCTAATTTCTTGAAAGAGACATAGAGTGCAATGTACTTTCCTGTTAGGACTGCCTTTGTCGCATCCCATAGAGTTTGAATTGTTGTGTTTTCATTTTCATTTGTTTCCATATATTTTTAAATTTCTTCTCCAATTGCCTGATTGACCCATTCGTTCTTTAGTAGGGTGTTCTTTAACCTTTATGTTTTTGGAGGTTTTCTGGACTTCTTACTGTGGTTGATTTCACGTTTCATAGCATTGTGATCTGAAAGTGTGCATGGTATGATCTCAATTCTTTTATATTTATTGAGGGCTGCTTTATGTCTCAGTATGTGATCTACCTTGGAGAATGTGCCATGCGCACTTCAGAAGAAAATGAATTCCATAGCCTCAGGATGTAGAGTTCTAAATACATCTGTCAAATCTATCTGGTCCAGTGGGTCATTCAAGTCCATTGTTTCTTTAGTGATTTTTTGTCTAGTTGATCTATTGATTGCTGTAAGTGGAGTATTAAGGTCCCCTGCTATTGGCACATTCTTATCCATAAGATTGTTTCTGGTTGTGATTGTTTTAGTATTGAGTGCTCCCCTATCCGGTGCATAGATGTTTATAATTGTTAGCTCTTCCTGATGGATAGACCCTGTAATTAGTATATAATGCCCTTCTTCATCCCTTGTTACTGCCTTTACTTTAAAGTCCTGTTTGTCTGATATAAGTATAGCTACTCCAGCTTTCTTTTGACTTCCAGTAGCATGATATATATTTCTCCAACCTCTTACTTTCAACCTGAAGGTGTCCTCAGGTCTAAAATGAGTTTCTTGTAGACAGCAAATAGATGGATTTTGTTTTTTTATCCATTCTGCTCCCCTATGCCTTTTGATTGGAGCATTTAGTCCATTTACATGTAGTGTTATTATGGAAAAATATGGGTGTAGAGTCATTGTGTTCTTCTTAGGATTCATGCTTGTGGTGGTGGTGTTCTGGTACCTTGTGCTCCTTGCAGCATTTCCCTTATAGAGTCCCCCTCTGGATTTCTTCTAAGGTTGGTTTAGTGGTGACAAATTCTTTCAATTTTTGTTTATTTGGAAAGACTTTTATCTCTCCTTCCATTCTGAATGAAGGCTTGCTGGATAGAAGATTCTTGGCCGCATGTGTTTTCTGTTCATCACATTGAACATGTGGCAGGATTTCCTGCCATTCCTTTCTGGCCTTCTAGGTTTCAATAGATAGGTCTGTCACCACTCTGATAGGTTTGCCTTTGTATGTTAGGGCCCTTTTATCCCTAGCTGCTTTCAGAATTTTCTCTTTGTCCTTATATTTTGCCAGTTTCACTATGATATGTCGGGCAGAAGATCGATTCAAGTTATGTCTGAGGGGAGTTCTCTGTGCCTCTTGGATTTCAGTGTCTGTTTCCTTCCCCAGACTGGGGATAGTCTTAGCTATAATTTGTTCAAAGACTCTTTCAGCGCCTTTCCCTCTCTCTTTCTCTTCTGGAATTCCTATGATACGGATATTGTTCTGTTTGATTGTATCTCTTTGTCTCTCACTCTCCTTTCGTGTTCCTAGATCAGTTTATCTCTCTTTTTTTGGGCTTCCTCGTTTTCTATACTTGTGTCTTCTAATTCACCTATTCTCCTCTCTGCCTCTTCAGTCCATGCATTGGACGCCTCCATTTTATTATGCATCTTATTAACAGCATTTTTAAATTTATCACAACTGTTTGTAAGCTACATAGTCTTTGTAGCAATAGTTTCTCTGATGTCCTCCTTGCCTTTTTCAAGCCCAGCGATTAGTTTTATGACTATCATTCTAAATTCTTGTTCAGTTGTGTTGCTTCTATCTGTTTTGAGCAGTTCTTTGGCTGTCATTTCTTTCTGGAATTTCTTTAGAGGAGAGTTTCCGTTTGTCATTTTGGCTAGCTTTCTGTCTCCTGTTAGTTTTGAAAGCTTGTGCACTCTGGACCTGCGAGTACTGCTGTATTAAAGAAAGCTCTTTGACTGTCCAGGGCCTGTCTGTTCAGGAACTGTTCTTTGATTGGTCTCTTGGTCTCTCTTGTTGAGACTTTGATTATTTTATTTCCCTACTCGTAGTGGTATTTGAGACTCACCAGGATGTGTACTTTGGCTGGTTTTTTGAGGTAGCCCTAGAATGCGGATGATCCCCAGGGTCAGCTTCTCCAGGTGCGGCTTGCTGCAGTTGGGGTCTGCGTCTCCTCCATGGCTCATGTCCCCTAATTTCTTTTACTTTTACTTACCTGTTTACTTTCTTATTTGTTTTATACTTTCACTCTATTGTAAAACTTCATTTCAACTATCTTGTCAAGGAAGGATATCATGGATTCCAAAATTAAGGGTTGTAAATTAGGAGTATTTACCATACCAGTTAGGTACTATATATTTGGTAATACATTTTTGGAAATTTTTATTTAAATATATTGAAATAGGAAATATGTTACTTTTTAACTAATGTATTTGATTACAAGCAAGATTACAATAGTTCAGTATTAGCGAATTAAAAAAATACCTTAAAAGAATTAAGTATTCCACATTCAGTGGCAAAATAATGTTGAATAATCAAGATATTTTAAATATCAGCATCATAAGTCATGTAGACATTAAATTCATTTGTTTATTTCAAATTCATTTTTAGGGAGAGTGAGAGTGTGCATGGGAGTATCAAAGAGAGAGGGAGAGAGAGAATCTAAGTGGACTCCATGCTGTCAGCACAGAGCCCAGTGTGGGGCTCTAGCTCACAAACCATGAGATCATGGCTGAGCCAAAATCAAGAGTTGGATGCTTACCTGACTGAGCCACCTAGGTGCCCCAATCTATTCATTAATTTGAAATATATTGATTACTTTCACATGGCAAATATACTGTATAGAAAATGGATTTATGAGTGCATTGTGGTAATAACTGTTTTTTCCTTTTTAGCCTATGTATGCAAACAGATTTCCAGTACCAACTTATGCAGCCAAGCAGCCTCAGCAGTTCCCATCAAGGTCTGAAGTGAATTTACTTAGATTACTTAAGCAGAATAAAAACCCAGGATTAATGTCTAATATTTTCCCTTGTATTTAATTTTGCACAAGGTATTTAATATCAATAGTTTAGAGCGAATCCAATTTTTAGAAAAGCTTTTATGAACTTTTTATATAAGTTTTGTCATATTAGTGCAGTGTCAAAATGAAATTTTTAAGAAGCCTGAACAGGACAAGCAAATGGTGCTGCAGCCTTTGGTGTATGTAAGTTTCAGAAGCAAGGGCCTTTAAAGTACCCGGCAGTGGCTAACCAGCCTTCCTATTAGACACAGCTAGAAAAGCTTGACAATGTGTAAGAAACTATGTGTTTGAAGGCATGAGAGAACAAGCAAGGAAATGAGGAGGAAGTATGGGTCCCAGGAGAGGAAAGCAGTTTGGAGATAATTTCAGCTCTTGGGGATCACTTTACTGTCCTGGACATTTTTACCTATTCTGAAAATGAGAATGGAGTGGCTAGGAAGCTGAGGAGAGCTTTCAACAAATTCACGGGGCTGAGGGGACTAAAACTGGAGCCCTGCCAGAGTACCTTGGCAGACATTCCAGGTTTTGGGTTGGGACCCAGCAGTAAGGGTAAACTAGATCCTCAGCTTTATTTCTATAATTTTTTTATGTTTGACCCTTCGTCAAAAAAGGAGAGCTACAAGAAAAGACAATGTGACTAAAACAAGAGAAGCCATAGACCATAGAAACAGAGGGTAATCCAGTGAGTGGCACTACCAGACATAGACTTTAAAAAAACTGTCATAATTACGTCACAGAATGGATAATCAAGTTTCAGCAAGGAAATACAAACTTTAATAAAAGAATTATATGGAAATTGTAGACCTGATAAACACAAGAACTGAAATCTTTCAGTTCTCAAAAAATGGGCTTAAAATCAGCAAGGAGGAACATTTATTATGGTATTTTGCAGTATATAAAATGCATCTTATTCCTCCCACCCCCAAAAGTCCTTCAGATTACTGAATTGCAACACTGGGGAGTGTCCTTATGTATGATCTTTATTATGTAATAAGAGTGCATTGAAATCCAGCTGCACATCAAGAGAGGAGTATATAAATTGTGAGACAGATATCCATCAGGTAATGTTCTAGTGTGTTATTGGAGTAGAGGAAGGCTAGAATTAGAGGAAGAGGGTAAAGGAAGGATAGAGAGGTTAAGGACAGGTATAGAAGTCATAGCAGGTTTAATTCTCAGAGTGGATGTTATGTTTTGAGGGAGTTGTAATTTGAGCTCTATTTATGTAAACAGGGAGCTAGTGACCTCACGTGTCTTCTACAATTTGTCTTTTCTATTTCATGTGCTATTATTTTTAAAAATATATAACCTAGAACCTTCATACAATGTTTTTGATTATAGCATAGCATTACTTTGTGGTAGTTACTCCATTTTAGACTCTGATTGTATCCTTTAGCCGTTGCATCTCAGATGAACAATGATCTCGGACTATAATGTACTCTTAAGAATTGTCAGCAGTGTTACAGATGATGTTACGTTGGGCTTGTAATGAAGTAGTATTATTTCATGTAGTTGAAACACATGATTAACTGTCTTTTTTCCCCTTACAGGCCACCTCCACCACAACCGAAAGTATCATCTCAGGGAAATTTAGTTCCTGCTCGTCCTGCACCCGCACCTCCTTTATATAGTTCCCTCACTTGATTTTTTTTTTTACTTTTACTTTTGCAGATATCTTCAGGGAACTAAGATAATCCTTTTTTTTCCTGATATTTTCTTGAAAAGCCTTTCTTCCTGCTGCAACTATGAATGACAACAAAATACCACAAAACAAACTATACTAACATAGAAAAACAGAAATCGAGTAGTGGGAATTGAGAAATATACAAAACACAGGAAAGCCAGGGAACTTAGAATAACATTTCCACCTCCATCACTGAATAAGTCTTATTCAGTCGTTCTGTGACGTTAATGCTCCGAACATGGATTATGTTATTTTAAACATGTTATTGTAATGATTCTTAAATTAACTCTATTGGTTTAAGTTTTGTCATTAAGCACTTAAGTGTAATTCTGAATTTTGACCTTAGTTGTCATTAGTGTAGTTTCTGGTTGAACACGTGATAATCTAATACCTGTGAAAACTAATTAGCTGTCAATAATATCTAATATTTTTCATCTTGCATGGAGTAATAATCGTCATATGCTAGAATCTTGTCTATCACATTCACTACACAAAGGAACATTCTGTCTTCAGAAGAATGGGCAAAACCCACAATTAAGAGATCATAATCTTATTTTGGAAGTACAAAGCAAACTAAAAGTGTGAATGTGTGTATTCACACACAGTTAATTGTCTTCCATTTTTATGATAATTCTATGGATAAATGATTCTATGGATTCTAAGAATAATAGAGTCTATGGATCTATCTATGGATAATGAATATTAGAAAAATTAATTTAATAATAGAATTTCTATTATGAATCATGTTAAAGCATGGCATTCTTTTACAATAGCATTATTTTAAATAAATGAAACTTTAAGGTACGGAGTATTTAATAGAACTAATCAGATATGCTGTTGATACATGGCTGTAATAAAGCAGGAGCTCTTATAATATCTTCAATCAAATCGAGATATCATAAAACCACTTGAGAATTTTATGAGCACTTTAAGTTTAAAATCTGAAACTTCAAAGCTTGCTATTAATATAATTTAGAATGTTTACATTTACTAAGGTGTGCTGGATCATGTCTCCGTTGATACTAATGTTTTCAAAGAAATCAGGCTGGAGAGAGGAAGTTAGAAAAGGTTTCCTTTAGATAAATGCAAAAAAGCAAGTGTGGTGTGTAGTAGTTATTATTCCAGCTATGTACAAAAATGAATTTTTACTTTGGAAAAAATGATATGAATGGTAAAATTTTGAACACTTAAAAATTTTTCATAATCTTTCATAATAAAGTTTAATAATAGGTTTATTAACTGAATTTCATTAGTTTTTCAAAAAAATTTGATTTGTGTATATATACATATACAAATATAACATTTACAATAAATAAAATACTTGAAATTCTGTTTTGTGTCACCCAGTAACTTTCTAATTATCCAGCTAATTATAAGCTTATTAATTAAAACATCATATTAGTTTTAGATAAAACTACTAGTCAAACTTTTACAGATATTATCTCACTAATTTTCAGATTTCTGGCAAATTGTGCGCAGTGGCTTTTTTGTTATTAAAGGAAAACATTAGTTTTGAAGAAGACCGATATTTCACTTCTCTGAAGATGGTACATTGTTATCAATCTGGTATATGTTAAAAATTGCACATAGGACATGGGCGGACAAATACTCAGGGGTCAGATATGGGGCGTAGGATATGGGGCGTCTGGGTGGCTAAGTTGGTTGAAAGTCTGACTTCAGCTGAAGTCATGATTTCATCTTTGTGAATTCAAGCCCCACATCGGGCTCTGTGCTGACAGCTCAGAGCCTGGAGCCTTGCTTCAGATTCTGTGTCTCCTTCTCTATCTGCCCCTCAGCCTCTTGTGCTTGCTCACTCTCTCTCTCTCTCTCTCTGCCTCTCTCTCTCTCTCCTATCTCAAAAATAAATAAACATTAAAAATTTTTGAAATTTAAAAGAACAGTAGCATATAGACATATAGGGGAAAATTTGTACTTCAGTGGAAAACTATGCATTGTCTGGAGTCTAGACTCTAGAAGAGAATTTACCCTTCCCACCTATAGGATTCTATAGAACTATTTTATAACTAAAAGCTGTAGATAACTGATAGCAATGTAAAATAATTCTTGTCCATAGATGTAAAGGTAAATTCTGCGTAGCAGAGAGAGGTTCCGCAGACATTCCTCTCTATTTTGCCTCCAATGGCATATTTATTTCAATATTCCTGATCTTTGGATTCTCCTTTGAACTGGCTATAATACCTTACCACTTTCCTCATTAATGAATTAAACACAATCTTCAACAATGTGTTCATTTATTTTTACTTTTTAAAAATTTATTTTGAGGGGGAGAGAGAAAGAGAGGGAATCCCAAACAGTCTCTGCAGTGTCAGCGCTGAGCTGTGATGTGGAGCTCGAACCCATGAATCATGAGATCATGACCTGAGCCAAAGTTTTACGCTTAACAGACTGAGACACCCAGGTGCCCGTCACATCTATGTTCTTTTAAAAAAAAACAGTATAAACAATCCCAAATGAAGATTCTTCATTTCAGTTTAAATCTCTAAGTGAATTCATGTAAGACTAAAATGTTTGTGCCTTTCTCATATTGTCTCGATTTTTGCTGTTGTAATTCATATCACTGAAATCTTGGTAATATTTTAACTATGTAACTAAAATCTTTCCCCAGAATTAGGTAATTCCTTGAATTTTTAAATACTTGTAAAGTTTTTCTAAAAGAGGTGCCTGGGTGGCTCAGTCAGTTAAGCAACTGACTCTTGATTTTGGCTCAGGTCATGATGGTGGTGAAATGGAGACCCTCAGTGAGCTGTGCTCTGACAGCACGGAGCCTTTTTGGGATTTTCTCTCTCTCCCTCTTTCTCTGCCACTCCCCCACTCATTCACTCGCTCTCAAAACATTAAATAAAAAAAAGTTTTTCTAAAAGACTTTGATCAGTGAACTTCTTTTACTTTTGTATAGATTTTTACATATATGCTTTTCATTCAGGTTTGGCCTTGATTTCTTCTGGATTTCTATTAAAATTGTAAAATTTCTTGGCCGCAAATGTCACTTCAAAATTTGCTTCTTTAATATCTGCTAACGATAGTTTAATACTTAGATAAATTATATGTAACTTTGATATCCCTGTTTGACTATATGTCCACAAAATTACCTAGCTCAGGATATTTATTGCATTTTCCTCTTTGTCTTAAGCAGGTGCCTGGGTCTTTGACTGTATAGTTAAGCACAATCCAGGTTTTCTAAGCACAAGTCAGATTCTGTTGAATTCCATAAATGTTTCCTGAAACTTGATCACCTTGCAGATATCATATTAGGCACTGTGATATATGAGTTCTGGATGGGACATAAAACTGTTACGGTGAGAACTATATACACAAGTAATATAAAGTCTGCTCTATTAAAGATTTAAACAGGAAATATTGAAGAAGAGAAACAATAAACCAGGAATTCATTCAACATACCACTAATTGACAAATCTAAGTATTTAATTGTTCTAATACTATGAAACAAGATGAAACCAGCTTTTGGCCCAACTACTGCCTAAAAACTGTTAGTCTAGTACTGGCGGTACTGTTGGGATAGAAGCTGGGTGTAGATTTTTGTTGCCTTAGTATTGCTCATCTTATTCTTTTTTAGGCCTAGATGGCCCTGTTGAAGTCCTATGCCTCTGCAAAATCTCATCTCAAATGTCATTTTAAGATGTGATTCTCTAAGTGAGCTTTCTGTCTGTGTGTCTGCCTCTCTGTTACTTAGTATGATGGATTAATTCATTCTTTGGGATTTCAAAAGAATTAAAAGATAGTGCATATAGGTAGAGACTGGAGGTGAGGCTGAGAGGGAGGAGGCATTGTGTAGTCCCAGGGAATAAGGCAATGTTTATTCAGGAAAGACCAAAAGTGGGAGTGGCCAAAGCACTGGGGGATAGGAGAAAATAGACGCAGCCTGGGCTTGAAATTTAGAAAGTTTTTCTACTGGAAAACTGAAAACTACCTACTGAAACTATGGGTAAGAATCTCTTCCCAACTCGTTGACTACATGAAAGAATGAGCATTCACTGTACCGAGAAGGTGTTGAACAAGAGAATGCTAACACCTGAATTTTAGCCAAGGGCTACCGAAGAACCAGATTGGAGGAAAAAGTAGACACACCCTGATTACACAGTGCATTTGGGCAGTAAATATGGAAAAAAAAAAATCACAGCAAGCTCTTTTCAGAGATCAAAATCTCACGTTTCCTTTTCTCGGAATGTATTTCACAGATCTGGCTAGTTTTTTGATGTTTTGTTTATTTAGAAACCCAGCTTTAGTAAATATGAGTGTGTGTGCGTGCGTGCATATAGTTTTAAATTCAGAAAAGTATTGCACGTTTGTCTTTCAAAACATCTGGAAGTGCGTGATACAAAACCGTGTATAATTAATGGCTTAGTTCTGTTAGGTCTGTTAACACGAAGCAAAAGGTTAGCGGGGGACAGCAACTGCGACACCGCGAGGTGAGGGCTCTGGATAACCCCAAAGGAGCTTCGGGCACGCGGGATTTAGGCGGGGAGCAACGTCGGTACACGCTGCGGACTACTAGCGTTCGGGGCAGCGTTCTCGCGAGATCGTCGCCCCACGAGAGCGCGCGTGTGAGCGGCCACGGCGTCGTCCTTGGAGCGCGCCCAACGGCTGCCGGCCCAGTCCACCCTCGGAGCCCAGAAGCCACACTATGTTCCTCCTAATGCTGCTGCTTGCTGGGCTCCGTGGCTTGTTGGCATCAGGACCTGGTAAGGCAGCGGAGACCCTGGCACACTGGGTCTGGGCAGAGGAAGGTTTTTCTTTTCCTTCTTTCAACGAGTTCCAGGCCCAACTCGATTCAGATCTGCTTTCTGGTTTCTTTTGGCCTGTCAGCCTGAAACTCGGCCGTTAGGGGGCGTTGTGTTGGGCTACACAAGTGACTTGCGAGAGGGGAAGACCATTTCAGTGAGCTCAAGGACAAATCTCTTCCTCTCCGAACCTCGGTTGGGGGCAGCCTTTCCTTGTAGGTGTGCCATGCATTTCACAAAACTCCAATATTCCATGCACTCAGAAGCACCCTAGAATCTTCTTGAATTCCACACAAAATCCAAACAAGCCTAAACAAAAACCTGATTCTCCTCACATACCATTTGTTCCGACATTGCTAATCTGGGATACCTATGACAGTAATTTGTCCTGCAGTTCCCCCCCCCCCCCAAATGTTTTTTTCAGTGTCTGCTATGCTGACAGTGATAGAGGTCCATTATGGTAGGATACAAAGAGTGGTATAAAGAAGCCACAAAAGTTTAACATGTATTACTAGTGGTTTAGATGCAAGCAAACATTTTAGATATATTATTTTCCTTCCCTTTTTATACACTGTTCTGAATCTTGTCATCCTGCGTCAGTACATGGAATGCCTTTTCCCCCATCTGCATAGTGTTCCATTGTTTGGAGGTACCATAATTTATTTAGCCAGTTCTTTTATTAATGGACTTTTGGATTATTACCAATCGTTTCGCTCTTATATGCCGTGTTAGTGACGTTGAGCTGCCATAACAAAATACCCTAGACTGGATGGTTTAAACAGAAATTTATTTTCTCACAGTTCTGGAGACAGGAAGTCTGAGAGCCCAGGATCCCATCATGGTGAGCGTCTGGTGAGGTCTTTTATCCTGGCGAGTAGACCATGGCTTTCTTGCTGTGTACTCGGATAGCTTCTTTGTGTGGACAGAGAAGGCAAACTCTGGTGGTTCTTCTTATAAGCACACTGATCCCATTATAAGAGATCCACCTTCATGGCCACCCCTAACGCCAGTTACCTCCCAACGGTCCCATTTCTAAATACTATCACATTGGGGTTAGGACTTTAGCTTGAAATTTTGGGGGAGACAAACCTTCACCATAACGCATGATATTTTAATGCAGTGGTTTGCAAACCTTCTGGAATTTTTCTTTTCACACTAACAATTACAGAAATTCTCAAAGAGCTTTTGCTTTTTTTTGCTTATATCTATTTGTGATATTGGAACTTAATAATAGAAATTTAAGAATTTTTATTCATTTTAAAATAACAGTGGTGTATCTATTATATGTTAATACAAGTAACACATTTAAAAAATAAAAACAACTTTTTGAAACAAAACAGTGGTTTGATTTTACATTTTTCCCCTTTTTTGTTTCTTTAGAGAGAGAGGGTGTCAGCAGGGCAGAGGGGCAGTGGGAGAGAGAGAGAATCTTAAGCAGGCTCCATGCTTGTTATGAGGCAGGGCTTGATCCCAGGACCCTGGGATCATGACCTGAGTCAAAATCGAGTCAGATGCTTAACCAGCTGAGCTACCCAGGCACCCCATGATTTTACATTTTTGTTAATCTCTTCAATGTCTGGCTTAATAGATGACAGATTCTTATATCTATTTATGCATTGAATCTGTTGCTATATTTTATTTGAAATAGTATATGAAGAAAATCCAGCTTATGTAGTTGGAAAAGGGAGGAGTATTTTAATAGTGTTTTCAGATATTTATCAGCATTCTTTGTATACTCCATTAATACCTGATAAGTGGTTAAAGTTGTTGCAATATGGAGTCTAAAACATCAATGAACCTTTTCAAAATATGCTATATTAAGAATTCATGAGATCTTGAACTTTAAATGGATCTTTTGCTCATGAGGGTTTTTTTTTAATGCAGTACCTTTGTTTTTTAATTTTTAATTTTAAATTGTAAAATACACGTAGAATTTACCATCCTAACAATTTTTTTAAAAAAATGAATAAACTTTATTTTTTTATATAGTGCTTTAGGTTCACAGCAAAATTAAGAGGAAGATACAGAGATTTCCCATACACTCTTGTCTTCACACATGCACTGCCTCTGCTACTGACATCATGTACATTTGTTACAATTGATAATTACAACGTGACACTTTATTATCACCCAGAGTCCATAGTTTACCTTAGGATTTACTCTGCCTGTGTGTATTCTTTGGATTTGACAAATGTAGCATGACATGTATCCACATGTATCCAGTGATTTCAGTGTCCTAAAAATCCCCTGTGCTCACCTTATTCATCCCTCCCTCTCCCTTAACTCCTTACAACAGACTTTTTTCTGTGTCTATAGTTTTGCCTTTTCCAGTGTCATATACTTGGAATCATTAAGTATGTAGCCTATTCAGGTTGGCTTCTTTCACTCAGATATATACATTTAAGGTTCCTCCATGTCTTTTCATGTCTTATTTATTTTTAGTACTGAATAGTATTTCATTGTCTAGATGTACTAGTTTATCCATTCACCTATTGAAGGAGATCTTGGTTGCTTGCAAGTTTTGGCAATTATGGATAAAACTGTTATAAACATCTGTGTAGGGTTTTATTGGGACAAAAGTTTTCAGTCCCTTTGTGTAGATACCATAGAGTGGGTTGCTGGATTGTGTGGTAAGAGTATGTTTAGTTTTGTAAGAAACTGCCAAACTATCTTCTGAAGTGATTATACCCTTTTGCATTGACACCATCAATAAGAGAGTTCCTGTTGCTTCCCATCCTTGTCAGCATTAGATGTAGTCAGTGTTCTGGATTTTGGCTATTTAAATGGGTGTGTAATGGTATCTCATTTTAATTTTCAGTTATCTAGTGACATATGATATAGAGCATCTTTTCATCATCTTATATGCCACCTGTATATATTTTTTTCATGAGGTGTCTGTTTAGGTGTTTTGCCCCCCCCCCTTTTTTTTTTAATTTTAGAGTGAGAGAGAGAGTGTGAGTGAGGGAGAGGGGCAGAGGGAGGGAGAGAAAAAGAATCTTTTTTTAAAAAAATAGTTTATTGTTAACTTGGTTTCCATATAACACCCAGTGCTCATCCCCACAAGTGCCCTCCTCCATGCCCATCACCCCCCTTCTCCTCTTCCCCACCCCATCAGCCCTCAGTTTGTTCTCAACTTCAAGAGTCTCTCATGGTTTGTCTCCCTCCCTCTCCCCAACTGTTTTTCCCCTTCTTTTCCCCCATGGTTCTCCATTAAATTCTTCCTAATCCACCTAATCATATGGTATCTGTCCATCTCTGCCTGACTTATTTCGCTCAGCCTAACACCCTCAAGGTCCATCCATGTTGCTACACATGGCCAGATTTCATTCTTTCTCATTGCCATGTACTATTCAATTGTATAGGTAAACCACGTCTTCTTGATCCATTCGTCAGTTGAAGGACACTTAGGCTCTTTCCATGTTTTGGCTATTGTGGAGAGTGCTGCTAGGAACATTAGGGTACATGTGCCCCTATGCATCAGCACTCCTGTATCCCTTGGGTAAATTCCTAGCAGTGCTATTGCTGGGTCATAGGGGAGTTCTGTTGTTAATTTTTTGAGGAACCTCCACACTGTTTTCCAGAGGGGCTGCACTAGTTTACATTCCCACCAACAGTGTGGGAGGGTGCCCGTGTCTCCACATCCTTGCCAGCATCTAGAGTCTCCTGATTTGCTCATTTTCACCACTCTGACCGGCGTGAGGTGGTATCTCAGTGTGGTTTTGATTTGTATTTCCCTGATGAGGAGGGACGCTGAGCATCGTTTCATGTGTCTGTTGGCCATCTGGATGTCCTCTTTAGAGAAGTATCTGTTCATGTCTTCTGCCCATTTTTTGACCTATATATTAAATATGTTTCCTGCAAACTTTCTTTCTTAACCATTTTAAGTGTACAGGTCAGTAGTGTTAAGTACATACACATTGTTGTGTAATCTATTGCCTTTTTTTCTTGCAAAATGGAAGCACTATACCCATTATAAAACAAATTACAGCGGCGCCTGAGTGGCTCAGTCAGTGAAGTGTCTGACTTCAGCTCAGGTCATGATCTCACAGTTCGTGGGTTCGGGCCCCGCATCGGGCTCTGTGCTGACAGCCAGCTCAGAGCCTGGATCCTGTTTCAGATTCTGTGTTTCCCTCTTTCTCTGACCCTCTCCTGCTCACGCTGTCTCTATCTTTCTCTCTGTCTCAGAAATAAATAAAACACTAAAAAAATAAAAAACCAAAACATTACAAATTGTGATGAAATATACATAACATAAAATTTACAATTTTAACTTTTTTTCACTGATTTTTAGTTTATTGCTTTTTAAGTAGAACCTAATTGAAGAAAATATATTCAGTTTCCCCTTTATTTTTGTAGATGTTTTCTAGCCTTACCAGTGAATTTTATAATTTCATATGTTTTCCTGTTATTTAGTGTCATTTTATTTCAGTATGAAGAACTCTAACATGTCTTGTAAGGCTGATCTCGTGGTGATGAACTCCATTAGCATTTGTTTGTCTAGTCTGCTGTTAAACCCCTCTACTGAAATTTTCAGTTAACGCATTGTATTTTTCAGCTCTGTGATTTCTGTTTGTACAGAAATTTCTGTTTGTTAACATTGTACCCATGTTAACCAGGTTTATGTGTACAATTTAATGACATAAAGTACATCACGTGTGCAACCGTCACTACTGTTCATCTCCAGAACTGGTTTTCACCTTCCCAAGCTGAAACCCACTCTCCATTAAATACTGATCTCCTCATTCTCCTCTTCCTGCCTGCAGTTCTTGGCAACTACCATTCTTCTCTATGTCTCTATGGATTTGACTATTCCAGGTACCTCTTATAACTGGAATTATGGAGTATTTTTCTTGTGACTGTTTTATTTCACATAACTCCCTCAGTGTTCATCTATGTTGCAGCATCTGTCAGAATTTTCTCCTTTTTAAGGCTGAGCCATGTTCTATTATGTGGAATATAAGTGGATAAATACATATTTCATTTTATATGTTTATCTGTAAATAGATATTTGGGTTGCAGCTCCTTTTGGGCTCTTATGAATAATGCTGCCATGAACATATGTGTACTTGTACTTGTTTGAGTCCCTGTTTTAAATTCTTTTGCATATATATTTCTAGAATAGGAGTTGCTACATCATATGGTAATTCTGTTTTTAATTTTTTGAGCAACTGTCGCATTGTTTTTCATAGTGGCTGCAAAATTTTACATTCCTGCTAGAGTACGAGGGTTCCAAATGTCCACATTCTTGTCAACATTTTACTTTTACTTTTTTTATGATTCTAGTCTTCCTAGAGGATATGTCTTAGTATCTCCTTTTGGCTATGATATGAATTCCCACAGTGATTAGTCATGTTGAGCATCTTTTCATGTGCTTGTCGACCATTTGTGGTCATATCTTTGACCATTGTGACTCATACCTTTGAAGAAATGAGTGTTCAAGTCCTTTGCCTGTTTTTAAAATTGGGTTGGTTTTACTAAGAACAAACAACCCAGTGAAGATATGGGCAGAAGATATGAACAGACACTTCTCCAAAGAGGACATCCAGATGGCCAACAGACACATGGAAGATGGTCAGCATCCCTCTTCATCAGGGAAATACAAATCAAAATCACACTGAGATACCACCTCATGCCAGTCAGAGTGGCTAAAATGAGCAAATCAGAGGACTCTAGATGCTGTCGAGGATGTGGAGAAACGGGCACCCTCCCACACTGTTGGCGGGAATGTAAACTGGTGCAGCCCCTCTGGAAAACAGTGTGGAGATTCCTCAGGAAACTAACAATAGAACTCCCCTAGGACCCAGCAATAGCACTGCTAGGAATTTACCCAAGGGATACAGAAATGCTGATGCATAGGGGCACATGTACCCCAATGTTCATAGCAGCACTCTCCACAATAGCTAAAACATGGAAAGAGCCTAAGTGTCCTTCAACGGACGAATGGATCAAGAAGATGTGGTTTATCTATGCGATGGAATACTACATGACAATGAGAAAGAATGAAATCTGGCCATGTGTAGCAACATGGATGGACCTTGAGGGTGTTATGCTGAGCGAAGTAAGTCAGGCAGAGAAGGACAGATACCATATGTTTGCATGTATAGGAGGATTAGGAGGAACTTAATGGAGGACCGTGGGGGAGAAGAAGGGGGGAAATAGTAGGGGAGAGGGAGAGAGGCAAACCATGAGAGACTCTTGAATGCTGAGAACAAACTGAGGACTGATGGGTGTGTGGAGGGGAGGGGAAAGATGGGCACGGAGGAGGGCACTTGTGGGGATGAGCACTGGGTGTTATGTGGAAACCAACTTGACAATAAACTATTTGTAAAAAAATAAATAAATAAAAGTGGGTTGGTTTTGTTGTCAAGCTGTAAGAGTTCTTATATTCTGGATGCTAGACCTTTTTCAGACAAATGATTTACAAATGTCTTCTCTCATTCAGTTGACTATCTTTACTTTCTTCTGAGTATCCTTTGATTTACAAAAGTTTTTTTATCTTGGTGAAATCTAATATATTTTTTCTTTTGTTGCTCATGTTTATGGTGTCATATCTAAGAATCCGTTGTCAAATCTAAAGTCATGAAGATTCTTGTTTTTTCTTCTAAGAATCTTACTGTTCTATCTCTTAAATTTGGTTGTTGATCCATTTTAAGTTATTTTTTATATATGCTGCGAGGTAGAGTTCCAGCTTCATTCTTTTGCATTCATTCTTGTTTCTTTTTATTAATTATATCCTGCCTCTATTTATTCCTAATAATGCATTTTGCCCCATTATGCTGATGTTAACATAGCTACGTCAACTTTCCTTTGGCTAGTATTTGCTGTAAATATATATATTCCATCCTTTTATGTGGTAGTTCCTTAGTGCTCCCTGAGTATCTATCTTTTGCCCACATTTCTTGGCCTTTTTACATTCAGAATGGGTCATTTTATCTTGTGCTCATGAGGTTGAGAAGCAATGAGGTGTGTAATTTCTTTTGGATCAACTCAATTAAGGGTTGGTATCCTTCTTCTATCTCTTTTATCTGATGCAACAGTAACCTTAGAAGCTATGAGCTGAGTTTATGGTGTCACTAGTTGGAGAGAGCCTGGATCTCTGAGTCACTACTTTAATAAGAGCTTCTGGTGACCTTTACCAAACTTAACATGAAAAACAAATAAGCTTTTATTATGTTAAGATTTTAATATTTTATTTATTACCATTTAATAGCGTGGTCAGCCTAAGTTGGCCAATATAAAAATTGGAGCTTTGCAGTGGTGTGCTGCCATAATAAACTTAAAATAGATGTCTTTGAGCTTCTGGGCAATGAATGATGGGTAATGGATAGTAGATGACAAAAAATTAAAACTGGAAAAATGGAGATCTATGTTAGGAAGTTACAAAATGTTTCATAGTATATTTCATAAAATTATAATAAACCATATGACTGACTGAATTCTACCAAAGTCAGATAACAGTATGTTATCCTTTTGCAGTTGGAGGTCAGTTTCATTATCCAAGTTTGGCAAAGTGTAAGAGAAGGATGTAGTCTCTGGAAGCAATTGTCCAGTTTACTAAAAAAAAAATAGGGAATAAATCCAGAAATTCAAGGCCTTTCAGGATTTTAAAAAGTGACTGATTTCAGATTCCAAATAGTAAGAAATGGAATTTGGAAAGGTTTGAGCACCAAAGTGTCAGTTAAACCTCTCAATTAGAAAAAATTACTCAAGGCAGAGCTTTAATTAAGGGTATGGACATATGTTTTACTAGATAGACTCAAGCTGAAAGAGAGAGAGATGGGGGGTGGGGTGGGGAGGGAGAAATAGGAGTTAGGCAAAGAGATTATAGAATCAGAGAAAGTATTTGCAAATCATTTGTCTGAAAGGGACCATGTATCTACAATATAAAAGGCAAAAAAAAAAAAAATAAAGCAGATTTGAAAATTATGACTTTAAAAGTTTTGTATGTTTGTTATTTCTACTGAAAGCAACTAGATGAGAAACTACTAAGTTTTTGAAGTTAGTGTATTAGCAAAGGAACCTCAAACTCAGAGGTCAAATATTTTGACTATTTAAGAATTCAAACAACCCTTGGGCCCAGAAACTTCCAGATGCAGGTAGTAAACTGAAAAAGCCATATAGCTGTCAAGGAAGGTATATTTGTATTTAAGTCTGTTATGATATTTTATACTTTCTATATTTTATGCTTTTTATTTGATACTATTTTTAAAAATCTCATTTCCAGTCTTATATATTTTGTATTTATAATTTTAATGTAACAGAGTCTAAAATTAAGAACTTTTTTCCAAAAAAGACAATGTCAATAGACATCTATTTATGTTTGTGATTAATTGACATATATATTTGGGTCTTTCCACATTGGGGCATAAACATTTACAAAATTTAGCCCTTCTTGATAGGTAGACCCCTTAATTATGATATAATGCTCTTTTTCATCTCTTGTTACAGTCTTGGTTTTTAAAATCTAGTTTGTCTGATATAAGTATGGCTACTCTGGCTTTCTTTTGCCATTCATTAGCACAATAGATGGTTCTCTGTGAGTGTCTTTAGGTCTAAAATGAGTCTCTTATAGGCAGCATATAGTTGGGTCTTTTTTTTTTTATCCATCCTAATACCCTGGTTGTTGTTGTTGTTTTTTTTTTTTTTTTTAAGTGTTTTTTCATGTTTGAGAGAGCATGAGCAGGGTAGGGGCAGAGAGAGAGGGAGACACAGAATCTGAAGGAGGTTCCAGCCTCTGAGCTATCAACACAGAACCTGATACAGGGCTCAAACCCACAAACCATGAGATCATGACCTGAGTTCATGTCAGATGCCCAGCTGACTGAGCCACCCAGGTGCCCCATACCCTATGTCCTTTGATTGGGGCATTTAGTCCATTTATGTTCAGAGTTATTGAAAGATATGGATTTAGTGTCTTTGTATTATCTGTAGGTTTCATGCTTGTGGTGATGTTTCTGGTCCTTTGTAGTCTTTGCTGCTTTCCACTCACAGAGTCTCCCTTAGGATCCTCTGCAAGGCTGGTTTAGTGGTCATGAACTCCTTTCCTTTTTATTTGTCTGGGAAAGCCTTTATCTCACCTTCTATTCTGAATGATAGCTTTGCCAGATAAAGGATTCTTGGCTGTATATTTTTCCTATTCAGCACATTGACTATTTCCTTCCACTCCTGGTCTGCCAAGTTTCAGTGGCAGTTTTACTATTGCCTTTATGTGTCTATCCTTATAGATTTAGGCCTCTTTGTCCCTAGTTGCTTTCAGAATTCTCTCTTTGTCTTTGAATTTTTCCAGTTTCATTATGATATGTCATGGTGTTGACCTGTTTTTGTTGATTTTGAAGGGAGCTCTGTCCCTCTTGGACCTGTTTCCTTCCCCAGATTAGGGAAATTCTCAGCTATAATTTGTTCAAATAAGCCTTCTGCCCCTTTCTCTCTCTCTTCTTCTCCTTCTGGAAATCCTATGATATGGAAATTATTTCATTTCATTGAATCACTTAGGTCTCTAATTCTCCCCTTGTGGTCTAGTAATTTCCTTTCCCTCTTTTGTTTAAGCTTCATCATTTTCCATACTTTTATCTTCTGTCACCCACTCTCTCCTCTGCTTCTTTCATCCTCACTGTCACTGCATCTAGTTTATTTTGCATCTCATTTATAGCATTTCTTAATTCATTTCTTAGGTCTTTGATCTCTGCAGTAATAGATTCTCTGATGTATTCTATGTTTTTTTTTTCAAGCCCAGCTATTGCCTAAATACTATTATTCTAAATTCTTCTCAGATATATTGTTTATATCTGTTTTGAGCAATTCTCTGGCTATCCTTTCTTCCTGGAATTTTTTTTTTTTTGAGGAGGACTTTTCTGTTTCCTCATTTTGGCTAGGTTTCTTTCTTTTTCATGTTTTAATAGTTTGTCATGTGTCCTGCACCTGTGAGAACTACTGTATTAAAAAGGGGTCATACACTGTCCAGGACAGGACACTTCAGAAAATATTTTTGGAGTGTGTTGCATGTACTCTGCTCTGCTGTAATTTGATTACTCTATCCCACTGGTCAGTCTTCTATAAAGCTCCTCCTTACTCATAGTGGTGGATTGTTTAGAGCTTCCACCAGATGTGCTTTGATTTGTTCTTTGATGTAACCCAGGAAAAAAGGAAAAGGCAGGGGCCTGATTCCAAACTAAGAGAAAATGAAAGGGGTGGGGAAAAAAAAGACCAAGCAGAGAATCAAAGAAACTATGAGCCTTAATTCAGAAAGAGAGAAAGGAAAATAAAGAAGAAGGAGATATAGAAAAGGTGTAAAAACAATAGAGTTAAATGCCTGATTAAACAGACAAAACAAAGCAGAGAAAGAAAAAAATATGTATATATTTTTAGAATTGGCCAAACATCAAATCAGAAACTATGAGCCTGATTCCAAAGGGAAAATAAAAGAAGAGAGTAGAAAGAAAAAGGAGAAAAGAGAAAAAGAAGAAAGAAAAGAAAAGGGAGAGAGAGAGAAAGAAAAAAGAAAGCAACAGACTAACATACAAAACTCCAGGACAGTTTTAAGTTGGTTCCTGGGACCAGTGGCTGTGCTGGTCTGGAGGAGAGGCGATCTCGTTTGATTAGTGTCAGCCTCACTCCAATAGATAAGCAGGTACCAGGCACGGAGCGGCAGGGTTTGGTGTAGGCCGTCCCGTCTCCACTGGGGGCAGCTGCCCTGTTCCTGAAGCCTCACCATGTTGGTGATGGGGAGAAAAATGGTGACATCCAGTCTCTCCTCCCCAAACCAGGTGTCTCAAACCACATTGTTGAGGCAGCCCTCACAGAGTAGCACTGGTGGCCAGTTTGTCCTGCTCCACGGTTCTCCTGTGTCATCTGGGCACTCAGCTGGGCTTCAGAACCTGAGGTCTTAAAGGATCGAGCACCTCTTGGATCCTGTTCTGGGGTACCGCCACTCCGCCCTGATAATATGGCAGGCCCCTGCAGAGTCTTTTGTTCTGGGAGGGGGGCAATATACCCTCTTTCCATAGTACTCAAGGGAGGGGACTGTTCTCTCCCACTGTGCCCCTGAGATTACTACCGCACCCCAGGCCTGCTCCCCTCCCCAGCGGGCAAGCACACACAGCAGTGGCTTCAGTTTGGAAGAGGTTGCGTGCTTTTGAAAACTCCAATCTTCAGCTTGGATGGCTGTTTGCAAAGCAGAGATTGGCACTCTCTGTATTTCTTATTTCCCAGTCCATGGTCTGGTGAGGTTTTTCTCGTCCTAACTTAATACCACAATCCGCAGCTTCTCTTTTCTCTCCCTTTTGTCTCTTTACAGAAGGAGATGCCTCCCCTGTGTGCCCACACTGTTTTATGTCCCCCAATTCACATACACACAGCTCTGCCCTGCCAGCCTGTCTCCTTTCACCTGTGGAGATTTTTCTGTCAGTCCGCAGACAGATTTTCTGGGTGTTCCAAGTATTCTGACCTCAATACAGCTGTACTTCTCTGCCATTTTAACTCCTCCAGCAATGGGAATAGAAAGTTGTCAGACACCACTCTCATCTTCTTACATATTATTGTTACTTAGTATTTAGTGCCACTTTTATTTATTTTCCTAATTAGTCATCATCTCTGTTACTATTTGTTTCCTCAATCAAGTTTGCTTAGATTTACCCCCTATTTACTGCTTTCTTCGCTTACCTTGTTTCTAACACTTCTTCCTTTGTTAGTTTAGATAATCCAGGATAAATTCCCTATTTTAAGGTCAGTTTGTTGGCAACCCTAAATATACTTTGCTTTGTAACCTAACATATTCATAGGTTCTGAGGATTAGAGGATGGACATCTTTGAGAGGAATTATTATTCCCCTCACCACAGATAGTGAGATGTTAGGGTTTATGAAGAAGTAGAACTAGAAATGATTCAAGCCCTGAGACAGTATGGATGGTGAAAATATGTTGTTCCCACTGGTAAGTAAGAACTGCTCCTGTAATTTTCTCCTCATCGGGATAGGATTCTATCAGGGGTTGCTTGCAGGTGCCAATGCCTGTGTTGCTTTGCTTCAGTAAAGAGACTATATTTGGAACAGTATTTTTTACTGCAAACAAAATTTTTTATATCACCTGATTAAATTAAGACAACTCATTCTCTATTGCTTATCATTTGCACAGATCAAACAAAATAGGAAAATAATAGGAATCACTGCTCTTGTATATTTCAATTCTTTTTCAGGGTTGGACTACCTTCTGGATTTAGAAAAACTTTTGGTTTAACGTTTAGGTGATGGTGCATTATGATATTCACAGACTTCCTGCCATAATAGTCCTCATTCTATGGGTCAGGGAGGCAAAATGGGGATTCCATAAGATATTGATTATATCTATTTCCACCCACATACTGTTCTGTAATTGGACAAATTATGATAGGACAAATTTGTAGTCCCATGAGTAAACTCACAGATTTGAACCTAAATTTCATGTATCACCAGTCTTCTTATAAGCATACATCTTTTCCTGAAGTGATCCACAGTTATATTTTAGGTCCTCAAAAATCAGTATTAGCTTAGAAGAGCAAGTGTTTAATATGCCATACAAAGTCTGAGTAATTGGGTTTTGATTTTGTGTATCTAATCTGTAGATTTTTTTTAGTTGGTTACTTCATCCTACTTAACATTTATTGATAAAGCTGAGATTTTTGATATTAGAACTTCTTAATTATGTCATACTTCTCTGATTTCATACTTTTGTTTTGGTGAAGTATTTCACTGTAAAAATCTGGCTTTCAGTTTGTTTTGTGCCTTTATATATGTTCTTCTCTTAATCTGGAATATTTATAGTGTTTTACATAGTAGATTAAAATTTTTATTTAGGCAGTAATAGTGATTCCTCATTGTAATTAGAAAATTCAGTATCTTACTACTTCCCACTTTTGGCTCTCCTCTTTATTACATGACTGTGGTTACTTTGAATGCTGTTTCTTCTATACTGTTGTACCATTAAACAGTATGTTTCTATGTCTATAACTTGATTTTCAACTTTCAGTCACATTTTTGGGGGGGCACACTGCAATAACTTTAAGGAAATGAATATGCACTTATGGTATTCCTCTTCTGCTACACTGTATGACATTATTATATGTGTTATGTCTGTATCATCATGGTTTAATAACACTTGTCCCCTATTAGATAACTGAGATTCCCACAGTAGTATTAGTCTTATTCTATATTTAAGTTTATTTAATATCCATAATTAACCTTTAACTCTATTGGTACCTTTGTTGGAAGAAGTTTCTCTGCCTTGGCCTATTTTCCTTGAGGTTTTCGTTATAAATACCTGTCTTTTGCCTCTATGTTTGAGTGGCTGTTTTCTTGGAGATGAAATATCAGGGTATACACTTTTTTCTTGAAGATTTTCTGAAGACATTGTTCTTTGTATGTGTAGAAGCATATGGGAATAGCATATGTTTAACACTGTGAAACCACACTGTGAATAATGAGCTTTTCAAGTATCATCATATTTCATTAAAGTTTCTATACATATGCATAGAAGCATATGGGGATAGTCGTATGCTTAACTCAAAACTGCACTGTATATTAACCATTGTTCAAGTAACATCTTTTTCATTGATATATAGGTGTTTGTAAATGCATATGTAAAAGCATGTAGGAATAGACCTATTCTTACCTGAATGAAACTATATGGAGTATAAGGCATGATTCAAATGACACCTTTTTTCATTAAGGTATGAGTTTATAAACATATGTTAGAAGCATATGGGAAGAGCCTTGTGTATATGTCATTGAAACTACACTGTGTATAAACCGTCAATTCAAGTAACAGCTTCTCTAGTTAATATAGCTCGCTAGCCCCCTAACCCCTTAACCCTAACTTCTAACCCCAACCTTAATTTCCAACCCCTAACACTAACCCTAAACCTTAATCCTCACCCTCATCCTAACCCTAACACTAACCCCAAACCCCTAACTCCAAATTGAGCCCTCTGGAGAGTTCTCTAAACAGCAAGATACCCAGGCACATGCCCTCAACCTGGCCCTAACCTTAAGCCTAACCCTAACACTGGCCATAAACCCTAATCCTAACCCTACATCTGAGAAGAAAGAAAAAAGATGTGCTATGTATATATAAAATGGAATATTACTCAGGCATGAAAATATGAAATCTTGCCATTAGCAATGACATGGATGAAGTTAGAGAGTAATATGCTAACTGAAATTACTCAGAGAAAAATGAATACCGTATGATTTCACTCATATGTGGAATTTCAGAAACAAAACAAATGAGCAAAGGGAAAAAAAAGAGAGGCAAACCAAGAAACGGACTGTTAACCATAGAGAACAAACTAATGGCTACTGGAGAGGAGGTGGGTGAGGGAATGGGGTAAGTAGGTAATAAGGATCATGGAGTGCACTTGTGATGAGCACAGGGTGCTGTATGGAAGTGTTGAGTCACTCTTTTGTACACCTGGTACTAATATTACCATGTGTGATAACTAACTGGAATTTAAATAAAAACTTTAAACAATAAAGACATTGTTCTTCGGTTTTTAAATTTTGAATACTATTGTAAAAATTCTTAAGCCAGTCTGCTTTCTCCTTTATGCCCAATATGATTTTCTTTTCCTTCCTTCCTTCCTTGTTTTTTTGCTCATAGGCCCATAGGATTCTTTCTTTATCTTAGACACCCAATAACTTTGGTAGAATATTTCTCAGTTTTAATTATTATTGGTTATTCCTGAATTCAGTGTACTTTTCAGTCTGTTGTTTCAAATATTATTATTATTGTTTCAAATATTTATTTATTTTTATTTATTTTTTTAATGTTTTGGATGCTTTTCTTTCTTTCTTTCTTTCTTTCTTTCTTTCTTTCTTTCTTTCTTTCTTTCTTTATCTATCTATTTATTTGTTTTTTAATAGTCTATTGTCAGTTCTTTTCCATATAACACCCAGTGCTCATCCCCACGAGTGCCCTCCTCCATGCCCATCACCCCCTTCCCCTCCCCTCTACCCCATCTGCCCTCAGTTTGTTCTCAGCATTCAAGAGTCTCTCATGGTTTGCCTCCCTCCCTCTCCCCCACTATTTTTCCCCTTCTCCCCCATGGTCCTCTGTTAAATTCCTCCTAATCCTCCTATACGTGCAAACATATGGTATTCAGGAAAGTTTGCTTGAAGTATATCTTTGATCTTTTTTTGGTATGTTCTATTTTCTTCAGTAACAGCAAGTTTTGTCTAAGTTTAACTATGCCTTGTCCCCACCCCCAGTCCTCTTCTTGGATCTTTTATAACTACTCTGTTTTTAAATTTAGCATTTTCAAGATTTTTATAGGAGTACATAAGGATGACTCATGTGCATTAGTGAATTCTACAAAAGAACCTGGATAAATAGTTAGGTATAAGTCACAATTATTAACTATCTTTTTTATTTCTTCAGGTTCTCAAAATTCATTTTTACAAATTATAATTCCAGAGAAAATCCAAGAAAATCCAAGTGATAATTTGGAACTAGAAAATGTAAGAGATATTTTTCACAATGCTATATGAATTTCTTTATTTTTATTTATAACAATTAAATGTACCAACCCCATTATAGAATGAATATAAGTATACAACATTACTACTTACATGGAGTTTTAAGTTTTATAGTGAAAGCAAATATATAGATTGGAATGTTCTGTTTTGTCTAACATTTGTCATTTCCTTATGGTAAAATTTTTTAAAAGTTCAAATAAAGAAAATAATGTAGAAGAATTAGGGTGTTATCTGAGTAATATTTAGATGATTCAGATGAAGAGAATAATTTTCACCAAAATAGTTAAGGAGAATCTCTTTTCAAAAAAATTTTTTTTTATTTCAAGTATAGTTGACACAATGTTACATTAGTTTCAGGTATACGACATCGCTATTCAACATCTCTATACATTGTGCTATGATCACCACAAGTATAACTACCATCTTTCACCGTACAACACTATTATAATATCATTGACTGTATTCCCTCTGGTATGCTTTTTTTTTTTTTTTTTTTTTTTATGACTTACTCATTCCATATAAATGAAAGCCTGTATCTTCCACTCCCCTTATCGGATATACCATTGCAAATATCCTCTCCCATTTGGGGTTGTCTTTTTGTTTTGTTGTTTGTTTCCTTCATTATGTAAAAGCTTTTTATTTTGTTATTGTCTAAATAGTTTAATTTTTCTCTTGTTTCCCTTGCCAGAGGAGACATATCTAAAAAAATGTTTCCACAGCTGATTTCAAAGAGATTAGTGCCTATATTTTCTTCCATAAGTTTTATGGTTTCAAGTCTCATTTAAGTCTTTAATCCATTTTGAGTTTATTTTTGTGTCTAGTATAAGATAGTGGTCCGGTCCCATTCTTTCACATATAACTGTCCAGTTTTCACAACACTGTTTGTTGAAGAGGCTGTCTTTTTTGCCTTGCATATGCTTTTCTGCTTTGTGGAAAATTAGTTGACTATATAGTTGTGGGTCAATTTCTGGGCTTTCTATTCTGTTCCATTTATCTATGTGTCTGTGCCACTATCATACTGTCTTGATGACTACATTTTTGTAATATGTCTTGAAATCCAGAATTATGATGACTCAAGCTTTGCTTTGCTTTTTTCAGGATAGCTTTGACTATTCAGGGTCTTTTGTGGTTCCTTATACATTTTAGGATTGTTTGTTCTAGATCTGTGAAAAATGGTGGTGACATTTTGATAGGGCTTACATTAAAAGTGTAGAATATTTTGGGTAGTATATACATTTTAACAATATTTTCTCTTCCAATCCATGGAGATGGACCGTTTTTCCATTTCTTTGTATCTTCTTCAGTGTCCTTCATAAGTGTTCTATAGTTTTCAAAGTACAGATGTTTCACATCTTTGGTTAGGTTTATACCTAGGTACCTATTTGTTTTTGGTGCGGTTGTAAATGGGATCGATTCCTTGATTTCTCTTTCTGCTGCTTCGTTATTGGTGTATAGAAATGCAACCGATTTCTGTACACTGATTTTATATCCTGTGACTTTGTTGAATTTATGTATCAGTTCTAGCAATTTTTGATGTGTTTTTTGGGGGGGAGTTTCTACATAGAGCATCACATTCTATGCAAATAGAGAAAGTTTGACTTTTTTCCTTGAAGAGTTGGATGCTTTTTATTTCCTTTTGTTGTCTGATTGCTGAGGCTAAGACTTCCAATACTATGTTAAATGATAATGGTGACAATGGACATCCTTGTCTCATTCCTGACCATTTAGTTAAAGCTCTGTTTTTCTCCATTGAGGTGGTATTAGCTGTGGGTCTTTCATATATGGCCTTCATGATGTTGAGGTGTATTCTGTGTGTCCCTACTTTGTTGAGGGTTTTTGTTTTTTTTTTTTACTCAAGAATGGATGCTGTGTTTTATCAAATGCTTTTTCTATGTCTATTGAGAGGACTATATGGTTTTATCTTTTCTTTTATTAATGTGTATATTGATTGATTTGCAAATATTGAATCACTCTTGTATCCCAGGAATAAGTCCCACTTGATCATGGTGAATAATTCTCTTAATGTACTGTTGAGTTCAATTTGCTAGTATCTTGGTGAGAATTTTTGCCTCCATGTTCAGCAGGGATATTGGCCTGATACTCTTATTTTTAGTGCGTTCTTTGTCTGGTTTTGGAATCAAGGTAATGCTAGTCTCCTAGAATGAGTTTGGAAGATTTCCTTCCATTTGTATTTTTGAAACAGTTTGAGAATAGGTATTAACTCATCTTTAAATGTCTGGTAGAATTCCTCTGGGAGGCCATCTGGCCCTGGACTTTTGTTGGGAGAATTTTGATTTCTGATTCATTTTCTTTGCTAGTTATGGCTCTATTCAAATTTTTTCTTTCTTTGTGTTTCAGTTTTGGTAGTATATATGTTTCTAGGAATTTGTCCATTTCTTCCAGACTGCTCAGTTTTTGGCATATAGTTTTTCATAATATTCTTTTATTATTGTTTGTATTTCTGTAGTGTTGGTTGTGATCCCTCCTCCTTTATTCATTATTTATTTGGGTACTTTCGGGGCATCTGGGTGGTTAGTCGGTTAAGAGGCCGACTTCAGCTCAGGTCATAATATCATAATTCGTGAGTTTGAGCCCCGCGTCAAGCTCTGTGCTGACAGCTCAGAGCCTGGAGCCTGCTTCAGATTCTGTGTCTTCTTTCTCTCTCTGCCTCTCCCCTGCTCACACTGTTTGTCTCTCAAAACTGAATAAATGTTAAAAAAATTATTTGGGTACTTTCTCTTTTGTTTTTGATAAGTCTGGCTAGAAGTTTTTTCAGTTTTATTAATTCTTCAAAGAACCAGTTCTTAGTTTTGATGATCTGTTCTACTGGTTTTTTGTTTGTTTCTATGGTGTTTATTTTTTCTCTAGTCTTTATATAATTTCCCATCTTCTACCAGCTTTGTCTTTATTTGCTGTTCCTTTTCTAGCTGCTTTAGATGTAATGTTAGGTTGGGTATTTGAAACATTTCTTGCTTCTTGAGGTACACCTGTATTGCAGTATACTTACCTCATAGGACCTCCTTTGCTATATCCCAGTGGTTCTGGTCTGTCATGTTTTCATTTTCGTTGGGTTCCATATATTTTTAAATTTCTTCTTTAATTTCATGGTTAGACCATTCATTATTTAGTAGAATGTTCTTTAGCCTTCATATACTTGTGCTCTTTCCAAATTTTTCTTGCGGTTGACCTCATAGTGTTGGGGTCTGAAAATATGTGTATGATCTCAATCTTTTTGTACTTGTTGAGTCCTGATTTGTGACCTTGTATATGATATACTCTGGAGAATATTCCATGTATGCTTGAAAAATGTGTATTCTGCTGCTCTAGAATGATATGTTCTGAATGTATCTGTTAAGCCCATTTGGTCCAGTGTGTCATTCAAAGCTATTGTTTCTTTGTTGACATTTTGCTTAGATGATCTGTCTGTTGCTGTTAAGTATTAAAGTGCTCTACTATTATTGTATTGTTGTCAATGAATTTCTTTATGTTTGTTACTAATTGATTATTATATTTGCATGCATACAAATTGGGGGCATAATATTTACAGTTGTTATCTATCTTGTTTGATAGACCCCTTAATTGTGACATAGTGTCCTTCTTCATCCCTTGTTACAATCTGGTTTAAAATCTAGTTTGTCTGATATAAGTATTTCTACTCTGGCTTTCTTTTGACATCTATTAGCATGAAAGATGGTTCTCTATCCTGTCAGTTTCAATCTGCAAGTCTCTTTAGGTCTAAAATGATAGGTCTTGGGCACCTGGGTGGCTCATTCGGTTAAGTGTCAGACACCAGCTCAGGTCATGATCTCGCAGTTTGTGAGTTCAAGCCCTGTGTTGGGCTCTGTGCTGACAGCACAGAGCCTGGAGCCCACTTAGAGTTCTGTGTCTCCCTCTCTTTGCCTCTCCCCTGCTCACACTCTGTCTCTGTCTCTCTCTAAAAAATAAACATTAAAAATTAAAAAAAAATAAAATGATAGGTCTTCAGTTCTAAATGATTTATGCCATTGTAGACAGCATATAGATGGGTCTTTTTTTTTTTTTAATCCATACTGATACTCTGTGCATTTTGATTTGGACATTTAGTCTACTTACATTCAGAGTGATTATTGACAAATACGAATTTAGTGCCATTGTATTGCCTGTTGTTTTTGTATAGTTGTTTCTGATGTTTTCTGTTTCTTTCTAGCCTTTGTGGCTTTTGATTTCTTTCCAACTCGAAGAGCCCCCTATAATATATCTTGCAAGGCTAGTTTAGTTGTCATGAATTCTTTTCGTTTTTTTTGGGAACTCTTTATCTTTCTTTCCATTCTGAATGATAGCCTTTCTGGATAAAGCTTTCTTGGCTGCATATTTTTCTCATTCAGCACATTGAATATGTCATATCACTCCCATCTAGCCTGTAGAGTTTCTGTGGAGACATCTGCTGTAAACCTGATTTTGATTTGTCTTCCTTTGTAAGTTAAGGATTTTTTTCTCTTGCTGCTTTCAGGATTCTTTCCTTGTCTGTGTATTATATAAATTTTAGTACAATATGTCTGGGTGTTGTCTGTGGCTTTTGTTGATTTTGATGGGAGCTCTCTGTGCTTCTTGGATTTTGATGTCTGTTTCCTTTCGCTATAATTTTCTCAAATAAACCTTCTGCCCTCTTTCCCCCCTCTTCTTTTGAGACTCCAATGATATGAATGTTATTATGCTCAAGGGCTTGTTGACTTCCCTAAGTCTACATTTATGATTCAGTATTTTTATTTACCTCTTCCTTTCAGCTTCATTGTTTTCCATAATTTTATCTTCTGTATCACTTATTCATTCCTCTGCTTCTTCCATCCTTGTTATCAATACATCTAGTCAGTTTTGCATCTCAGTTATATCATTTTTTAAAATTTTGGCTTTATTAGTTTTTAGGTCTTTTATCTCTGTGGTAAACAGATTTGGTTTCTTCTATGCTTTGCTCAAGCACAGGTATTTTTATGATTGTTATTTTAAATTCTGGTTCCAGCATATTACTTATATCTGTTTTGATTAGATCCCTGGCCATGACCTCCTCCAGTTCTTTCTTTTGGGATAAATTCTGCTGTCTTGATCTCTGTCAACTGTATGTTAGGAAAGTCTGTTATATTGCTGCTCCTGACTGTAATGACTGTATTAAGTAGAGGTCACATACTGTCCAAGGCCTGGCCCTTCAATAAGTTTTTTTGGTGTATACTTTGTGCACTTTGCTATTATGTTTTGGCTACCCTTTCTCTCAGATCAGTCCTCTGTCGAGTTTCTCCTTGCCTGCAGTGCAGATTGCTTGGATCTTGTCCAATGTGTGGCATATTTTAAGTAGATATATTTTAACTGCTTGTTAGAAAAGGCTAGATCCTGTTTCCCCTAGAGCTGAAGATTTGCTGCACTCTGTGATCAGTAGAATTGGTGTGGCTGGGGGTTTGTGTTGGTCTTCTGGTGGAGTTGTCGGCTGCACTGGTTCTCAGCATCACTTGCCCGAGTAAAGATGCACCTGCAGGGCACAGTGGGGTGGGACTTTGTGTAAGCGGCTTGAGCCTCCACTGGGGGTGCTATGTTCCTCACTGAAGTCTGCTTATGCTGATGTGGTTTGAAGATGGGGGTAGAAATGTTACCTTGTTCTCTCATCCCTGGAGAGAGGAGTTTGTACTCCTGTTTGAACAGCAGCTGTTCAGGAAGCCCTCATAGAGAGTGAACAGTCTCCTCTCTTGTGTCCCAGACTTCTGTCCGAACCCTGCCTTCGCCCTTCTGTTTCTGAGCCATCTGTCTGCCTGGTAGATCAGTGCTCCTGTGCTTTATCTCAAGTGCTCAGCTAGGTTTCAAACAAATTTTAGGGACCCTGTGCAGCAATGTTGACCAACTCTGATCTTCTGGGGGAAGGTCTTGTCATGCTGTGGCTGGTGCTGATTTGTCCCAGAAAAGCAGTCCCATGGCCACATGGGTTGGGGCTTCATGTAAAGCATAGCCAAAGGCTAATTGGCTTCTACGTTAGCCGCCTTCAATAGGTGCCTCTGCAGCTATGCTAATTAATAGGGCTGTTCAGTGGCCTTCTCTTTTGTCTTTTGAGGAGCAGTGCCACATCTCCCAAATACACTTGAAGAAGTAGAACTGTTTCTCCCTATGTGACCCAGGGGATCCTCAGACCATGCTGTCCAATCCTGGGCCTCTGTTCTCTATCCCCACAGAAGCACCCCTAAGCCCACCAGGTATGACCCCAGTGATCGTGTGGACTTCTAAAACTTCAGACTTTGAGCTCCACTGCTTGTAAAAACTTGCAATAATCAGCTCCTTTGCTTTTCCTAGTCAATGTCTTTGGAGAAGAGTTTTTCTTTTACAACCCTCTGCCTGCTGCTTTCTCTCCTTTTCTGTCTGTCTCTCTTTCTCCTTTGTTCATGATCAGGGCTTCCACAATTCTTTTCTCCCCTAATCAATTCTCCACAGCTCCTATCTCTCATGATGTGGCCATTTTTCTCCTTCCAGATATGCAGTTTCTTCTCTCAGTCATCATATTGATTTCTTGGATGTTCAGGATTATTTGATATGTATCTGACTATGTTACAAGGAGGAGGCAAGCATAAAGTCCCCTTACTACTCCACCATCTTAACTCTTCCGCTTCAAAATAATTATTGATAGATATGTAATTATTGTCATTTTGTTATTTGTTTTATAGTTTTTTTGGTGTCTTTTTTTGTAGATCTTTTCTGTTCTGTTTTTCTCTTGTGCTCTCTTCTCTTGTTTGATGGCCATTTTTAGTGAAATGCTTAGATCTCTATTGTTTGCATATCTATTACAAGTTTTTGACTTGTTGTATTTCATAGGTTCATATATAACATTCTATGTTTATATCTGTTCTGTATTAATGGTCACTTAAGTTTAAACATATTATGAATGCATTCATTTTTCACTCCTTTCCCCCAACATTTTAGGTATATGATGTCATACTTTACATCCTTTTATTTTGTGAATCTTTTGACTGATTTACTGCCTTTGTGCTTTAACCTACCAATTGGTTTTATAAGTGATTGATCTTCTACTTTTATTATGTTTATATCTACCTGTGAACTTTTTTCTTTTCCTTCTCTTACTTACGGTCTTTCTTTCCAGTAAAAGTATCTCCTTTAACTTTTCTTTTAAGGCTGTTTTACTGGTGATGAATTCCTTTAACATTTGTTCATCTGGGAAACTATCTCTCCTTCTATTCTGAATATCCTTGCTGGATAGAATGTTCTTGGCTGCCAATCTTTTTTCTTTCAACATTGAATATATCATGCCAATCCCTTTTGATCTAGAAAGTCTTTTCTGATAAATCAGCTGGAAGCCTTATGGGGTTTCTTTTGTATATAACTGTTTTCCTTTCTCTTACTGCTTTAAAATTCTCTATTATTTCTTTGTGCTGTTTTAATTATTATGTATTTTGGCATGGACCCCTTTCAGTTGATTTTGTTGGGGACACTCTGTGCCTCCTGGATCTGGATTTTTGTTTCCTTTCCCACATTAGTGAATTTTTTCATTTATTATTCCTTCAAACAAATTTTCTTCCCTCTTTTCTCTCTCTTCTCCTTCTGGATTCTTATAATGCTCATGTTAATTACACTTGATGGTATTGCTGAGATTTCTAACCTGTTCTCCTTTTTATTGTTCTTTTACTTTTTGCTTTAAGCTTAGTTGCTTCCCATTACTCTGTCTTCCATCTCACTGGTTTGTTCTTCTCCTTCTTCTACTATTTATTCCTTTTAGTGTATTTCAATTTTCTGTTATTGAGTTCTTTATCCCAGATTGGTTCTTTTAATGTTTTCTGTCCCATATCTTCTTAAATCCAGTGAGTATATTTATGACCATTACTTTGAATTCTCTATCAAGTATATTGCTTATCTCCATTTATTTCATTTAGCTCTTTTGCTGTGATTTTGTTTTGTTTTCATTTGGGACATATTCTGCTATCTTCTCATTTTGTCTAACTCTCTATGTCTGTTTCTGTGTTAGGAATGTCAGCTATGTCTCCTGCTCTTGAAAGTAGTGGCTTTATGAAGAAGAAGATCCTGTAGTGCCCTGAAGTATAATTTACCAGATCCTGGTGCTTCAGGAGTGTTGCCTATATGTGCCCTATATGTGTTGCATGTGCCCTAATGCTGTGGTTGAGATGTGTTTGCCTTCAGTCCAGTTGTCTGCAGTGCCTCTCTTTGCCTTCTGTGTACAGTGTTTGGTCCCTGTGTTGTTAAGGGACCAGTCTGGAACTGCCTTGGGCTTGAACTGAGTCAAGATTCAAATGCTCTGCAGTTAGCCTGCTGCAAAGCACTCTCCCTGTGTTGTCCCCTGAGAAGCTTTCATTGGTGATCAGGACCTGTAGTCAGATCAGATGTT
This sequence comes from Hyaena hyaena, assembly GCF_003009895.1. Taxonomy (NCBI): domain Eukaryota; kingdom Metazoa; phylum Chordata; class Mammalia; order Carnivora; family Hyaenidae; genus Hyaena; species Hyaena hyaena. The sequence goes on along the minus strand of NW_024080846.1, from coordinate 377,647 downwards.
TGTTTCACTGCCCCAGTCTTTCTGTTGGGGTTAAAGTGACCCCAAACTACCATGCTCTCTCTATGCTGCCCCTTGTGAATTTTTTGTGGGTGGACAGGGATGGCAGTCATAGACCCTGGAAGGCTTATCATTTTCTGTATACTGATATTTGTGTCTTTTTGGTTTCTTTAACTAAGCTGGGTTTTTTTGTTTTGTTTTAATGATGCTCTAACTCTTGCTTTTTACATATTCTCTTTGGCTGGATTAAATCTCATTACTCAGGCTCAGCAACGTACTGATATTACAACTTATTGTTATTCATATTTTAACTAGAGAGTAGTAGTGGTAAAGTCAAAACCAATACCAAATTTTAAGAATCTTTTGTTTGAAAAAAATAGGAAACAGACAATATATTTTAAGAAAACAGTTAAAATAAATATCTTTTGTGCCTAATGGAATAAGCTTTGCTGTTGGATACCTTATTACCCCAATGATGCCCATTTAATAGACATTATAAGATAGCACATATCTCTAATTTCAAAAGAAATTTAACTTAAAATTCAGTTAAATATAGATACTAATCCTATATAAATCCTTAGGTTAGACTTAATTTTGTGGAAATAGTAAGAATGGATTATATAATAAGTTCATGTTATAATTTTTGATATATTGTTGCAGATTATAAATCATATCTATCATACATAGATATTTTAATCAAGACATTTTGGGGATTTTTTGGAGGAATGCATTGATGTAAAATTGTTGTTTTGCTTCTGTTACACTGCTCTTCATCTTAGTTGTTCTGGGTTCTGTAGGAATGGATATCCTATATTATTACAATAGACGAGAAGCTATACATTATACACCTTAAGCAAAGGTAATTTTTTATTCTTTAGTTTTGTATTTCATTTTATCGATATGAATTTGTTTACTTATAATAAAAACAAAGTCTTAAAAATAATTAATGTAGTTGTTATTAAATATTTTGGTTGTCTCAGATGAACAGATGCTCTCCTGTGAATTAATTAAATTTTTGTTCCTAATGCCTCAAGTAATCTTTTGTGAATGAGGGGGTAGGAACAGAAAAAAATAGGGACTCGAGAAACAATGAAATCTGGCCATGTGTAGCTACATGGATGGACCTTGAGGGTGTTATGCTGAGCGAAATAAGTCAGGCAGAGAAGGACAAATACCATATGTTTGCACGTATAGGAGGATTAGGAGGAACTTGACGGAGGACCAAGGGGGAGAAGAAGGGCGGAAATGGTGGGGGAAAGGGAGAGAGGCAAACCATGAGAGACTCTTGAATGCTGACAAAAACTGAGGACTGATGGATGTGGGGGGGAGGGGGGGATGGGCATGAAGGAGGGCACTTTGGGGATGAGCACTGAGTGTTATGTAGAAACTAATTTGACAATAAACTATTTGTAAAAAAAAAAAAAAAAAAAAAGAAAAAAATAGGGACTTTTCCTGAAGATTAATCTATATGATCTTATGTTGTTGGAAGAACTAGAAGGACCTATCTAATCAGGGAAAGATATTGCAATAAGAATTGCATCAGTTAGGGTTTGATCAGGGAGCCAGGCCTAAGAGTAGGGATATGGAATAAAGAATTTAAAATGGAATTTAGATTACATACTTGTGAGAACTGGTGTATAGCTTCTAGAAAATAGTACTAGCTCTGTACCATCCTTCAGGGAATTGAGAAAATAATTGAAATAACTTTCTGTAGGATTTAATTCTTTCATGAAAATAAAGTTGAGAAAAATTGGCTTAGAATTAACTTGTGACTTTCAGCAGGATCGTTTCAGTTAAATTTTGGTTATAGAACTAAACTACATGATACGAGGGAGAGGTGGATTGTAAGAAATGTAAAGTAGTATGGGTAAATAATTTTTTCAAAAATGTTTGTCAGGAAAGGAAGAAAGGGGCTGAGGTGAATGGTTTTTAAGAAACAAGAAACAGTTTTTTTGTCTGAAGGGAATTTTCTTAGAGAGAGATATATAAACAAATGATTCCTTATATAAAATGCTGAGGAATAACATTAAGTCAAAGAAGAGTTAACCTACTCCTTTAGACAGTAGGGAAGAAGAATATGATAAATGACAACTCAAAGATCTTTTCAAGTGTGTAAGAGGGAAAGTGAGAGAACTCACACTGCATTTGAACATCTTCTCAGGACTATAAACAGTGGTAAGCATTATAGGGACTGGAGTTTAGGAGATGGGTAGAGCATGTGTGTATTGTTTGGGAAATTATTTGCATAATTATTATAACAGTGTAATGACAACTAGGAAGTTATTTCAAATAACTTATATGAGAAATAATGAAAAGCAGAGCTATGTCTGTAGAGGTAGGGATTTTTTTTTTTTTTGAGATATACTGAGGTGGCAGGGAAAATATTAGCTAATATTGGATATAGTGGTAGCAGAGATTTGGTTTGGCAGTGAAAGAGAAGAGGAACAGATCTGAGTCACGGGCAGTAAGGGCTCATTTTTAGAAAAGTTACATATGAAGTGCTTGTGGCATATTCCAGAAGTATCCATTTGGCAGTTAGATTTAGTTCAGAATGTGAGTATGGATTTCAAAGCCATCTATTTATGTAGGTATAAATGAAGCATCAGAAATGAACAAGATAAATATGTAGAGATAGGGGTGAATATTAAAGGTGAGAAGGAAAAACAACCTTGAATTGAATGCCATGGAAACACTTAAGGGAAGAAGCAAGGACCGAGATGAAGTGACAGAAAGATATTTGGGAAATCAGGTGGAAATGGTATGATTGAATTTGAAGAGTAGATGGTTTAAAGAAGAGAAGTGTGGTCAACAGTATGTGTATGTCAGAGTACTTTTACTTGACTTTAAATTGCCTTTTGGACTTGACAACTAGAGGGTCATTAGTAACCTATATGAGATCACTTTTAGTGGAGGATTCCCGACTAGCTAGTGTGGGTAGTTTGCTTATGTTACATTGAATTGAAGAGTGACCATGAGGTGAGGAAGCATACTTAAAATAGGATAATAAGTATAGGCAATGATACCAGAGAATGTTGTACTTATAGTTTCAGTATCTGTGCTTAGATTAATATGACTCTTACACAATACTCTTCTACTTCATTATAAGGGTATTATATATGCATGGTAGTAAAATTTAGAAATAACAAAAGAATGGAAATTTCTCATAATCCTTTATCTAGTTCATATCTTTGTAAATTTTACAATGCCTTTTCTTTCATCTTGTAGTCCCTTCTTATTTTCTTTAAGGAGTTCATTAAAATAGAAAAATTATTTTGAGTGCAAATAGCTTTGATTATAAATTATGTTCATGTCAAAAGAAAGTACTGCCTTTATCAGGTTTGCAGACTTACTATAAAGGCCCTGATAGTAAATATATCAGGCTTTGAGGATCATACTACTTCTATTAAAATGTATCAACTTTGCTGTCATAGCTTGAAAGCAGCCATGGACCATACACAAATTAATGGCTGTGGCTGTGTTCCTATAAAACTTTATTTATAAAGACAGAGTAGATCAGATTTGGCATGGGGGTATTACTTTACTTTGTTGAGCACTGCTTTATATGCTTCAGAAAGAATAACTTTTAATATTCTCTCATTTTTTGAATTCAGGATTTTTTTAGCACATAATTTTATGGTTTATGTGTATAATCAAGGATTTATAAATTCATATCCTTCAGATATTCAGGTAAGGTTTAAATTCTATATTTTACAGATTTTTAAAATCTTTTTTAATGCTTTTTGAAAAATTTTATTTATTTATTTGTACTAGAGAGAGTGTGTGTGTGCCAGCAAAAAAGGGGCAGAGAGAGAGAGGGAGACCGAGAACCCCAAGTAGTCTCATGCCATTAGCTCAGAGCCTGATGCTGAGCTCAAACTCACAAACATTGAGATCATGACCTGAGCCTAAATTGAGTCAGATGCTTAACTGACTGAGCCACCCAGGTGCCCTTAAAATCTTTTATACATTAAATGTATGTTTTCTTAATACAGAACACTGTATTTATAGATGATATAGTTAAGGATCCATTTATTGCCTCATTTCCCTATTAGATTTTCCCAAAGTCTTGGTAAATTAAAGACAAACTAGATGGATTGAGGCTTTTAATCTTTGCTCTCTCTAGAACATAGACAGCATTTAGCTTATATTTTATTGAATAAATGAGTATAAATTAAAGACTAATGGAAGCAAACAAATATTATTGGACACGAGATCATACATTTTAAAACTTTTTTTAAACCCTCATCCCATCCTTCAATAAATATAATTGCCTTTTAAATTATATAGCCAGAATCTGCCCTCTTCTTCTGTCTCCATCCAATGATACTATGCTTTCCCAGTAAATGTTTGGATTATTGCTGTAACTTCCTGAATAATCTCCTTGTTTCTATACCTTGCCCATCCCTTCAGTTAGTTCTCAACATGGCAACCAGATAGATCGTATTAAAGCCTGGACACATTATGTTGTTTTTGTGCTCAGAACCCTCCATAGTCTGACCTCCTTTGTTCACAAAGTGAAAACTGAAGTCATTTCAATATCCTGCAACTTTTACACAATCTGGGCTTCTTTGCATGTCTGACTTCATCTCCTGTTACTGTCTACCTTATTTACTCTGTTACAGTTATATTGGTCTCCTTGTTGTTCTTCAGCATACCAAACATGTTTCCCTTTCAAGATCTTTGCACTTAATATTTTCTCTGATCCATATGCTTGCTCTTTCTCAAGATTCCCAAGATTCCTTTTCTTTAAGGTCTTTGTTAAAAATTACTCTATTAGTCCCTGACTAACCCCTAATTTAAATTGAATTCTTACCCTTACTACTCTCTTACTTTATCTATTTTATTTTTCTTTAAAGTGATTATTGGTATATGATGTGTCATATGTTTTATCTATTTCTGTTTCTCCAGTGCATATAATTTTCATGAGAGCAGGGATTTTCATATTGTTGGGTTTTTTTTCCACTGATGTTACCCTGGGGCCTAGAAAAATGCCTGGCACATAGTTCACATAACAAAAATTTGTTGAGAGATTGAATTTGGACACCATGTTGCTTCACTTTTATTGGATAGGACCATCAGTTTATTTTTCTTGTTCCTCTTCCTCCCCTGAGTTCCAATATAAAGCAGTGTTTTAAAAAGAAAGCTTACATCGATTTCCACCAAAATTTATTTACTGTATCTTGGAAATTATATAATCTTCCTTTTTTTCTCCCTGTGATGGTTGATGTTTGCTATATCTCTAAGCTTAATTGTACTGTGGTCAGAGGCCAAACTTTGTGTGACTTCAGTTCTTTAAAATTTTTTGTCTTGCTTCATGGCCTAGAAATTGGTTTCATTTTTGTAAATGTTCCATGTTCTTTAAAAAGAAAATGTATTCTACAGTTTTTGTTCTACTTACATTAGGTTGCTAACACACCATTTAAATCTTTTTTAGATTCTGAATGCTTGATTTATCAGTTACTGACAGAAATGTTATCTTTTAGTATGATGACAGATTTATCTATTTTTATTATTCTTTCAGTTTTGGGCTTGTGTATTTGGAAGCTATGCATTAAGTGAATACAAATTTGGAATATTTATATCTTCCTGGTCAGTTGAATTTTTTTCATTATGAAATGTCCCTCTATCACTAGTAATGCTTCTTGACTTAAAGTCTTCTTTTCCTTTATTAGCATAGGTTCAGAATCATCCTTTTGGTTTGTGTTGATATGGTGTATCTTTTTCTAGTTTTTTATCTTCCTCTGCCTTTAAATTTTAGATGTTTCTTTTTAGCAGAATGTTATATTTTTAAAGAAATCCAGATCCATAATCTTTGTCTTTTGATTGATGACCTAAATTTATATATTAGAAAGTAACTTAACATAATATGGAAGCAAGGTATAAAATAATAATCTCAAGTATTAATCAGAAGAGTAGTTAATACAGTGAAAGGACAAATGTAGGGAAACTTTTTCTGAATGTCATTTATTCATACAGATATAAACCATGTAGCCTGTGAGAATACTCAGAAAGTTCTAGCAAGTATAAAAATAAGAAATCATTAGAAAGTTTTGTTAATCCTAAGTAATCACTTCACTTGTTTTCTTTCATAGGCTCAGTGCTACTACCAGGGTTATGTTGAAGGATATCCCACCTCTGTTGTTACACTCAGCATGTGCAGTGGATTGAGGTTATTTATTTTCTATCATTGATATGTGAACAATATAGTTAATGATTTTTGGCTGCAGTGACTCTGTTATGTTTATATTGTTTGAAGCTGGAAGAGGATTCCTATGTGGAGATGATGCAATGATATCCTTCAATAAACATGTTTCTTCTCTTGTATCTCTTCATTTTCCTTGCTGACTGGAGACATTTCTAACTTCCTTGAAGGTTTAGATTTCCTAGTGTCTTTGATCTACATCTTAATTTTACTTAACTACAGAAATGACAACTGAATGTATATACTAGAACATTATATAGACTAGAGCAAGTTGGAGGAGCTGTTTAGGATAGCTTATTTTTTCAGCAAATAATATTTTTGATACCTACTATGTATCACCTACTTGCTTAGTGTTTGAAGATATAAAGATAAATAAAGATAAAGAAGACATACTTTTTCTTCAGGAAAATACCTTCCGGGAGAGGAGGCAAATTCTATATAAAGAAATAATTATTAAGATAGTACTCATATTTTTCTAATAATATCACTGTTTTAAACTCCAACAATTATAGGGTTTCCTCCTTAATGCCTAGAGTTTTCCATTCTGTCAGGAAATTCTTCACCTTCATTTTGTAGTCTAGGCTCCTTATTTTCACAAATAAATGTTCCTCAGTGCTTGTTACATGGAACCCTGAAATTTGTTTTTTGGGAAGTTATGTAGTAACTACTTAGTTACTTGAACTGTAACCTGTTTTCAGGGAAGAATAATTATAAAAGTTGTTTACTCTTTAAACTCTTAATTTCTTCTACACAGTGTGTGCATAAAGAAAATACATTTCTTTTCATAATTACTGCTTTTATTTTTATAAATGAAATTACCCATTACATATAGTTTTGTTATATAGGTGATATAATCATTTTTCAAAAGCAGCACAAAGCAGAGAGAAATTCATTAAGATTTCTATTTACTATTGCTTTCATTAAGTCACTGACTTGGAGAACAGGGAATTTCTTGATCACTGTAATGCTGTATACTTATATATAGTATATACACTAGCAACTGATTACATAATTTCTGCTTTAATAACTATAAAGAGAATGAAATGGAAAGTTAGTTTTGTGGATTGCAGGAGATTTTTCTCTCTTCAGAGTTATCTCCAAAATGTAAAGAATATGGGTCAAAATACTGAGCTCAAAAACATTCTTTATCCTTCTCCTCCTCCTTTTGGATTCTGTCAGAATTTTATCATGTAGAATTTATTGAAAGCACTTAACATTTTTATCCTTAATTTTACAGAGGAATACTGCAGTTTGAAAATGTTTCTTATGGAATTGAGCCTCTGGAATCTGCAGTTGAATTTCAGCATCTTATTTATAAATTAAGGAATGGAAACAGTGAATTTGCATCTCATACTGAAGATGACCGAGGCAAAGAACAAAACCCAGTGGACTATAACATTTTTATAAGTGAAAAAGTGAGTTTGTATATATATATTTTTTTCTACTTTCAGGGAAATTATTGCTTAATTTAATTTATGTATAAGATAAATCTATTAAGCTATTGTATAACTGCAGCAAATATTCTTTCCTTCGGAGCATCCTTATCTTACTTAATGTTAAAATTTCCTTGGAACCATACATTGCCTTTTTCTCCTTACATCAATTGATCATTTACTTTTTTATGACCCGTTTTTATTTTAATTCTTATTTTCTTACATGTTAATAACTTTCTAAAAATTAACTCGTGTGTATTCAATATAAATTTAATTTAGTTCAGTTCCTGATTTTGTGACTGTAGTCCTAGAAGTTATTTAATAAGGACAGTATTTATAAAGATTGCATTCATAAGTAAGGAGTCAGCATTAAATTATAGCCTAAATTAAAATTAAAATATCAGAAGCAATATTGTCCTGTATGGCCATGTAAATTGTTCAAGTGTTCACCTTGTATAATTTCATGTTTTAATTTTATTCATAAAAGTAATTGTGAAATAAAATTTTTTTCTGAGTAAAAGTGGCATAAACATGCATAGTTAATAAAAGACATGTGGCAGTGTTAGTTGTTCCCAGTGCATGTTTTCCCATCTCCTTTCAGTTTAAAAAAGCAAACAAAACCCCTCACAATTTAGCTGGGCATGTGAAAAAAGGCTACATTTTTCAAACTTCCCTTGTATATAGATAGGGTCATGTGAGGAAGTTATAGCTAATGATATGTAAACAGGTATAATGTCTGTCATGTCTGGATTGAATTCTAAAGGAAGGGAGCTTATCTCCTCCTTTTCACTTCCTGCTGGTTGCAATGTGGACATGTTTATACATCATAGTCTACTAGGATGATGATGATGCCATTCATGTAGAGTGAGCCTTACTCCTGAAGAATTTACAGGACTACACCATCATACCTCCTCAGACTTTTATGTAAGGGAGAAATAAATTTCATTGTTTAATCCACTATTATTTTAGTGTCTCTGTTATATATTTTAATCCTATATCCAAAAAATACAGGGTTCAACAGGATTTTGAAATGCACATGCAGCACCAGAGTATTAGTTATATATGTAATATATAAAATTTCATTAACTAAATACTGAATATTTTTCCATCTAAGAATTTAGAATGATAATTTACAGTGGTTTAGATGATCCAGTATGGTAGACAGTGTTGGTGCTCTGCCCAGATCCGTCTTACTGTATTTTTGAAGATATAGGGCTGGATGGTGGGACACCCTGTCTTTGGAGGTGGCTTTTGCTTTTAACATTCAGTATCTGTGACTCTTTTACAAAATTTATTTATACTTAAAAAAAGCTTTTCCAGTTTTATTGAGAAGTAATCGGCATATAGCATCTTTTTAATTCAAAGTATATAACAATGTTTTGATATTTACATATATTGCATAATGAATACCACAATAAGCCTAGTTAGCATCTGTTACCACATAGTACAGTTTTCTTTCTTGTGATGAGAACGTTTAAGTTCACTCTCTTAGCAGCTCTCAAATATACATTACAGTATAATTAACTATAGTCATCTTCTGTACATTACATTCTCAGAACTTATTTGTCTTGTAACTGGAAGTTTGTACCTTTTGACGACCTTCATTTTTCTCCAACTCCAACCATGTTGAATTTATTTTCGTATATGGTGTAAGAAAGCGGTTGGTTTTATTTTTCTGCATGTTGCTGCCCAGTTTTCTCAACACCATTTGATGAAGAGACTTTTTTTTTACTATTTTATTTTATTTTTCTTAAATAGTTTATTGTCAAGTTGGATTCCATAAAACACCCAGTGCTCATCCCAACAAGTGCCCTCTTCCATCCCCATCATCCCCCAGCCCCTATTCCCCACCCCCATCAACCCTCAGTTTGTTCTCAGCATTCAAGAGTCTCTCATGGTTTGACTCCCTCCCTCTCCCCAACCATTTTTCCCCTTCTTCTCCCCCATAGTCCTCCATTAAGTTCCTCCTAATCCACCTTACGTGCAAACATAAGGCATCTGTCCCCTGCCTGACTTATTTCTCTCAGTATAACCCCCTCAAGTTCCATCCATATTGCTACACATGGCCAGATTTCATTCTTTCTTATTGCCATGTAGTATGCCATGGTATAGATAAACCACATCTTCTTGATCCATTCATCCGTTGATGGACACTTAGGCTCTTTCCATGTTTTGGCTATTGTGGAGAGTGCTGCTATGAACATTGGGGTACACGTGCCCCTATGCATCAGCACTCCTGTATCCCTTGGGTAAATTCCTAGCAGTGCTATTGCAGGGTCATAGGGAAGTTCTATTGTTAATTTTTTGAGTAACCTCAACACTGTTTTCCAGAGGGGATGCACCAGCTTACATTCCCACCAACAGTGCAGGAGGGTGCCCGTTTCTCCACATCCTCGCCAACATCTGGAGTCTCCTGATTTGCTCATTTTCACCACTCTGACCAGCGTGAGGTGGTATCTCAGTGTGGTTTTGATTTGTACTTCCCTGATGAGGAGGGACATTGAGCATCCGTTCATGTGTCTGTGGGCCATCTGGATGTCCTCTTTGGAGAAGTGTCTGTTCATGTCTTCTGCCCATTTCTTCACTGGATTATTTGTTTTTCAGGTGTGGAGTGTGAGGAGTCCCTTATAGATTTTGGATACTAGCCCTTTATCTGATATGTTATTTGCAACTATCTTTTCCCATTCCATTAGTTGCCTATTAGATTTATTGATTGTTCCCTTTGCAATGCAGAAACTTTATATCTTGATGAGGTCCCAGTAGTTCATTTTTGCTCTTGATTCCCTTGCCTTTGGGATGTGTCAAGTAAGAAATTGCTACGGTTGAGGTCAAGGAGGTTGTTTCCTGCTTTCTCCTCTAGGGTTTTGATGGTTTCCTGTCTCACATTCAGGTCCTGTATCCATTTTGAGTTTATTTTTGTGTATGGTGTGAGAAAGTGATATGAGTTTCATTCTTCTGCATTTGCTGCCCAGTTCTCCCAGCACCATCTGTTAAAGAGGCTGTCTTTTTTCCATTGGATACTCTTTCCCGCTTTGTCAAAGATTAGTTGGCCATACATTTGTGGGTCCAGTTCTGAGTTCTCTATTCTATTCCATTTGTCAATGTATCTGTTTTTGTACCAATACCATACTGTCTTAATGATTACAGCTTTGTAGTAGAGGCTAAAGTCTGGGATTGTGATTCCTCCCATTTTGGTTTTCTTCTTCAATATTACTTTGGCTATTTGGGGTCTTTTGTGGTTCCACACAAATTTTAGGATAGTTTGTTCTAGTTTTGAGAAAAATGCTGGTGCAATTTTGATTGGGATTGCATTGAATGTGTAGATAGCTTTGGGTAGTAATGACATTTTAACAATATTTATTCTTCTGATCCATGAGCATGGAATGTTTTTCCATTTCTTTGTGTCTTCTTCAATTTCCTTCAATAGTTTTCTATAGTTTTCGTCATACGGATCTCTTATATCTTTGGTTAGGTTTATTCCTAGCTATTTTATGAAGTTTTTTTGTGTAGTTGTGAATGGGATCAATTTCTTGATTTCTCTTTCTGTTGCTTCACCAGTAGTGTATAAAAATGCAACCGATTTCTGTACGTTGATTTTGTACCCTGCAACTTTGCTGAATTCATAGATCAGTTCTAGTAGGCTACTGGTGGAGTCTGTCGGGTTTTCTATGTAGAGTATCATGTCATCTGTGAAAAGTGAAAGTTTGACTTCTTTGCCAATTCTGATGCCTTTTATTTCCTTTTGTTGTCTGATGATTGATGCTAACACTGTTCAACAACGGTGGTGAGAGTGGACATCCCTGTCATGTTCGTGACTTCAGGGGGAAAGCTCTCAGTTTTTCCCCATTGAGGATGATGTTAGCTGAAGGCTTCTCATAGATGGCTTTTATGATGTTTAAATAAGTTCCTTCCATCCCAACTTTCTTGAGGGTCTTAATTAAGAAGGGATGCTGTATTTTGTTAAATGCTTTTTTTGCATCTGTCGACAGGATCATATGGGTTTTATCTTTTCTTTTGTTAATGTGATGTATCACATTGATTGATTTGTGAATATTGAACCAGCCCTGTAACCCAGGAATGAATCCCACTTGATCATGGTGGATAATTCTTTTTATGTGCTGTTGGATTCAGTTTGCAGGTATCTTGTTGAGGATTTTTGCATCCGTATTCATCAACGATATTGGCCTGTAGTTCTCTTTTCTTCTGAGTCTCTGTCTAGCTTGGGAATCAAAGTGATGCTGGCTTCATAGAATGAGTCTGGAAATTTTCCTTCGATTTCTATTTTTGGAATAGCTTGAGAAGAATGAGTATTAACACTGTTTTAAATGTCTGGTAGACTTCCCCAGGGAAGCCACCTGGCCCAGGGCTCTTATTTGTTGGGAGATTTTTGATAACTGATTCAGTTTCTTCACTAGTTATGGGTCTGTTTTGAGTTTCTATCTCTTCCCATGTGAATTTTATTAGTGAGTGTGTGTTTAGGTATTTGTCCATTTCTTCTCAGTTGTTGGCATATAATTTTTCATAGTATTCTTTGATAATTGCTTGTATTTCTGAGAGGTTGGTTGTACTAAGTCCATTTTCATTCATGATTTTGTCTATATGGGTGCTCTGTCTTTTCCTTTTGAGAATCCTGGCTAGAGGTTTGTCAATTTTGTTTATTTTTTTAAAAAACCAACTCTTGGTGTCATTGATCTGTTGAACTGTTCTTTTGGATTCTATATTGTTTATTTCTGCCAAGATTTTTATTATTTCTCTTCTGCTACTGGGTCTGGGGTACTCTTGTTGCTCCCCTTATAGTTCCTTTAGGTGCACTGTTAGATTTTGTACTTGCGCTTTTTCTAATTTCTTGAAGTAGACATAGAGTGCAATGTACTTTCCTGTTAGGACTGCCTTTGTCGCATTCCACAGAGTTTGAATTGTTGTATTTTCATTTTCATTTGTTTCCATATATTTTTAATTTCTTCTCCAATTGCCTGATTGGCCCATTCATTCTTTAGAAGGGTGTTCTTTAACCTCCATGTTTTTGGAGGTTTTCCAGACTTTTTCCTGTGGCTGATTTCACGTTTCATAGCATTCTGATCTGAAAGTGTGCATGGTATGATCTCAATTCTTTTATATTTATTGAGGGCTGATTTATGTCCCAGTATGTGATCTATCTTGGAGAATGTGCCATGCGCACTTGAAAAGAAAGGGAATTCCATGGCCTCAGGATGTAGAGTTCTAAATACATCTGTCAAATCCATCTGGTCCAATGTGTCATTCAAGTCCATTGTTTCTTTAGTGATTTTCTGTTTCATTGATCTATCCATTGCTGTAAGTGAAGTATTAATATAAAGTCCCCTGCTATTAGCACATTCTTATCCATAAGATGGTTTCTGTTTGGATTAATTGTTTTATGTATTTAGGTGCTTCTGTATTTGGTCCATAGACATTTATAATCGTTAGCTCTTCCTGATGGATCGAGCCTGTAATTATTGCCCTTTTTCATCTCTTGTTACTGCCTTTACTTTAAAGTCCAGTTATTGTGATATAAGTGTAGCTACTCCAGCTTTATTTTGACTTCCAGTAGCATGATAGTTATTTCTCCATCCCCTTACTTTCAACCTGAAGGTCTCCTCAGGTCTAAAATGAGTTTCTTGTAGACAGCAAATAGATGGATTTTGTTTTTTTATCCATTCTGCTCCCCTATGTCTTTTGATTGGAGCATTTAGTCCATTTACATTCAGTGTTATTATTGAAAAATATGGGTTTAGAGTCATTGTGTCCTTTGTGGGATTCATGCTTGTGGTAGTGTCTCTTGTACCTTGTGTTCCTTGCAACATTTCCCTCTTAGAGTTCCCCTCAGGATTTCTTGTAGGGCTGGTTTTATGGCGACAAATTCTTTCAGTTTGTGCTTATTTGGGAAGACTTTTATGTCTCCTTCTATTCTGAATGACAGGCTTGCTGGATAGAGAATTCTTGCCTGCACATTTTTTCTGTTCATCACATTGAATGTTTCCTGCCATTCCTTTCTGGCCTGCCAAGTTTCAGTAGATAGGTCTGTCACCATTCTGATAGATTTTCCTTTGTATGTTAGGGCCCTTTTATCCCTAGCTGCTTTCAGAATTCTCTCTTTGTCCTTATATTTTGCGAGTTTCACTATGATATGTCGGGCAGATTCAAGTTACGTCTGAGGGGAGTTCTCTGTGCCTCTTGGATTTCAGTGTCTGTTTCCTTCCCCAGATTGAGGATGTTCTTAGCTATAATTTGTTCAAGGACTCCTTCAGTGCCTTTCCCTCTCTCTTCCTCTTCTGGAATCCTATGATACGGATACTGTTCCATTTGATTATATCTTTTTGCTCTTGCACTCTCCTTTCATGTTCCTGGATCAGTTTACCTCTCTTTTTCTTGGCTTCCTTTTTCTTTCATTGTGTCTTCTAATTCACCTATTCTCCTTTCTGCCTCTTCAATCTGTGCGTTGGTCGCCTCCATTTTATTATGCATCTCACTTATAGCATTTTTAAATTCATCACAACTATTTTTAAGCTCCATAGTCTTTGTAGCAGTAGTTTCTCTGATGTCTTTCTTGCCTTTTTCAAGCCCAGCGATTAATTTTGTGACTATTTTTCTAAATTCTTCTTCAGTTATGTTGCCTCTATCTGTTTTGAGCAGTTCTTTAGCTGTCATTTTTTCCTGGAATTTCTTTAGAGGAGAGTTCTTCTATCTGATCATTTAGGTTAGCTTTCTGTCTTTTGTTAGCTTTAAAAGCTTGTTATGCACGCTGCCCCTGTGAGTACTGCTGTATTAAAGAAGGCTCTTTGACTGTCCAGGTCCTGTCTGTTCTGGAAGTGTTCTTTGAATGGTGTCTCTTGGTCTCTCTTGTTGAGACTTTGATTATTTTATTTCTCTACTCGTAGTGGTATTTGAGACTCTCCATCATGTGTGCTTTGGCTTGTTTCTTGAGGTAGCCACTATATGGTTTCCTCAGCGGACTCGGTCTCCTTTTCCTCTGTAAGGGTTCTTACAGCTTCAGGCCTTATCTGTTTGAGAGATGGGGGTGAGTGAAATGTACGGAACTCCCCACTTCTACACCATCTTGGCTCTTCCTTGAAGAGACTTTTTTGCAATGCATATTCATTCCTGCTTTGTTGAAGATTAGTTGACTATATAGTCGTAGGTCCATTTCTGATTTTACTGTTCTCTTCCATTGATCCATGTGCCTGCTTTTATGACAGTACTAGATTGTCTTAATGATTACAGATTTATAATATAGCATGATATCCAAAATTGTGATGCCTCCAGTTTTGTTTTTCTTCTTTGGCTATTTGGGGTCTTTTGTGGTTCCATGCAAATTTTAGGATTTTTCCTTCTAGTTCTGTGAAAAATGCTTGTGTTATATAGATGGGTTTTCATTAAATATGTAGATGTTTTGGGTAGTATCAACATTTTAACAATGTTTTTCTAATCCATGAACATGGAATCTTTTCCATTTCTTTGTGTCCTCTTTGATTTATTTTATAAGTGTTATATAGTTTTAGGAGTATAGATCTTTTACCTCTTTGGTTAGGTTTATTCTTAAGTATCTAATTGCTTTTGGTGCAATTGCAAATAGGATCAATTCCTTGATTTCTTTTTCTGCTGTATTGTTATTGATATCTCGAAATGCAACCAATTAATGTACATTGATTTTTTAGCCTGCAACTTTACTTAACTCATGTATTAAATCTAGTAATTTTTTGGTGGGGTCTTTTGGGTTTTCTACATAGAGTATCATGTCATATGCATGTAGTGAAAGTGACTTTTTCCTGGCCAGTTTGGATGCTTTTATTTCTTTTTGTTGTCTGATTGCTGAGGCTAAGACTTCCAGTTCTATATTAAATAGTAATGGTGATAATGGACATCCTTGTCTTCTTCTTGACCATTTAGTTAAAGCTCTTAGTTTTTCCCAATTGAGGATGATATTAGTTATGGGTCATTCATATGTGACCTTTATGATGTTAAGGTGTCTCCCTATTTCGTTGAGGGTTTTTATTTGGAATGTGTGCTGTATTTTGTCAAATGCTTTTTATGCATCTATGGGAGGATAATATGGTTCTTATCTTTTCTTTATAATGTGGTGTATCATGTTGATTCATATGCAAGTATTGAACCACCGTTACATCCCCCTTGATCGTGGTGAATGATTCTTTTAGTGTACTGTTGGATTTGTTTTGTTAGTATCTTATTGAGAATTTTTGCATCCATGTTCATTAGGGATATTGGCGTATAATTCTCCTTTATTAGTCGGGTCTTTGGTTTTGGAATCAATACTAGCCTTGTAGAAGGAGTTTGGACATTTTCCTTCCATTTCTGTTTTTTGGAACAGTTTGAGAAGAACAGGTATTAAGTCTTTTTTAAATGTCTTGAGGAATTCCCTTGGAAAGCCATCTGGCCCTGAACTTTTTTGTTTTTTTGGGAGATTTTTGGTTACTGATTCAATTTCTTTGCTAGTTATGGGTGGGTCTGTTCATATTTTCTATTTCTTCCTGTTTCAGTTTTGGTAGTTTGTATGTTTCTAGTAATTTGTCCATTTCTTCCAGATTGCCCAATTTGTTGGCAATTGTAATATATTTATGCCATGGAATATTCATCCTTAAAAAAGGAGGAAATCTTCCCATCTGTGACAACATGGAGGAACGTGGAGGATGTTATGCTAAGTGAAGTAAGCCATGCACACAAGGACAAGTAATACATGATCTCACTTATATGTGCTCTCTAAAATAGTCAAACTCAAGGCAAGGAAGAAAATGGTAGTTGCCAGGACCTGAGGACAGGGAGAAATGGGGAAATGTTGGTCAAATGGTACTAAGTTTCACTTATACAATATAAGTAAGTTCTGGCGATTTAATATACAGTAATATGACTATATTTAAAAATAGCATATTGTAAACTTGAAATTTTCCTGAGCGTTGAACTTACATGTTCTCATCACACACACACACACACACACACACACACACACACACACAATGATCGCTATATGAGGTGGATATGTTAATTAGCTTGATTGTAGCAATTACTTTACTATATGTGTATATATGAACATCCGGTTTTATATTTTAAATATATACATATTTATTTGTCAATTATTCCTCAGAAAGGTAGAAAAATGATTTTAATTCAGATGAAACAATTTATGAAAGTTTTATATGCTTTTAAGTGTGCTTTTTCTTTTTTCTAGTCATCATCAACTGTTCCAGATTTAATTCCGCTTTATCTAGAAATGCATATTGTGGTGGATAAATCTTTGGTATGTGTTTTTCTTTTTCTTTGCTTTAAATATTTGGTGTGAATGTATGATTGTCCCTAGCAAGAAAGGAACTTAAAAATTCCAAATCTTTGGGGTGCCTGGGTGGCTCAGTCGGTTAAGCGTCCAACTTCGGCTCAGGTCATGATTTCACGGTTTGTGGGTTCGAACCCTGCGTCGGGCTCTGTGCTGACAGCTAGCTCAGAGCCTGGAGCCTGTTTCAGATTCTGTGTCTCCGTCTCTCTCTGAGCCTCCCCTGCTCACACTCTCTCTCTCTCTCTCTCTCTCTCTCAGAAATAAATAAAAAGCTTAAAAAAAAAATTCCAAATCTTTGACCACATGTCATAGAGAGAACAGTGAAAACACTTGGAAACAGAAAAGCCAAATACTCAAAATTACATAATTCTTTCATTTGTTTTTTTTAAAATTTTTTAATGTCTTATTTATTTCTGAGAGAGAGCGAGAGAGAGACAGCGTGAGCAGGGGAGGGTGAGAGAGAGAGAGAGAGATACAGAATCTGAAACAGCATCCAGGCTCTGAGCTGGCTGTCAGCACAGAGCCCAATGTGGGGCTCAAACCCACAAACCGTGAGATCATGACCTCAGCTGAAGTTGTACGCTTAACCAACTGAGCCACCCAGGCACCCCTTTATTTGTATTGTTTAATTTACATCCAAGTTAGTTAACATATAGTGCAATAATGATTTCAGGAATAGAACCCAGTGATTCATCCCCTATGTATAACACCCTGTGCTCATCCCAACCAGTGTCTTCCTCAATACACCTTGCCCATTTAGCCATCCTCCCACCCACAATCCCTCTAGGAAACCTCAGTTTGCTCTTTATATTTAAGAGTCTCTTATGTTTTGTCCCTCTCCCTGTTTTTATTTTATTTTTGCTTCTCTTCCCATATGTTCATCTGTTTTGGATCTTAAACTTCACATATGAGTGAAGTCATGTGATGTTTGTCTTTCTAATTTCGCTTAGCATAATCTCATCTAGTTCCATCCATGTTGTTGCAAAAGGCAAGATTTCATTCTTTTTGATTGCCAAGTAATACTCCATTTATATATATATAACATCTTCTATATCCATTCATTTGTCAATTGACATTTTCCATATTTTGACTATTCTCTATAGAGCTGCAATAAACATTGGGGTGCATGTGTCCCTTCAAAACAGCACATCTGTAACCTTTGGATAAATACCTAGGAGTGCAATTGCTGGGTTGTAGGGTAGTTCTATTTTTAATTTTTTGAGGAACCTCCATAGTGTTTTCCAGACTGATCATACTAGTTTGCTTTCCCACTAACAGTGCAAAAGGGTTCCTCTTTCTCTGCATCCTTGCCAACATCTGTTGTTGTCAGAGTTGTTAATGTTAGCCATTGTGACAGGTGTGAGGTGGTATTTCATTGTGGTTTTTATTTGTATTTCTCTGATGATGAGTGATGTTGAGCATTTTTTATGTATCTTTTGGCCATCTGAATGTCTTCTTTTTGTAAACTTTTTCTTAGTGTTTATTTATTTTTAAGAGAGAGAGAAAACAGAGTGTGAGCTGGGGAGGGGCAGAGAGAGAGGGAGACAAAATCTGAAGCAGGATCCAGGCTCCGAGCTGTCAGCATAAAGCCTGACATGGTGCTCGAACTCACAAACTGTGAGATCATTACCTGAGCCAAAGTCGGACACTTAACTGACTGAGACACCCAGGCACCCCAGCCATCTGAATGTCTTCTAATGAAAAGTGTCTATTCATGATTTTGCCCATTTCTTCACTAGGTTATTTGTTTTTTTGGGGGGTCTTGAATTTGATAAGTTCTTGGGGCACCTGGGTGGCTCAGTTGGTTAAGCGTCCAACTTCAGCTTAGGTCATGATCTCGTGGTTTGTGGGTTCAAGCCCTGTGGTCAGGCTCTGGCTGGCAGCTCAGAGCCTGGGCCCTGCCTCAGATTCTGTGTCTTCCTCTCTCTCTGCCTCTCCCTCACTCATATTCTGTGTCTCTCAAAAGTAAACATTAAAAACTTTTTAATTTTTTTAACCTTTATTTTTGAGAGACGGAGAGATGGATCATGAGCAGGGGAGGGCTAGAGAGAGAGAGAGGGAGACACAGAATCTGAATCAGGTTCCAAGCTCTGAGCTGTCAGCACAGAGCCCTACAGGGGGCTCTAACTCATGAACTGTGGGATCATGACCTGAGCTGAAGTCGGCTGCTTAACAGACTGAGCCACCCAGGTACCCCTAGAAACTTTTTAAGAAAACAGTCTATTTGACAAGTTCTTTATAGATTTTGGATACTTAACCCTATCTGATATGTCATTTGCAAATATCTTCTCTCATTCCATCCATTGCCTTTTAGTTTTGTTGATTGTTTCTTTTAGCGTGCAGAAGCTTTTTATCTTGATGAGTCCAAATAATTCATTTTTGCTTTTGTTTCTTGCCTCTAAACACATGTTCAGTAAGAAGTTGCTGCACTGAGGTCAGAGAGTTTTTTGCCTGCTTTTTCCTTGAGGATTTTGGTGGCTCTCTGTCTTACATTTAGGTCTTTCATCCATTTTGAGTTCATTTTTGTGTATGGCGTAAGATAGTGGTCCAGGTTTAGTCTTCTGCCTGTTTCTGTCCAGGTTCCCAACACCACTTGCTGAAGAGACTGTCTTTATTCCATTGGATATTCTTTCCTGTTTTGTCAAAGATTAGTTGGCCATATATTTGTGGGTCCGCTTCTGAGTTCCCTATTCTGTTCCATTGATCTCGTTTGTGTATCCGTTTCTGGGTTCTCTATTCTGTTCCACTGATCTGGTGTTTTTGTGCCAAAGTTATACTGTCTTAACAACTACAGGTTTGTAATACATCTTGGAGTCTGGGATTGTGATGCCTCCAGCATTGGTTTTCTTTTTCAAGATTGCTTTGGCTGTTTGGGGTCTTTTTTGGTTCCATAAAAACTTTAGGATTCTTTGTTCTAGCTCTGTGAAGAATGCTGGTGTTATTTTGATAGGAATTGCATTGAAAATGTAGATTTGTTTGGGTAGTATTGACGTTTTAACAATATTTGTTCTTCCTATCCAGGAGCATGGAATATTTTTCTATTTTTTTGTGTATTCTTCAATTTCTTTCATAATTTCTATAGCTTTCAGTGTATAGATCTTTAACCTCTTTGGTTAAGTTAATTCCTAGATTATTATGGTTTTTGGTGCAATTGAAAATGGGATCTATTCCTTGATTTCTCTTTCTGTTGCTTCATTTTTGGTGTATAGAAATGCAACTGATTTCTGTGCATTGATTTTATATCCTGCGACTTTGCTAAGTTCATTGATCAGTTCTAGTAGTTTTTTGGTGGAGTATTTGGGGTTTTCCATATAGAGTATCATGTCGTTTGTGAAGAGTGAAAGTTTGACTTCCTCCTTGCCAATTTGGATGTCTTTTATTCCTTGGTGTTGTCTAATTGCTGAGGCTAGGAACTCCAATACTATGTTGAATAACAGTGGTGAGAGTGGACATCCCTATCATGTTCCTGATCTTAGGGGGAAGCTCTCAGTTTTTCCCCATTGAGGATTATACTAGTGGATATTCTGTGTGCACTCAAGAAAAATGTGTATTCTACTCTTTAGGATGAAATGTTCTGAATATATCTGTTAAGTCCATCCAGCCCAGTGTGTCATTTTAAAGCCATTGTTTCCTTGTTGGTTTTCTGTTTAGATGATGTGTCCATTGCTGTAAGTGGGGTGTTGAAGTCTCCTACTATTATGGTATTGTCATCAGTGAGTTTCTTTATGTTTGTGATTAATTGATTTATATAGTTGGGTGTTTCATGTTGGGGCCATAAATGTTTACAATTGTTAGATTTATTGGTGGATAGACCTCTTAATTATGATATAATACCCTTCTTCATCTCTTGTTACAGTCTTTATTTTAAAATTTAGATTGTCTGATAATAAGTATGTATACTCCAGCTTTCTTTTGGTGACCATTACCATGATAGATGGTTCTCCATCCCCTTACTTTCAATCTGAAGGTGTCTTTAGGTCTAAAATGGGTCTCTTGTAAACAGCATATGGGTGGATCTTGTTTTGTTATCCATTCTGTTACCCTCTGTCTTTTGATTGGAGTGTTTAGTTCATTGACATTTAGAGTGAGTATTGAAATATATGAACTTACTGCCGAAGTGTTTCCCTGTAGGTTTGGAGTTTCTGGTGGTGCTCTCTGGCTCTTTCTAGTTATTGTTGCTTTTGGTCGTTTTTGTTTTGTTTCATCTTTTCTCCCTTCAGAGAGTCCCCCTTAAAATTTCTTGCAAGGTTGGTTTAGTGGTTATGAACTCCTTTAGTTTTTGTTTGTCTGGGAAACTCTTTATCTCTCCAAAATTACATATTTCTATCAGAAATGTTTTCTTTGAAATCTTTACAGAAAAATACTGAATAACAAACTGATTTTTAGGGTGATATTTCACATTTTTAGGAACTTTCTCAATTTATAGTAATTTTAATGGTGATATTTGTTTTAAGTGAGAAGTTTTAAGTTTTTAGTCTTTGTTTCAGGGCACTTGAAGAGCAGTATGTAGTCTGTAGGGAATGTTTTGACCTATAAAGTATTCATTGGCACAAAAATGATGATAATACAATGAGAACTGCTTACATTAATGTATCAGGATTGTTTTGTCCTGTTTTGTTTTAGAGCAGTTTTTAAAGGTTCACTTGTTCCAGTGCATTGTTTACCTGGTGTAAACATACCTTTAGATCCTGGATTCCCCAAAACTATTTGAGGACCTCTGAACTTTGGGACCTTGGGATGACAACTTAGTTTGCACTCAATCAGGTGTAGCTTTATTTCCTCTAAATTTCAGAGAGTTTAGAAAACAGGGATAAAAATATACTTTCCAGAATTTATTCTAATGATAAGCATTTGATTGTCACACCTATGGAATACTACAGAGAATGTGAATGAAACACATTATCAGTTCTATTTGTAGAATTGTAGAGCTTGTCAGGAAGCCAGAGTTGAGATTCAGACAGGATTTATAGAAGGATATGAAAACACTTGATTTATTGGAATATAGGAGAAAAGGGCAATTTTGAAAGAAAATTAAGATATTTCTAGTAATGATAACTGACTGAATCTCCAGGGAATATTCTGGATTGTAATAAAAATTATTTTTTTCAGCATTATGTTACAAATTTTGAGAGTTGTCTTAAAAACTTCGTGTCCAGATTGCCAGGTTTACAAACCATATGATGCTGATTAAACTTCCCTTTTCTATGTTTTTATACATATTTACATATTCCTTAATAAAACAAACTTTGAGCCAACTATGGCATCTATGTTACTAGATATTGGGCATATAAAGAAGAGCAATAGTGATATTGTCTTCAGTAACTTCACAGATTTTTAAATCCACAATTGTAGTCTAGAGAATTCAATGCTGTGCTAGAGGGAAACATATATATGATATATATATCATATATGATATATATACATACACACTGGACATGTATAAAAACATAGTCCAGTGATGGAGAAAGACATGGAAACGCATAGCTATAACCTGGAGTACTGTAAGAGCATGCAAGTAGGTGTTCTAAAATGTATGCTTTGTTATTATTCATGTATGGTGGAGCCAATGGATCAGGAGATGAAATTGCTTTTGGAGAGAGTTTGTTATTGACAGTTACCAAGAGGAGAGAGTGTGCCACATCCTCCAGAAGCCATATGGGGGAATAATAAGATATATCTGGAGACAGAGGCAGCGAGGGGAAAACATGGGCAGGAGAGGTGATTATGGTTTCTGTGGGAAAGAACAGGTGAGGCGAGGTAAAGAGGTTTAACAGTGGCTAGCCTGAATAATTTCAGTGTGTTCTCGGATGTAAGGGTTGTCTCTAGTTGTCTGAAACCTAACTCTTGGGTGATTAGGGAAGGGGAATAGTGGCTTGTGAGTGTGAGTTCTTATAAAGAAGGTAGTTGGAGGATAGGCTGTGGATTAGTTAATTTGGATAATGAGGTGAGGGTGGGGCCAGGGAAGACTTGGTGCAAAACCTTTCCTTGCAAAGACACATAAATATGAAAGAAGTTTCTTTTGAAAAAATCCTGCAAATTTAGTACGGTTAATACAAGTGATTGAAGAAGGAAAGTAGAAAGAAGTAAATTGAAGAATGATGCCATATTTGGATTTTATCCTAAGTAATGGAGAGTCATTAAAAAGATTTTAAGCAGGAGGGTGACATGTTCATGTTTTCATTTTAGAATCATCATTTTTGTAATAGTGTAGGGAATGGATTGAAGAAGGAGGAGCTATTTAAGAGACCATTCCAGTAACCAAAGTGAACATTTATGGATTAATAATATTAGTAATAGAAAAAAAAATAAGGTACTGATGAGGGTGAATTAGAAGGACTTAAAGTTGATTTGAATTATTAATTTACTTAATAAATTTAATGAGGATCATGTAGCTGCCAGTTACCATTCTATTTACTTAGGATAAAAATGTGAATATAACAGAAAAAAAATTTATTACTGTGGAACATCTAGTATCATAAATGTGGGAGGTCGTAGATGATAATACCATTAGTTAAAGTAGTGGAAATGTAAGTAGGAGCAGATTTTTGAGGCAGATGGTGAGTTTAGTTTTAGATATGTTTAATTTGAGGTTCCTGTGGAAAATGGAAGGGATTTATTTATTTATAAATAATTTATGTTTTTAAATTTACTTCCAAGTTAGCATACAGTGCAACAATGATTACAGGAGTAGATTCCTTAATGCCTCTTACCCATTTAGCCCTTTCCCCCCTCCCACAACTCCTCCAACAACCCTCTGTTTGTTCTCTATATTTAAGAGTTTCTTATGTTTTGCTCCCCTCCCTGTTTTTATATTATTATTTTTGCTTCCGTTCCCTTATGTTCATCTATTTTGTGTCTTAAAGTCCTGATGTGAGTGAAGTCATGATATTTGCCTTTCTCTGACTAATTTTGTTTAGCATAATACTCTCTCGGTCCATCCATTCAGTTGCAAATGGCAAGATTTCATTTTTTTTTATTGCCATGTAATATTCCCATTTTATATACATATATGCCACTTCTTTATCATCCATCCATTGATGGACATTTGGGCTCTTTCCATACTTTGGCTATTGTTGATAGTGCTGCTATAAATATTGGGATCCATATGCCCTTTTGAAAGAGTATACCTGTATCCTTTGGATAAATACCTAGTAGTGCAATTGCTGGGTTTTAGGATAGTTTTATTTTTAAAAAATTTTTAATGTTTTTTATTTATTTCTGAGAGAGAGAGAGAGAGACAGTGTGAGTAGGGGAGGGTCAAAGAGAGAGGGAGGTACAGAATCTGAAACAGGCTCCAGGCTCTGAGCTAGCTGTCAGTACAGAGCTCGATGCGGGGCTTGAACCCACGAACCGTGAGATCATGACGTTTAACTGACTGAGCCACCCAGGTGCCCCAGGATAGTTTTATTTTTAATCTTTTGAGGAACCTCCATAATGTTTTCCAGAGAGGCTGCACCAGATTGCATTCCCATCAGCAGTGCAAAAGAGATCCTCTTTCTCCACATTCTCGCCAACATCTGTTGTTGTCTGAGTTGTTAATACAGCCATTCTAACACACCTGACAGGCGTGAGGTGGTATCTCATTGTGGTTTTGATTTGTATTCCCCTGATGATGAGTGATGTTGAGCATTTTTTCATGTGTTGGATGGCCATCTGGATGTCTTTGGAGAAGTGTCTATTCATGGCTTTTTCCCATTTCTTCACTGGATTGTTTCTTGGGTGTCGAGTTTGATATGTTCTTTATAGATTTTGCATACTTACTCCTTTATCTGATATGTCATTTGCAAATATCTTCTCCCTATCTGTCAGTTGCGTTCTGGTTTTGCTGATTGTTTCCTTCACTGTGCAGAAACTTTTTATTTTGATGAGGATCCAATAGTTCATTTTTGCTTTTGTTTCTCTTCCTCCAGAGACATGTTGAGTGAGAAGCTGCTGTGGCCAAGGTCAGAGAGGTTTTTGCCTGCTTACTCCTCTAGGATTTTGATGGCTTCCCATCTTATGTATAGGTCTTTCATCCATTTTGAGTTTCTTTTTGTGTGTGGTGTAAGAAAGTGGTCCAGGTTTTTCTGCATGTTGCTGTTCAGTTTTCCCAGCACCACTTGCCAAAGAGACTGTCTTTATTCCATTGGATATTCTTTCCTGCTTTGTCAAAGATTAGTTGACCATGTTTGTGGGTTCATTTCTGGGTTCTCTATTTTGTTCCGTTGATCTAAGCGTCTGTTTCTGTGCCAGTACCATACTGTCTGGATGATTACAACTTTGTAATACAGCTTGAAGTCTGGGATTGTGATGCCTCTAGCTTTGGTTTTCTTTTTCAAGAATGCTTTGGCTATTTGGAGTCTTTTCTGGTTCCATACAAATGCTAGGAATGTTTGTTCTAGCTCTGTGAAGAATGCTGGTGTTATTTTGATAAGGATTGCATTGAATATGTAGATTGGTTTGGGTAGTATTGACATTTTAACAATATTTATTCTTCCTATCCAGGAGCATAGAATATTTTTCCATGTTTTTGTGTCTTCATCAATTTCTTTCATAAGCTTTCTTTAGTTCTCAGTGTATAAATTTTTCACCTCTTTGATTAGATTGATTTCTAGGTATTTTATAGTTTTTGGTATAATTGTAAATGTAATCAATTCCTTGATTTCTCTTTCTGTTGCTTCATTATTGGTATATAGGGATGCAGCCGATTTCTGTGCATTGATTTTATATCCTGTGACTTTGCTGAATTCCTGGATTGATTCTAGCAGTTTTTTGGTAGGATCTTTTGGGTTTTCCATATAGAGGATTATGTCATCTTTGAAGAGTGAAAGTTTGACCTCCTCCTGGCCAATTTGGATGCCTTTTATTGTTTTTTGTTTTTTGTTTTTTTGTGTGTTGTCTGATTGCTGAGGCTAAGACTTCCAATTCTATGTTGAATAACAGTGGTGAGAGTGGACATCAGTAGATGCTGTACTTTAAAATTTGAAATAATGAATAAAATGAAATAGAATACAAGGAATTGATGGAAGTAAAATAGAATTTGAAAAATTTACACAAAAGTAAAAACTATAGTAGAAAAAATTAAAGAACAATATTTTTAATAAACATGAAAAAATATTTTTTTCTCTTTCTGTAGTCAAGAATAAGAAAAAAAATTGAATAGATGGACCAGCAAACAGACTGAAATATGATTGAAATTACATAGGTTTCCCTTAGAAGTTAAACTATGAAGCACTTCATAGTCGGTAAACTAAGCAGGCGGAGTGACATGTGGTGTTCCTGAAGAGAGAGGTTGGCCTGCTTGAGCGGGGCTTAGTACAGTGGGTTTGTTCTCCACTAGATGGTGCTGCTTAGCTTACTGGGGTGGATTGTAGTGCAGCACCTAGATGTATATGCGTGTGTGCAGGAGGGGTGAAAATGGTGTTATCCAGCTACCCAGTCTCTAGTATCAGAACCCTGTGCTCTCCCCAACCAGCAATTGTACACCTGCCTTTTGTCTCCAGCTTCTGTCCACTCCCTGCTTTTACACTGTCCGTGACCAAGCCGCAGGTTGCCGAGCAGTACCTCCCTCCTGACTTTTCTCAGATACGCTCCTTCCCGATGCCTCACTTCTGAGGGACTGTAGCTTTGACCCACTCACACCTTCTGGTGGAGGGTTTCACTGAGCCATGGCTGGGTGCCAGCCACACCCAAGAATGTTTGTGAGACTGTGCTGCTGCCTATGCCCAGAGACTACAGCTGGGTGCCAGCCTGCCCCAGAAAAAGTTCACATGATCATGTAGCAGCAGCGTTTCAGGGTTTCATGGTAAATCACAACACACATCTGGCACCAGGCTTTACCATTAATGTCCTTGTTCCAACACCAGGGAATATGGTTGTTCTTCAGGGTCCGCTGGGACCTTTGGCTGTGGGGTGGCCACACAGCCTCTACCAAATGTCCTCCCAGCAGGGGAACTGCCTCTCCCATGTGGCTTGGTACCCCTCAGACCTTGCTCTCTGCTCCTGGGCATTCTTCCTTATCACCAGAGCACTGCCAAGTATGAAGCTGTGGAATTTCAGACTCTGCGCTCCCCCTGTTTATAGAATCTTAATGAAATTTAAACCCTGTCCTTTCTCTCTTTTTTGATTTGTCTCTCATGTAGTCTTTCTTTTCTCTCTAGCTGCTTTCATACTCTACCCCCATCTCTGTCTTCTCTCCACAAGCAAAAACAGCTCCCTGCCCTCCAGAGCTTCTCTCTCCCCTAGTTCACCAATCTGTGCCATGTATCTGCTGAGTCCTCAGGTTCAGGTTGAGCAGATTGTTGTGTTAATCCTCAGATTGGTTTTCTAGGTGTACAGAATGGTTTAATTGTTGGTCTGACTGTATTTCAGAGACACGAGATGCAGTAAGACTTCCATGCTATTCTCCCATCTTGGCCCCTCCCAAGAGATGCTGTTAGAGAGATTATTTATAGATATGGAATTTGACATTGGCACATTCCACAAAAATTTATTCAGATTTCAGCAGTTGTGTATACATTAACTTGTGTGTGTGTGTGTGTGTGTGTGTGTATGTATGTATTTTTATGCAATAGGACCATATATGTAATTTTATGTAATCATGGTCAGTATTAAGGCACTCAATAGTACCATCACTATAAGAGTCTCTTACATTTGAACTTCATTGTTACATTTGTTTTTCCCTGCTTCCCTACATTTCTCAACCTCTGGCAGTCGCTAATTTGTTCTCCATCTCTTGGTTTCAGGAATATTGCATAAATGTTGCCTTGTAGTATATATCCTTTTGAAATTTGTTTTAATACTCAGCATAATTTTCTTGAGGTTTATCCAGTTTAGTCAGTTCCTTTTTCTTAGTGAGCAGTATTACATGGTATGAATGTACCACAATTTGTTTAACCAGTTAACCACTGAAAGACATATGAATTGTTTCCAGTTTTGGACTAATAGGAATAAAACTGTTATGGACATTTATGTATATAGGTTTTTTGTGAGCATCAGTTTTTATTTCTTTAGGATAAATGCCCAGGAGTGCAATTGCTGGGTCATATGGTAAATACATTATTTATTTTGACAGAAGCTGTTAAACTTTCCAGAATGGCTGTATGATATTACATTCCCACTGGCATATTTGAGTGGTCCAATTTATATTTACTTTTTTTATTGTTACTATCTTATTTTGCACTGTTTTAACTCCAAAGCAACCTCAAACTTCTGAGAGTAGATGGAGAGTATATCTCAAACATACTACATAACAGATTGTATTTTAATTTAAAATTAATTTTGTTTTTCAGTATGATTACTTGGGCTCTGAAAGCATGATAGTAACAAATAAAATCATCGAAATTATTGGCCTTGTAAATGCAGTAAGTATTTTCCTTTTCATCCGAGTTAGAAAAATTCATACTAGTTTTGAAATTATAATTTTCAAGTAACTTAATGTGGCATTTCTGAATAATTAAGCCATCAGTACAGACTAAGCGTGGATTTGTCAATGCATTTAATTAATTTCATGGTTATTGGAAAATAACAAAGATTAATTTTTTATGTATTTACCTCTTTTGCCTTTAGATGTTTGCCCAATTTAAAGTTACTATTGTGCTGTCATCGTTGGAGTTATGGTCAGATAACAATAAGATTTCTACAGCTGGTGAGGCCGATGAAGTATTACATAGATTCTTAGAATGGAAAAGGTCCTATCTTAGTCTAAGGCCTCATGATATTGCATATCTATTCATGTAAGAATAATGTTTCAGTATTCTTAGAAAGAAAACAAAGATCTGTGATAATGATGTAGCTTAATATAGGGAATTTTTATTCTTTTCTGACTATTCATACATTATTATGTACTTCATTCAGGCCTCATATTCTCTTTCTGGTTGTCAGCAAAAAAAACTTGCCAAAATTTATTTCTATGCTTATTAGTTTTTTACTAATGAGATTGAAATTTCAATATGTTAAACAATTCTAAGACTCTTGGATCTGGTGGTGTCTCTTTGATTTGAACCGACAGGTTTTAACTCCAGAACCCATAATCTTAACCACTACCTAAAAAAAAATGGGATTTATCTTATGAAGTTTATATTTTTGTTTTGAAGTTTCGATTAAAGGCTTGGCAAAGTAGGTTAAAAATAGTTTATCCTAATGATTTTCTGCATGGTTTTTTGTTTTCTTCTAATTTTTATAATGGGAAATTTCAAGCATAACAGAAGCCAAGAAAGTAAAATACTGAATCCTCATGTACATAACATACCCATAAAACAATTACCAGCATATGGCTAATTTTTTTCATTTTATCACCCTCTCAACTCCATTATTTTGAATAAAATCTTATGTGTCATATTATTTAATTATGTATCTTTAAAGATAAAGATTCTTTAAAAAATATTCACAATACCATTATAACACCTTCAAGCCATCATTTTTAGAGTTAAGATTTTCCATATTGTTTAAAATATTTTATATTTTATAGTTGGTTTGTTCAAAAATTTAGCCATTCAAGGTTCACACATTGCATTCATTTGATATGTGTCTTAGTCTCTTTAAATCTGTGGGTTTCATCTCTATCATATTTTTTCCAGTTTATTTGTTGAAGAAATAAATATAAGTTTTCTAATGGTCAATTCGAAGTATATATTTATAATTGAACTCAGAAAATTTAGTAGCAGTTATAATCAGAATTAGCTTTCAATAAATCTGTATATACATAGTTTTAAGCTGGCATGTCATTATTTCTTTGGGAAGTGTGAGATTAGTTTTCCCCACATCTCTGCCAGCAATAATTGTTATTGCTCTTTTCATTTTTTTGCCAGTCTTATTAATTAATGTCAGTGCTATTTATTTACTATTAAGTTTTTATTTTAATTCCAGTTAGTTAACATACAGTGTTATATTAGCTTTAGGTATAACATATAGTGATTCACTATTTCCATACAATGCCTAGTGCTTGTCCCAGGTGCTTTCCTTAATTTCCCGTCACCTATTTAACCCATCTTCACACCCACCTCTCTTCTGATAACCATCAATTTGTTCTATATAATTAAGGGTCTGTTTCTCGGTTTGCCCCTCTCTTTTCTTCCCTATGCTTCTTTGTTTTTGT
Organism: Hyaena hyaena; assembly: GCF_003009895.1. Lineage (NCBI taxonomy): Eukaryota > Metazoa > Chordata > Mammalia > Carnivora > Hyaenidae > Hyaena > Hyaena hyaena. Next base: position 347,639 of record NW_024080846.1, on the reverse strand, counting down.
TTTTAATTCTACACATGAATGAAATATAATAGAATCATAGTAAAATTTCCCTTAGCATAATACTCTCAAGCTTCAGGGGGAAAGCTTTATGACACTGGATTTGGCAGTGGTTTCTTAGGTATGACACCAGAAAAAATGAACAACAAAAGTAAAACTAGATCAGTTTGATTACATTAGAAAGGACAAAAATAATAGAATGAAAAGGCAATGGAGTAATCCATGTATATATGGGCAGCTAATCTATGACTAAGGAGGCAAAAATATACAGTGGGGAAAGGGCAGTCTCTTCAACAAATGATGTGGAAAAGCTGGACAGCTACATTTAAATGAATGAGATTGGACAATATTTTATATCATACACAAAAATAAATTAAAAATGGATCAAAGTCCTGAATTTCAGACCTGAAGCCATAAAACTCCTAGAAGAAAACATAGACAGTAATTATTTTAACATCAGCCATAGAAACATTTTTCTAAATGTGTCTTCTGGTAAAGGAAACAAAAACAAAATTAAATTATTGGGACTAATAATAAAAATCTTCTGCAACAGTGAAAGAAACCATCAGCAAAACAAAAAGGCAACCTACTGAATGGGAGAAGATATTTACAAATGACATATCTGATAAGGGGTTATACTATCTAAAATATGTAAAGAACTTATATAACTCCACAGCAACAAAACAAATAATCTGGTTAAAAATGGACAGAAGACTTGACTAGACATTTTCCCAAAGAAGACATACAGATAACCAACTGACATGTGAAAAGATGCTCAACATCACTAATCATCAGGGAAATGCAAATCAAAACCACGTATTACCTCACACCTATCAGAATGACTAAAATAAAAAAGACAAGAAATAACAAATGTTGGTGAAGATGTGAAGAAAAAGAAACCTAAATGTACTTTAGGTGGAAATATAAACTGTTGAAGCCACTGTGGAAAACAGTATGAAGTTTCCTCAAAAAAAGTTTTAAAAATTGCCGTATGATCCAATATTTTCACTATTGGATATTTACCCCCAAAAAACCAAAAACACTAATTCACTGATAGATGAGTGGATGGTATATGTAGATATATAGTGGAATATTATTTAGCCATAAAAAGAATGAAATCTTGCCATTTGCAACAACATGAATCAACCTAGAGAGTAAAATGCTAAGTGAAATAAGTCAGGTAGAGAAGGATGAATTCCATATGATCACTCATATATGGAATTTAAGAAACAAAACAAAAAATAAAGAAAAAAGCCTAAAAAATGGACTTTTAAGTACAGAGAACAAACTGATGCCTGCAAGAAAGGAAGTGGGTGAATAGCTAGGTAAAATAGATAAAGGGGATTAACGGTACAGTTTGTTGGATGAGTACTGAGAAATGTATAGAGTTATTGGATCATCGTATTATATACCTGAAACTAATAGAAGACTGTATGTTAATTATGCTTGCACAAAAAAAGAACGGAATGGAAAACCAACCTGGGAAAAGAGAAAATATTTTAAATCATATATTTGATAAGTGTTTAATATCCAGAATATATAAGGAACTCCAAGAACACAACAGGAAAAAGACAATCTAGTTAAGAATGGGCAAATGACTTAAATAGACATTTCTCTAGCTAAAATATACAAGTGCCCAATAAGCACATGAAGAAATATTTATCATTACTAATCATTAGAAGAATGCAAATTAAAAAATAGACACACTAAATGTACAGCAACATATGGAAAGATTTTTTTCTGAAGAAAAAACTAGCTGAGCTACTGCTACACATTAGGTGAACAAGAAAAAACCCATATTGAAACAAGAGAGGCGGAGACACAATCTCACCATAAATAGTGACTCATATTTTGGGGAAACTCATAGCTCTGAGATTCTTTCTGAGGAACGAATGGTTTAAATCTTATATCAAGCAACCAGCTTTTAAGACCTGCACTTAAGAGGCAAGCCCACAAAACTTCTAGACCTGAAAGCCAATAGGGTTTGCATCCTAAGACCTACAAGCTATAGGGAATTGGGAAATGGTTCTTAAGGACTCATCAGACTCTGAGGCTACTACCTCACAAGGCCTAGAACAGAGATAGTAGACAGAAATGCCCAATCTTCTTTTGAAAGAGGGAATTTAACACACAACTAAGGGCCTAATGAATTAGTCTCCAAAGACAGAGGCCAGTAGGTGCCATCTTTGTGCTTTCTTTCTGCATTACTCTGGGTTGCTAGAATCTCTCAAAGAGAGCTTGTGCACTCATTTGGTGCCACAGTTTTTATGGTTGCTACTCAAGAGATACCTGCTGATCATCTGGCTCTAGTGGTTATTGGGTTTACTTTCATGGGTCCTAAAGGACTGTAGCTCGTGGAGAAATAGTTCTTAACTGGCTATACCCCACTGGGCACAGTACAGAGACTAGAAACTCAAATGCACCTCCAGTCTTTCTGTGAAAGAGGCCTATTAGTTATCTTCTAAGCTGTGGCCTGAGGGCCACATAGCTAAACACGCATTGAATTAAACACACATCTAGAGACTGACTATAATCCTCTTCAAAGACTGGTGAGGCTAGCAGGTGCCATCTTCATGCCCTTCCTCTGTCTTGCCCCAGATCTTTGTTGTCTCCAACAGAGGAGCTTGTGTATGTGTCTGGTGCCCTAAACTTAGAGACTGCTGCTCACAGGATACATCCTTTGGTAGCCTGGCTTTGGTGGCCAGTGAGGCTTGTGTTCACATGGCAAAGGGGTGGTTACAAATAAAGAAATGGTTCTTTTTTTTTTTAATTTTTTGTTTTATTTATTTTTGAGACAGAGAGAGGCAGAGCACAAGTGGGGAGGGGCAGAGAGAGAGGGAGACACAGAATCTGAAACAGGCTCCAGGCTCTGAGCTGTCAGCACAGAGCCTGACGCAGGGCTTGAACCTACAAACTGTATGATCATGACCTGAGCCAAAGTCAGATGCTCAACCGACTGAGCCACCCCGGCGCCCCAAGAAATGGTTCTTAACTGGCTATTGCCCTAGGGCCCAGCACAGAAGGAATAGACCAAAATACCAGTCTCCCAATCTTCTCCTGAAAGAGGTACATTTGCATACATTAAAGACTTCTGCCCTAGTGTCTGGCTTTTAGTCAGCCTGAATCTAGATGCTGACTGAGATCCTCCCATTTGGGACAATGACAGGTCTTGGCATACCATCAAGTCCTGGGACCTTGAAAAAATTTTTTAATGTTTATTTTTGAAAGAGATAGAGTGCGAGTGGAGGTGGGGCAGAAAGAGAGGGAAACACAGACACTAAAGTAGGTTCCAGACTCTGAGCTGTCAGCACAGAGCCCAACCCAGGGCTTGAACTTGTGAACTGCAAGATCATGACCTGAGCCAAAGTAGGATTCTTAACTGACTGAGCCACCCAGGTGCCCTGGGATTTTTAAAAAATATTTTAAAAATAAAGATTGCTTGGAGAATCACAAAGGTTTGAGAGACTATCAGAAGTAGGATAAGGTTGAATGATAACCTTTATATCCAAAACAAAGTCATTCCTTTAAGATTGAGAAAAGTAACTCATTTATCTAATGCATACAAACTAACACAGTCAAGGAAAATAGAAAACAGGGATATGTTGCAAATGAAAGACGAAGATACAATTTCAAAAAAAAGGTCTTTTTTTTCTTTTATATTGTCAAGTTAGTTTCCATATAACACCCAGTGCTCATCCCAACAAGTGCCCTCCTCCATGCCCATCACCCCCCTTCCCCTTTCCTCCACCCCCATCAGGCCTCAGTTTGTTCTCAGTATTCAAGAGTCTCTGATGGTTTGACTCCCTTTCTCTCCCCAACTATTTTTTCCCCTTCCCCTCCGCCATGGTCCTCTGTTAAGTTTCTCCTGTTCCACTTATGAGTGAAAACATATGGTATCTGTCCTTCTCTGCCTGACTTACTTCACTTAGCATCATACCCTTGAGTTCCATCCACGTTGCTACAAATGGCCAGATTTCATTCCTTCCCATTGCCATGTAGTATTCCGTTGTATAGATAAACCACATCTTCTGCATTCATTCATCAGTTGATGGACACTTAGGCTCTTTCCATGTTGTGGCTATTGTTGAAAGTGCTGCTATGAACATTGGGGTACATGTGCCCCTATGCATCAGCACTTTTGTATCCCTTGGGCCAATTCCTAGCAGTTCTATTGCTGGGTCATAGGGGAGTTCTGTTTTTAATTTTTTTATGAACCTCCACACTGTCTACACCAGTTTACATTCCCACCGACAGGGTAGGAGGGTGCCCATTTCTCCACATCCTCACCAGCATCTATAGTCTCTTGATTTGTTCATTCAAAAAAAGATCTTGGGGCGCCTGGGTGGCTTAGTCGGTTAAGCGTCCGACTTTCGCTTAGGTCATGATCTCGCGGTTCGTGGGTTCGAGCCCCGCGTCGGGCTCTGTGCTGACTGCCAGCTCAGAGCCTGGAGCCTGTTTCAGAGTCTGTGACTCCCTCTCTCTCTGACCCTCCCCTGCTCATGCTGTCTCTCTCTCTCCTAGAAATAAATAAAACATTAAAAAAAAAAAAAACAAACAAAAAAAGATCTTAATGAAATGGTTATAAGTGATTTACCTGATAAAGACCTCAAAATAATGGTCTTAAAGATGCTGTTTGAGCTCAGGAGTATATGGACAAGGTTAGAATTTCAACAGAGACAGAAAATGTAAGGAAGTACAAAATAGAAATCATAGAGCTACTTAATGAAAAAGATATTAGAAAGGTTCAACAGCATATTAGATGAAGTAGAAGAAAGGATCAGTGAACTAAAAGGTCAGTGGAGTTCACCCAGTCAAAGCAGCAAATAGAAAAAAAAAAAAAAAAGAAGAAAAAGTAAAAATAGCTTAAGGGACTTATGGGAGAATGTCAAGCAGACCAGCATTCCCATCACAGGCATATCAGAAGGAGAAAAGAGTAGAAAACTTAGGTGAAGAAATAATGGCTGAAAACTTCCCTAACCTCAGGAAGGAAATAGACATCCAGATCTGGTAATTCCATAGAGTACCAAATAAGACAAAGCCAAAGAGACTCACACCAAGACACATTAAAATCAAATTGTCAAAAGTTAAAGAAGAGGGAATCTTAAATGTAGTAAGAAAAAAAAAAAGCCCTTAAATTGTTACATAAGGAAACCCCATAACACTATTAACAGATTTTTCACAGAAACTTTCCAGGCCAGGAGGGAGTTGCATGATACATTTGAAGTGCTGAAAGAAAAACAATGTTTAAGAATACTGTACTTAGAAAAGTTGAAGGAGACATAGAGTTTTCCAACAAGCGAAACCTAAAGGATGTCATCACCACTAGACCAGTATTATAAGAAATGCTAAAAACATATGTTTAAGCTGAAATGAGATGGACACTGATTAGTAACAAGAAAACACATGGAAGTATAAATGTCATTGGTAAAGGTAAATTAATAGTAAAATCCAGATTAATCTAATGTTGTAAATGGAGTGGGTTCACCACTTATAAAGCTAGCAAGAAAGTTTAAAGACAAAGTAGTAAACACAATTGTAACTACAATAATTTTTAAAATATACACAAGATAAAAAGATATAAATTGTGACATCATAACAAAACATGGGGGTGAAGGGAGTAAAAATGTAGAGCATTAGAATGTGTTCAAAGTTAAGTTTTTATCACCTTAATATAATTTATTTTATGTAAGCCTCATGATAACCACAAAGGTAAAACCTGTAGTATGCATACAAAAGATAACATAAAATGAATGTAAGCATACATTATAGACAGTCATCAAATCAAAAAAGAAGAGAGCAAGAGAAGAAGAAATGAACAGGGCAGTTGCAAAGCAGCCATAAAACAATAAAGTGGCAATAAGAATATACCTATTGTTGGGAACTTTCTGTGATTGCTTTTCATGTAAATGAGCTAACTTCTTCAAAAAAGATGGAGTGGCTAACTTGATAAAAAAAACAAGACACATTTCTGCAGTGCCTACAATGTTCTCACTTTGTAAGGAATCATAGACACTGAAAGTGAAGGAATGCAACCAGACAAAATCAAAAAGGAAACATTGGCCTTAAACAACATATTAGATCATATGGACTTGATATACAGAACATTATATCTAAAGCCAACAGAATGCACATTCTTCTCAAACACACATAGAACATTATCCAGGATAGATCATACAGTAGGCCACAAAAGAAGTCTTAATATATTTAAGAAGATTTAAAGCATATCTGGTATTTTTTTTGATCACAATTGTATGAAACCAGAAGTCAATAAAAGAAGAAAACTGGAAAATTCACAAATGTATGGAGTTTAAACAAATGCAGCTGAAAAAACAATGGGTCAAAAAAATTAAAAGAGAAAACAAAAAGTGACTTGAAACAGACTGTAAGTTTATCAATTTTATCTTCAGAGAACCAGCTCTTTGTTTCACTCTTTTCTATTGATTTTTTTAGCCTCTTTTTAATTTATTTCTGCTCTGATATTTATTGTTTCCTTCCTTCTACTAATTTTGGGCTTGTTCTTTTTCTAGTTCCTTTTAGGTGTAAAGTTAGACTGAGATTTTTCTCGTTGTTGTTGTTGCTGCTGTTGTTTTGAGATGGGCCTGTATCACCATCAGTTTTCCTCTTAGTATTGCTTTCTCTGAGTGCCATGGATTTAGGGCACTAAATAAATAAATTTTAATAAAGTTTATTTATTTATTTTGAGAGAGCACAAGTGGGGGAGGGGCAGAGAGAGAGGGAAACAGAGACTCCCAAACAGGCTCTACACTGAAACTCACAAAACTGTGAGATCATGACCTGAGCTGAAACCAAGAGTTGGATGCTTAACTGATTTAGCCACCCAGGGGCCCCTGGGCCATTGTGTTTTACATTTTCATCTGTCTCCATGTATTTTTTATTTTAATTTCCTCTTTGATTTCTTTATTGACCTATTGGTTTAGTAGCATGTTGTTTAGCCTCAACGTGTTTCATTTTTCTGATTTTTTTCTTGTAATTGATTTCTGGTTTTATATATTGTTATGGTTAGAAAAGATGCATGATACAGTTTCAGTGTTTTTAAATTTATTGAGATCTTATTTTGTGTCCTAATATGATCTGTGCTGGAGCATGTTCCATATACGCTTGAAAATAATGTATATTCTGCTGTTTTTGTATGGAATATACTGTATATATCTGTTAAGTCTATCAGGTCTAATGTGTTATTCAAAGGTATTATTTTCCTTATTGGTTTTATATGCAGATGATCTATCAATTGATGTAAATGGGGTACTGAAGTCCCCTACTATTATTGCATTACTGTCTATTTCTCCCTTTATATTGGTTAATATTTTCTTTCTTCAGCCAGAGCTGAAGCAGGTGTCAGTTGGAGGTCCTGGACTGTTCTGTGCTGGGAGTACCCTTGCCAGCTGACTGAAGCTACAGTGTCCTGGGCCTGGATTGTTCTGATGGCTGGGGCTGCAGAGAGCAATGGCCAGGGGCATCCCAGAGGAACAGCTGGGATTGGCAGGGCTCAATGAGGTGATAAGCTGGCCAGGCCACCTGTACCTTGCTTCCATTCCCATTATCAACGTGGAAGGGGAACAGAAACTATCGCATTCACAGCTCCCTTGTCCTGGAGAGAGTTCTAGCAGCTGCCTTCCAACCTCACCCCCAACCTGGTTTGGTGGAATTCTGAGGCTGGATCTTTTATATACTGTGCTTTATATTCTGTGCTTCAGGGCATCTGGGAGTGGCCTAGAGGCCTGGTGCTTACAGGCTGGCTATGGCTCCCAGACCCTGCTTTCATCTGCATTATTAAGTTTGAAGGCAGAGTGTAAACCATTGCACTTGCTAGTCCCTCCAGTGCGCAGAGAGTTCCAGCAACTCCCCTGCCATTTGGTGGATTTCTAGGGCAGGCTCTTTTATGTATTAGTTGCTCTTTTAACTGCAGCTTTTTTATCTGAGCCCCAGGGCAGAATTATCTTCTGGTCTCTCAGTACTGTACCTCCTCATTGCCATTCGCAGTGTTGGAGGTGGGGTTCTCTTCTGTCTTGCCATTTTCTCTCGTCTTTCTATCTTTTGTTGTATAGAAGCTGCTCAGTTAGCCCTCAGTTCTTTTTCAGGAGGAATTGCTATATAAATAGGTGTGGATTTTGTGTGTCCACAACGGAGGTGAGATCAGGATCTTCCTGTGTCACTTTTTGGACCAGCTCTTACTATTGAGTTTTAAGTGTTCTTTAAGCATTCAGATAAATGTCCTTTATAATATATATGATTTAAAAATATTTTCTGGCTGTGGGTTGTCTTTTAATTTTCTTAACAGTATATTTTAAAAGGCAGATTTTGATGAATTTATAATTTACCAATTTTTAATTGTGTGAATCATTCTTTTGATGTTGTACCTAAAAATATATTTACCTCACCCAGGGTTACAAATATCTCTACTATGTCTTTTTCTAGAAGCCATATAGTTTTAAGTTTTTCTTATTTAGATTTGTTACTCATTTTGAGTTAATTATTATATATATTATGAGGTATGGAAGAGACCATTTTTTTGCATATGAATAATTAATTATTCAGCACCAATTCTTGAAAAGAGTATAGTTTCTCCATTCAATTGCTTTTACACTTTTGTAAAATATCATTTGACTTTATATGTATGAGTCTATTTTTGTTCTATCTTTTTATGAACTGCCTTGATTACCATAGCTTTATAAAAACTATTTAAATAGGGGCGCCTGGGTGGCTTAGTCGGTTAAGCGTCCGACTTTCGCTTAGGTCATGATCTCGCGGTTTGTGGGTTCGAGCCCCGCGTCGGGCTCTGTGCTGACTGCCAGCTCAGAGCCTGGAGCCTGTTTCAGTCTGTGACTCCCTCTCTCTCTGACCCTCCCCTGCTCAGGCTGTCTCTCTCTCTCCTAGAAATAAATAAAAACATTAAAAAAAAAAACTATTTAAATAAAGTAGTATAAGTTCTCCAAAAGTATTGTTCTTTTTAAAAATCATTTTGGTGGGGTGCCTGAGTGGTTCAGTTGGTTAAGTGTCTGACTTTGGCTCAGGTCATGATCTCAAGGTTCATGGGTTCAAACCTTATGGGCTCGGTGCTGACCGCTCAGAGTCTAGAGTCTGCTTCTGATCCCATCTCTCCCTCTCTTTCTGCCCCTCCCTCACTTGCAGTCTGCCTCTCTCTCTCTCTTTCAAAACTAAACATTAAAATATTTTTTAAATCATTTTGGTTATTCTGAGTTTTTGCCTTTCTTCATAAGTGTTAGATTCAGCTTCTCAGTTGCTATAAAATATTTTGCTGAAATGTTGATTGGAACTGTATAGAATCTGTTCAGTAGTTTAGGAAGAACTGACAGCTTAATAATTACTGAGTCTTCCAATCAATGAACTTGGTACATCCTCCATTTACTTAGGACTTCTTTAATTGCTTTCATCAGTGTTCTGTAGTATATAGTTCTAACAGTATACAGATCTCTTAGTATTCCATTAGTATACAGATATTTCTCACATAGTGTTAGCTTTATATCATAGTATATCATGTCTTTAATGCTATTTTTTATCCTTTTTTGAACACAGATTTAAAAAATTTAGTTTACTTATTTAAAAATTTTTTATTCAAGTATATTTGTATGTTACATAACACTGTAAATATAAGTATACAACATGTTAATAAAATGCATTTATATGTTATGATTGCCACTGTAGTGGTAATAAGCACATCTATCATGTTATGTAATGATCATTTCTTTTTAGTATTTGAAATAATGAAGTTCTAGGCTTTTATTTTCACTCAGCAAAATTCTTTTGATCAAAAGTAATCCTAACCAAGTCTGATGAGAACAATAAAGCCATTAAAAACTTTTCTCCATTGAACATATTTTAGAAATATAATGTGCTTGATATCATTAAGAATGTCTTCCAAATTTGAAACAATAAGGATGTATGGAGAGATTGTACCTCAGTTTGCTTTCAGACTAGGATTTTATGGACTACAAATTATTAGCAGGATTTCTGACTTTTGAATTGTTTGTCAGAATTAATTATAAATGTACACTTATTTATTTAGCTATAGAAATTATCCAGATTATGTGGGGGCAGCAGTTCCTGGAAAGATGTGTGTTACCCCTTATTCTGCTGGAATTGCTATGGTATGTAATGATTTTTATCTTACTATTAAAAAAGTATTTATACATTTAAAAATCACTCCAAGTGCCTGGGTGGCTCAGTTGGTAGAGTGTCTGACTGGCTCAGATCATGATCTTGTAGTGTGTGAGTTTGAACCCCACATCCGGCTCTGTGCTGACAGCTCAGAGCCTAGAGCCTGCTTCGGATTCTGTGTCTCCCTGTCTCTCTGCCCTTCCCCATGTGTACTCTGTCTCTCTCTCTCAAAAATAAATAGACATTAAAGATATCATTCAACATTATACCAAAAGTTTTATAGTTTACATTTATATTTGCATTTAGAGATTACACTTAACTTTCTACTACTGTTAAAAATTCGAAGTGTGTAGATAGAATAGTATTTTGTAGAAGAATATCTTATATTGTAATTATTTTGGAAGTTGAAGTAGATAGAAATATCATCAATATACATGCATTCCTCACTATATAGAATAGTACCTCATGAAGAATTATCTTTAAAAAACGTTTATAACCCAAATAGATTTTTGCCTGTAGACATAAAATTGGACAAATAGTTTTCTAATAAAATAGCTTCAAAATAAAAGCAAATGAGGGGTGCCTGGATGGCTCAATTGGTTAAGTGTCCAATTCTTGATTTCAGCTCCGGTCATAATCTCATGGTTGGTGAGTTTGAGCCCCATCTCAGGCTTGGCACTGACAGTGTGGATGGAGCCTGCTTAGGATTATCTCACTCCCTCTGTCTCTGCTCCTCCCTACTCTAGCTCTCTGTCTCTGTCTCTCTCTCTGTCAAAATGAATAAATAAACTTAAAAAAAATACACCTTGTCTTAAAAAAATGAAAACAAATGATTAAACAAAAAGTATGATAAAAATTCTTTAAAATGTTTCAAACCTCCAAAAGTATTTAAAAGAAACTTTTATGTCTATTTTCAATATATATAGTATTTATAAATATTTTATGTATGGAAACAAATTATTAATGCAATTCAATGCATTATTGAAAGGTGAAGTAATTTGTTGAGCAATTTTCCCACCTTATTCATTTATTTAAAAAACAAATTTAAGTACTAAAAATTTGTTTAAGTTTATTTATTTTGAGAGAGAACATAAGTGGGGGACGAGCAGAGAGAGACAGACAGACATATACACAGAACCTGAAGCAGACTCCAGGCTCTGCACTGTCAGCACAGAACCCAGTGCAGGGCTCGAACCCATAAACCATTGAGAACATGACTTGAACTGATGTCAGAGAGTTAACTGACTGATCCACCCAGGCTCCCCTAAATTTATTTTTTATAGTAAATATGCTCTTACCCTTTTTTTGATTTATAAACTTTAGGCAATGATGGTAATATTATCTTTGATATATTTAGTCCACTCTCTGTCATGTATATATTCTTATATTTTTATTATTTTAACAATATATATTTGTTAAAATATATTACTACATGCTATATTTATAATACATGGTATATATTATAAATATATTTTTATATAATAGACATATATATTTACATAAAATAATATATATTCAGCTCTTTATAATATATAGTATATGTTTACATATTTATAAATATATATAGTATATATGGTATATATTTATATCTAGCATATAATATATAGTACATACTTATATATAGTATACATATATTTATACATAGTATATAATATTATTATATAAGATATATTATTACAGTGTGTTACTATATATTACCATATATTATTAAAATACATAAACATTTTATATAATAATTATACATCATTACACATTATATATGTGCTTTATAGTTATACGTATATAATAAATACATAATACATATTATTACATGATATTTTAGTAACATTTATATTTTTATTCACAATTTATTATTTGTATTATATTGACTTACCTTAGGCAATGTCTATTGATTACTTGCTATGAAAAATAAGAGATTAAAATAGTTGAACACTTCTTATGTCCATTTTCAAGATTTATAAAATTTATAATTTATTCTATAAAACTTTTATACTTTGCATATAGGTTAATTTAAAAATTAAATTAATAAATAGTATAATGAGAAAATATAAATAATATTAACTCTTGGATAAAGAAATAAATATATTGTTATGCTAGTAAAGCTTTGATGGTCAAAATAGAATCTTTTAGGCATCAGGGTCTAAGGGAGATGCTTAATCTTCCCTCACTTCTTTACCTTCTATGGGTGAAGTCAACTGCCATAGAAAATTAAATCTCATCTTCCTTTTTCTGGAATCCTTTCCTATCTTTTTCAAATAATTCTTGAGTTTTTATCTGTTTGCTTGTTTTAGTTTCCAGTTTATTTTATTATTTAATGTATTGTTATTTTTCTATTTGAATTGGGTATTACATATTGAGTTCAAGATAAAGGAAAGTTTATGTCTTCAGAGGGCTGAATGTGGACTAGTTCAGAATTCATTTGTAGACCTGATTTTTGCTTCAATGTCACTTCTTCTCTGGCAGTGTAGGGCCTATATCCTAAGTGTATTAGAGGTTAAATTATTTTAAAAATGATTCTCTGTATTCCTTTAATTATAAGCAATCATTTTCTTTTGTTTTTGACCAGATTCTTTGCCCAGTGTTCTGGGTGCAGGACTTTTTAGGCAGGAGCACCCTCCTCCAAGAAACTGATTGCTTTTTCCCATGCATAGCAGGAAGACAAGAGGGAACTCTCAGCTGTGACTGCCCATCTCTCACCTGTAGCTTTTCTGTTTGCTTTTGGGGCAGTGGAGACATGAGATAGGTGTAGGCCACATATGATTGAAGAACATTTACTACACTTGATTATAATTTAAATGGGCTAGATCTACCAGTGCCACTGATCTAGATTTATATTTATTTTTCTGGAAAGCTAGGAGGAATATTTTAGGACTACTTTACCACTCAACATAAGGGTTGAAGAAGGGGATATAGGAATCTAAAATATTTTTATCTTTTCATGTATGTCTTTTTAAAAATTTGATTTCCATGTAGTTAACATACAGTGTTATATTCACTTCAGGTGTACAGTTACTCAGTGCTCATCAAGATAAGTGTATTCTTAATCCCCTTCACCTCTTTCATTTATCCCCACACCCAGCTCCCCTCTGGTAACCATCAGTTTGTTCTTTATAGTTAAGAGTTGGTTTTAGATTTGCTTCATTTTCCCCTCTTCATTTGTTTTGTTTCTTAAATTCCAAACATGGGTGAAATCATATGGTATTTTTCTCTGACTGACTTATTTTACTTAGCATTATGCTCCTTAGATCCATCCATGTTGTTCCAAATAGTACAATTTCATTCTTTTTTAAAAAGTTTTTAAATTCCAGTTAGTAAACGGTACAGTATAATATTAGCTTCAGGTGTACAATTTAGTGATTCAGTACTTCCATACAACTTGTGTTCATCACAAGTGCACTCCTTAATCCCCATCACCTATTTAACCCACCTCCCTGTGATAGCCATCAGCTTGTTCTCTCTAGATTAGCTTCTTTTTCTTGGTTTGCCTCTCTCTCTCTCTCTCTCTTTCCCTTGTGCTCATTTGTTTTGTTTCTTTTACTTGTGAGTTTTTTCCCATTTATAATTTTCTGCTAATTAATAGCTTTTCTTTTTTACTTAAAGAAATCCCTTAAACATATCTTGGAAGGTCAATTTTAGTGGTGATGAATTCCTTTAACTTTTGTCTGAGAAACTTTCCCTCTTTGAATTCTGAATTATAACCTTGTCAGGGAGAGTATTCTTATTTGTCGTTTTCTCCTGTTAGCACTCTGAATATATCATGCAACTCCCTTCTGGCCTCTAAAGTTTCTGCTGAAAAGTTAGCTGATAGTGTTATTGAGTTTTTTGTATGTAAATAGTTGCTTTGCTCTTCATACTTTCAAGATACTCTATCTTTGTTATTTTAATTATTTAATTATTATGTGTTGTAGTGTGTACTTCCTACGGTTTATTTTATTTGTGGCTGTCTATGCTTTCTGGACATGGATATCTGTTTCTTTCCCATGGTTAGTGAAGTTTGCAGCTATTATTTCTTCAAATAAGTTTTCTGCTCTTTTCTTTCTTTTTTCCTTTTGGGAACCCTAGATTGAGAGTCTTAGTATGCTTCATATTATACCTGAGGTCTCTTAACATATCTTTATTGTTTTTTGTTTTTTGTTTTTTTTTACTTTTTTGCTGTTCAGCTTGGGTACTTTTCATTATATTGTCTTCCCAATCATTAATTCAGCCTCTGCATTTTCTGCTCTGCTGTTCATTCTCCCTGGTGTAATTTTCATTTCAGTTATTCTATTCTTCAAGTCTGATTGTTTTTAAAAAATTATTTTCTATCTCTTTGTTGAAGTTCTCACTGAGTTTATTCTGTCTTCTCTCCAGTTCAGTGAGTCTGTTTTTGACCATTACTTTGAACTCTTTATCAGGTTGGTTGCTTATCTCTGATTTGTTTAGCTTTTTTTTGAGGTTTTGTCTTTTTCTTTAGTTTGGAACATATTCCTCTGTTGCCTTATTTTCTTTGTCTTTCTATGTTTGTTTCTGCGAATTAGGTAGAACAGCTACTTCTCTTAGACTTGAAGAAATGGCCTTTTGTAGGAACATCCCTTGTGTGGTCAGCATGTGCCTGGTGGGTTTGGTTGACTTGCTGCATCTGTAATGAGTGTGGGCTGGAAGTAGGGCAATCCACACTGGGGCTGCCCTGGTAGAATGGATGGAGCTTCAGTGAGCACTGGCCAGGGGGTTCTGGGGCTCTTTGTATAGTGGCTGTTGTCCTGGAGTGCTTCAGGGTGCTTTACACATGTGTTACCTAGGTGAGATGGCTAGAGCTGTAGTGAGCACTGTCCAAGGATGTCCCTGTGTATGCTACACAGGGGCCACTTAGTGGGACTTTTCTGGGGTGGGCGCGACAGCAGGGTCTTGTGTAGGCCAGGATCCCAGGACTCACGGAGGCATTGGGCTGCAAGGGTGCCCTGACCCTTCTTTTGTCTGTGCTGTCAAGGTGGAGGAGGAGCATAAACAATGGTACTCTCCTGCTCCTTTGGCCCTACAGAATGTTTCATAGCTCTCCTGCCTTTTCATAGAATTCTAGGGCTAGTTCCTTTTATTCTAGTTGCTCTTTAAACTGTGGCTTTTTTTTTCCTGTGTTCCAGAGTATCTGGGCTGGTGCTATCTAGGGGCCCAGTGTTGGCTAAGGTGGTGGGCTGGCTAGGGTGCCTGAATTCGGCTGCCATCTGTGCTATCCAGGTAACAGGATAATCTGAAGAATGGTGCCAGCCCCTCTGATTCTCCACCACTTGGTGGAGGGTTAATTCCTTTATATTCTAGCTTCTCTTTTAAACTCTGGCTTTTAAAAATGAGCCAAGGACAGGTGAATCTGCTCACAGTCCCTCAGGACTCTCCCCCCATACCGCAGCTCACAGCATCTGGTGTGGTATTCCTGTCATTGTTGTGTCTTCATGCCTTCTGCCATTCTCTATATGGTTCCTCTGTCCTAAGTTGTTCAGAAGCTTTTTAGTCACCCTTAGTTCTTTTTCAGGAGGAGTTGTTCTTTCAGGGTATTCCTAGGTTACCATCTAGGAGTCTCCCATGGTATATGTGCATTTGAGTAGGCAGTCTCTTCTTCCAGATTTTACAAATTTGCTTTGGCAGAGATAGTTCATTACCAGTCAGTTTAGTTTGGATTTCTAGACATGTCTATTGATAATGTTCTTGGTCAGGTCAAATTTGCTCTCCAGGTCTATTTTTGGGTGAGGCCACTATGTGAGCTCTGAGGTTGGGGATATAATTGCTGCTGGCTGGTAACAGTTCATAGGACTCCTGGCTTGGTTCCCTGCCCAAGCAAGGGTGTGAGATATGTTTTGCAGTTGCCCAGCTTCACTCATTGGGCTTCCTAGACGGTTGGAGCAGATATTTTACTCAACAGGAAATGGGCTGTGATTTAGGTTCCCTGCCATGGCAAGGTAGCAGAATGTGTCCCAAGGCTTGTATGACCCAGTGTTTGGGGACCCAAAACAGGCAGTACTGTACACTGAATTCCTTGGCCAGATGGGGCAGTTGTTTTGTGGTAAAGATGGAGAAATCTATAGGCTGTTCTTTCTGTTCAAGTGCCACTATAAGAGGGTTGTTGTATGGCTATGCAGTTTCCCATGTACACCGGTTAAGTTCCCTGGTCTGGGCTGGCCAAAGTCTGTATTTACAATGGTGTGACTACAAATCAGTCTCCCTGCAAAGGTGGAGTGGGAGAATCAGCAGCCTTTGTAGTCTTGACTCAAGCTGATCTGGACCCCAAGTTCTATGGTCAAATGGTGTCACTGGCTTTGCTCTGTGGATAATCACCTGTACCTGCCATTCTCTATGTTCAAGTGATGCTGGGATACATAGCTCTCAATTGTACCAGCTAGGCTTTCTGTTCAGGTAGGGCCTGGAGATTCAATATTCAGCATTGAATATTCTGCCCCTGTCTGGGTGGAATGGACTCCAGGCCCAGAAAGGTCTTTTGTGGTCTCAATTTGAGTTGACAAGCACCTCAAGTTCCCTGGCTGAAAGATGCCATTGGTTTTGCTCTGTGGACAATCAGACACGCTTACCATACTCTCCATGCTACCATACTGGGCTATATAGCTTCCAGTTGTTACGATCTGGCTTCTTGTCAGGTGGGGCCATAAGTTACACTATGACTTAGCCTCCTTGCCTGGTGGGTGTGGGAGGTAGACAGCCTCCAGTGGTGGCAAGACTTTGATGACCTGAATAAGGAAGACCTGCTATTCATTGCATTCCCTGGTCAGACTGATCACTGCCTTGGCTCCACAGATGGCCAAAAATGCTGGTTGAGACTACTTCTTGGCTGATGCAGGTGGAATGTGGTCTTCCAATATCTGTGTGCTGATTGTTGCAAGCCCCTCCATCCTTCTCTGTCACAGATTTCCCATGGTCAAGCCACATAGCATCCTTTGTCCTTCTTGTCACTGGAGACCAGACCAGGGACTCCCAAAAAGTCACCTAAATTTCTGGGGGAGCTAGATGTCCACCCTGGGCTTTCATTTCCCACCTGGGGAGGTGATCTAGTATGGCGGTGTACCAGCCTTGGGGAGAGGCAAGGTAGTCAGTGTGTAACTGCTCTTACCCTTCTAATGTGGTCTTTCTGGGTTTCTTCAGGCTCACCTCCATGTTCTAGGATTTTCTTGGTAGATTCTTTTCCAGGAATAGTTGTTAGTTGTTCTTGTTGTGAGGGGTAGTAAAACTGGGAATCACATATAACACCATCTTGATAACTACTGTTGTGATTTAATTCTTAACATGGACCTGAAGGCATTGAGGATTGGTGAGACAAATATCCTAGGTATTATCAAAACTGTTTTTTTTTTTTTTTAATTTGGGGGCTCTCTAATATTGTTTAGAGGGAGGCTTCCTATGTTGGAAAGTGAAATCCAAGTGTATTTGTCCATGTTACTCCATTTGGTCCCTTCCCAGTTTTCAGCTTCTAGCTTCTTCCCCATCAAACCTGGTAGATTTGAGAATTAAATTAATGCTGCATCCCTTTAGTCCTTATCCTTAGGCTTTGTGTGTGGTCCTCAGCCATGTCAGTCCAGCAACTACAGCATATGAAGAGCCACTACAGTGCTGCTACAGGAGCTTACTCACTGCTTATCTGCATTCTCAGTTATCTCATTCACAGCTTTCTCTTTATATTTTTCATAATATGCATCCTCTAGTGCTGTCAAAAAATCCTGTTGAACCCCAAATTTTTATTAGAGCTGGTCATTATGATAATGAAGTGCCTTGATCTTCCTCACAACTTGTCCTTACCTATGCCTTATCCTATGCCATATTTGGTAATAACTGGACAAATCATGATGTTATTGCATATCATGAATTGTAAGTGTCACATTTCTTTTTGGCAAGGAAGTTATCTTACACTTGTTAAATATGTGAGCAGCATAATCCAGGAATGCTATCTTGAGAGTCTTTCTGTGATTTCTCCTCATACGAGTTACTGAGTCATGGAGAATCCTGATAGGAAACTAATAGCACACTTAAACTAAGTAATTTGGTTACATGGCCGCTTTTTGAGCTGGCAAGCAGAATATCAAGTGGACTATTCTAAATGAATGCAAGAGCTGTCATAAGAAATTAGGTAAATTGAAGATCATGGCCCATATACCCCCCCAAAAAAATATATGTATATAAAAACCTTTCATATAGTGATGGTAGCTGCTTGAGAATTAAGTTAGGTATTCAGTTGTTAAATCATGATAAACCATGGCATAGGCTCAGTTTGCTTTCATCTCAGTAAAATTTCATGATAAGAACTTCAGCTTCTCACCTGTTCACGGAGCTGTATTTTCTATTCTTAAGTATTTGATAAAATAATAAATATGTTCAAAATTAGAAAATTAATTACTTTTTATCACCTTCCAGTGACTTGTCTTTCATTTGAATATTTGTTTTTGTTAATGTAGTACCCCAAGGAGGTAACTTTGGAGGCATTTTCCATTATTGTTACACAGATGATTGGACTGAGTCTGGGAATATCATATGATGACACAAAGAAATGCCATTGTACAGGAGCTATCTGTATAATGAATCCAGAAGCTATGTAAGTTTATTTAAAAGTAAGATATATTAGTTATGTTAATTTTGTTTTAAATACTTGAAATGCAAAAATTTAGCATTTACTTATAGCACAAATTAGACATAAATGGACCAAGTACTACAAAATATAAACATGAAATTTTAAGTGTAAGAGAGTTGGAAGGAGGTGTAGCATTAAGAATAGTCAAGGATAGAGAGGGGCCAAGATGGTGAAAAAGCATGGAAACCTCTTTTTTGCATATCACATCCATGAAATGTAGCCAGATAAACATAAACCATCCTGCACACCTAGAAAACTGATTTGAGGATTAACATAACAATCTGCACAACCTGAACCACAGCACTCAGCAGGTACACAGCACAGAGAGGTGAACTAGGGAAGAGAGAAGCCATGGAGGGCAGGGAGTGTTTTTGCTTGTGGAGAGGATGGAGATGGGGGGAAGGTATGGGAAAACACCCCCCCACCCCCAAGCAGCTGGAGAGAAAGTGAAAAGTGGAAAAAGTCACAGGGACTGAACAAAAAAGGGAGAAGGAGAAAGGAGAGAATTTAAATTCCATTAAGACTCAGGGTGCTTGGGTGGCTCAGTCAGTTAAGCGTTCGACTTCAGCTCAGGTCATGATCTCCTGGTTCATGGGTTTGAGCCATGCATAGGGTTCTGTGCTGACAACTCAGAGCCTGGAGCCTATTTCAGATTCTGTGTCTTCCTCTCTCGCTGCCCTTCCCCCGCTCATGCTCTGTCTCTCTCTGCCTCAAAAATAAATGAACTACAAAAGAAAAAAATTTTTTAAATAAATTCCATTAAGACTGTATAAACAGAGGGAGCGCTGAGTCTGAAACTCTGCAGCTTGATACCAGATGGTGCTCTGGTGGGAAGGGCGAATCCCCAGGATCAGAAGGCAAGGTCCTCAGGGTACTCAGGCTACACGGGAAGAGGCGATTCCCCTGCTGGGAGGACTTTGATAGAGGTTGTGTGGCCACCCCACAGGCAAGGGCCCCAGGAGACCCCAAAGAACAACCATATTCACTGGTGTTGGAATAAGGATGTTAAGGGTGAAGCCTGGCACCAGATATATGTTGTTATTTTGCATAATCCCTGAAATGTTGCTGCTACACGATCACATGTACTTTTTCTGTGGTGGGCTGGCACCCAGCCACAGTCTCTGGGCATCAGCAGCAGCACGGTCCCATGAATGTTCCTGGGTTGGTCAGCATCTGGCCATTGCTCGGTGAGACTCTCTCCCAGAAGGTCTGAGTGGCTCAAAGCTGCAGTCCCTCAGAAGTGAGGGGTTGGAAACATTGCATCAGGATGGAGGTGCTGCTTGGCAACCTGACGGCTTGGTCATGGACAGTATAAAAGCATGGAATGGACAGAAGCCAGAGACAAAGAATGGGTACATGATTGCTGATCAGGGAGAACAGAATTTGAATACTAGAGACTGGGTAGCTGAGTGACACCGTTTTCACCTGACCTGCTGTGCATGCGCATACACACCTACAAGCACCACAACAATCCACCCCAGTAAGCTAAGCAATTCCATCTAGTGGAGAATGGAATAGTTACACTAAGCCCTGCCTAACTGGGCCAATGTCACTTTTCAGGAACACCACAAGTCTTTCTACCTGCTTAGTTTACAGACTTCTAGTCTATAATCTACATAGTTTACAGACTTTATAGTTTGACTTCTAAGGGAAAACGATATAATTTCACCATATTTCTGTCTGTTCGCTAGCCCATCTATTCAATTTTTCTTTTTCATTACTTTTCATTTTCATGAATACAGAAAGAGAAAAAATTTTTTATTTTCAGTTTTTATGAAAATATTTTTCTTTACTTTTTTCTATTCTTTTGCTTTTTTGTAATTTTTTCAAATTCTACTTTATTTCAATCATTTCATTTTATGCTATTTCACTGTATTCATTATTTCAAATTTTTTCCCTCCCCCCCTTTTTTTTCTTATCTTTCCCTTTTTTCTCTAATCTATCAAGCTCCTTTCAACAACCAGACCTAAACACACCTAAGATCTAGCATAATTTACTTGATTTTTTTGTGTGTGTTGTTTTTTTCCCTATTAATTCATTTTCTTCCTGCAAAATGATGCAGTGAAGGATTTTACCCCAAAAGAAAGAGCAGCAAGAAACAATAGCCAGGGACTTAATCAACACAGATACAAACAAGATGTCTGAACCAGAGTTTAGGATCACATTAATAAGGATACTAGCTGGGCTGAAAATAGATTAGAATCAGTTCTGCGGAGATAAAAGAAGTAAAAGCTAGTCAGGATGAAATTAAAAATGCTATAACTGAGCTGCAATCTTTCATGGATGCCATGGTGGCAAGGATGGGAGAGGCAGAGCAGCAAATCAGCAATATAGAGGACAAACTTATGAAGAATAATTAAGCAGAAAAAAAGAGGGAGAGTACAGCAAAAGAGCATGATTTAAGAATTAGAGAAATCAGTGACTCATTAAAAAGAAACAATATCAGATTCATAGGGGTACCAGAAGATGAAAAGAGAGTAAAAGGGGTAGAAGTGTTATGAGCTGATCATAGCAGAGGACTTTCCTAACCTGGGGAAAGACACAGACATAAAAATACAGGAAGCACAGAGAACTCCCATTAGATCAACAAAAACCGACTATCAATAAGGCATATCATAGTCAAATTTGCAAACTACTCAGGCAAGGAAAGAATTATGAAAGCAGCAAAGGGAAAAAAATTCTTACCCTACAAGGGAAGACAGATAAGATTTGCAGCCGACCTATCCACAGAAACTTGGCAGGCCAGAAAGGAGAGGCAGGATATATTCAATGTGTTGAATAGGAAAAATATGCAGCCAAAAATTCTTTATCCAGCAAGGCTATTATTCAAAATAGTAGAGATAGGGGTGCCGGGGTGGCTTAGTCGGTTAAGCGCCCGGCTTTCACTCAGGTCATGATCTCGCGGTTCGTGGGTTCGAGCCCCGCGTCGGGCTCTGTGCTGACTGCCAGCTCAGAGCCTGGAGCCTCTTTCAGAGTCTGTGACTCCCTCTCTCTCTGACCCTCCCCTGCTCATGCTGTCTCTCTCTCTCTCTCTCTCTCCTAGAAATAAATAAAAAACATTTAAAAAAATAAAAAAAAAATTTAAAAAACAAAATAGAAGAGATAAAAAGTTTCCCAAACAAAAATAAAGGAGATTGTGACCACTAAGCCAACCATGCAAGAGATTTTAAGGAGGACTCTCTGAAGGGAGAAAAGACCAAAACAAAAAGACTAACGACTAGAAAGGACAAGAGAGCAACACCAAAAACCCCAACTCTATGGCAACAAAATGGCAATAAATTCATATCTTTCAGTACTTGCTCTAAACATCAATGGACTAAATACTCCAACCAAAAGACATAGAGTAACAGAATGGATAAGAAAATAAGATCCATCTATGTGCTGTTTACAAGAGACCCACTTTAAGCCTAAAGACACCTTCAGATTGAAACTAAGGGGATGGAGAACCATCTATCATGCTAGTGGTCACCAAAAGAAAGCCAGAGTAGCCATTCTTAAATCAGACAATATAGACTTTAAAATAAAGACTGTAACAAGACATGAAGAAGGACATAATTAAGGGGTATATCCACCAAGAAGACCTAACAGTTGTAAACACTTATGCTCCAAATGTGGAGAAACCCAAATATATAAATCAGTTAATCACAAACATAAAGAAACTCATTGAAAATAATACCATAATAGTAGGAGACTGTAACACTTAACAGCAATGAACAGATCATCTAAACAGAAAATTGACAAGGAAAGAAGGACTTTGAATGACACACTGGACCAGGTTGACTTAACAGATATATTCGGAACATTTCACCTAAAGCAGCAGAATACAGTCTTCTCCAGTGCACATGGAACGTTTTCCAGAATAGATCACATAATGGGACACAAATCATCCCTCAACAAGCATAAAAAGATCAAGATCATACTGTGCGTATTTTCAGACCACAACATATGTAACTCAAAATCAACCACAAGAAAAATGTCGGAAAGATAACAAATACTTGGAGACTAAAGAACAATCTACTAAAGAATGAATGGTCTAAGCATAAAATTAAAGAAGATATTAAAAAGTATATGGAAGCCAATGAAAATGATAACACCACAGCCCAAAATCTCTGGGATGCAGCAAAGGCAGTCATAAGAAGGATGTATGTAGCAATCCAGGCCTTCCTAAAGAGAGAAGAAAAGTCTCAGATATACAACCTAACCTTATGCCCTAAAGAGCTGGGGAAAGAATAGCAATTGGAACCCCAAACTAACAGAAGGTAGGAAATAATAAAGACTAGAGCACAAATCAGTGCTATTGAAACTAACAGACAAACAAATAAACAAACAAAACCCAGTAGAACACATCAATGAAACCAGAAGCTGGTTCTTTGAAAGAATTAACAAAATTGATAAACCCATCACCAGTTTGATCAAAAAAAAAAAAAAAGGAAAGGACCCAAATAAATAAAATCAAGAATGAAAGAGGAGAGATCACAGCCAACTCAGCAGAAATACAATAATAAGAAATATTATGAACAATTATACCCCAATAAAATGGGCAATCTGGAAGAAATGGACAAATTCCTAGAAACATATAAACTACCAAAACTGAATCAGGAAGAAATAGAAAATTTGAACAGACCCATAACCAGTAAAGAAATCAAATTAGTAATCAAAAATCTCCCAAAAAACAAGAGTCCAGGGCCAGATAGATTTCCAGAAGAATTATACCAAACATTTAAGAAAGAGTTAACACCCATTCTTTTGAAGCTGTTCCAAAAAATAGAAATGGAAGGAAAACTTCCAAACTCTTTCTATGAAGCCAGCATTACTTTGATTCCACAACCAGAAAAGACCCCACTAAAAAGGAGAACTATAGACCAATTTCCTTGATGAACATGGATGCAAAAATCTTCAATAGGATATTAGCCAACTATATCCAACAACACATTAAAAAAATTATTCACCCCAACCAAGCAAGATTTATAACTGGGATGCAGGGCTGGTTCAATATCCACAAATCAATCAATGTGATACATCACATCAATAAAAGAAAGGACAAGAACCACATGATCCTCTAAATAGATGCAGAGAAAACATTAGGCAAAATACAGCTTCCTTTCTTGATAAAAACCCTCAAGAAAGTTGAGATGGAAGGATCATATTTTGAAACCATAAAAGCCATGTATGAAAGACCCACTGATAATATCATCCTAAATGGGGGAAAACTGAGAGCTTCCCCCTAA
Organism: Hyaena hyaena; assembly: GCF_003009895.1. NCBI lineage: Eukaryota > Metazoa > Chordata > Mammalia > Carnivora > Hyaenidae > Hyaena > Hyaena hyaena. The sequence goes on along the minus strand of NW_024080846.1, from coordinate 323,678 downwards.
GGTCAGGAACAATACAGGGATGTACACTCTCACCACTGTTATTCAACACAGTATTGGAAGTCTTAGCCTCAGCAGTCAGACAACACAAAGAAATAAAAGGCATCCAAACTGGCCAGAAGGTCAATTCTTCATTCTTTGCAGATGATATGATATTCTATATGGACAACCCAAAAGATTCCACCAAAAAACTGCTAGAACTGATCTAGGAATTCAGCAAAATCACAAGTAATAAAATCAATGCACCGAAATCCGTTGCATTCTTATACACCAATAATGAAGCAACAGAAAAAGAAATCAAGGAATTGATCACATTTACTATTGCACCAAAAACATAAAATACGTAGGAATAAACCTAATCAGAAGTGAAAAATCTATACACTGAAAACTAAAGAAAGAAATTGAAGAGCACACAGACACACAGACACACACACACAGACACACACACACACAGGAAAAATATTCCATGCTCATGGATAGGAAGAATAAATATTGTTAAAATATCAATACTACCCGAAGCAATCTACATATTCAATCTAATCCCTATCAAAATAACACCAGCATTCTTCACAGAGCTAGAACAAACATTATATGGAACCAGAAAAGACTCCAAATAGCCAAAGCATTCTTGAAAAAGAAAACCAAAGCTAGAGGCATCACAATCCCAGACTTCAAGCTGTATTACAAAGTTGTAATCATCCAGACAGTATGGTACTGGCACAGAAACAGACGCTTAGATCAATGGAACAGAATAGAGAATCCAGAAATGAACCCACAAACATATGGCCAACTAGTCTTTGACAAAGCAGGAAAGAATATCCAATGGAATAAAGCAGTCTCTTCGGCAAGTGGTGCTGGGAAAACTGGACAGCAACATGCAGAAAAACCTGGACCACTTTCTTATACCACACACAAAAAGAAACTCAAAATGGATGAAAGATCTAAACATAAGACGGGAAGCCATCAAAATCCTAGAGGAGTAAGCAGGCAAAAACCTCTCTGACCTTGGCCGCAGCAACTTCTTACTCAACATGTCTCTGGAGGAAGGGAAACAAAAGCAAAAATGAACTATTGGATCCTCATCAAAATAAAAAGTTTCTGCACAGTGAAGGAAACAGTCAGCAAAACCAGAACGCAACTGACAGATAGGGAGAAGATATTTGCAAATGACATATCAGATAAAGGGGTAAGTATACAAAATCTATAAAGAACATATGAAGCTTGACACCCAAGAAACAAATAATCCAGTGAAGAAATGGGCAAAAGACATGAATAGACACTTCTCCAAAGAAGACATCCAGATGGCCATCCAATACATGAAAAAATGCTCAACATCACTCATCATCAGGGGAATACAAATCAAAACCACAATGAGATGCCACCTCACACCTGTCAGAATGACTAACATTAACAACTCAGGCAACAACAGATGTTGGCAAGGAGGCAGAGAAAGAGGATCTCTTCTGCACTGTTGGTGAAAATGCAATCTGGTGCAGCCTCTCTGGAAAACAGCGTGTAGGTTCCTCAAAAAATTAAAAATAGAACTACCCTATGACCCAACAATTGCACTACTAGTATTTACCCAAGGGTACAGGTATGCTGTTTCAAAGGAGCACATGCACCCCAATGTTTATAGCAGCACTATGAACAATAGCCAAAGTATGGAAAGAGCCCAAATGTCCATTGACGGATGAATGGATACAGCAGAATATATATATATCATATATACTTATATATATACATATATATATGGAGTACTATATAATACTCTCTCTATATAAGTACTATATAATACTCCATATATATATAGTGAAGTATTACTCAGCAATCAAAAAAAAATGAAATCTTGCCATTTGCAAGTACATGGATGGAAGTAGAAGGTGTTATGCTAAGCAAAATTAGAGAAAGACAAATAACATATGAGTTCACTTATATGAGGACTTTAAGAAACAAAACAGATGAACAAACGGGAAGGGGAAAAATAATATAAAAATAGGAAGGGGGACAAGACATAATAGGGTTCCTGGAGGGGTTGTGGGAATGGGAATGGGATAAATGGGTAAGGTGCATTAAGGAAACTACTCCTGAAATCATTGTTGCACTATCTACTAACTTGGATGTAAACTTAAAAAATAATTTAAAAAATTAAAAATTAAGACATAAAGACATTGGGGCTAGTTCAGATGGCCTTGGGCACAAAGCAAAGTAGTGAGCACTTCATGCTGAAAACACTCAGTAGTTTTGTCACTGGGACGTGTTAGCATGCCTACCAGAGACCTGCTTGTAATTTTGAGGTGAGGAAAGGTGCCTCTCAGTTAGGTAGTAGATGCACTGTGATTCCATGAGGCAATTTCATTATTCATCAGTTATGCAACAGGATTATCTTACACTCAGTAGGATGATCTGACACATCTATGCATAAAATGATTGGGGACTTTGAACAAAAAAATAATCGAGGAAAACAAATCCAATTGGAAAGATAAGTTAGCAAGGGAATGATACTTAGGCTATATAATTTATGAAATCACATAGTGAAGATTGTTAAAAATGTGTCAGAATAGGGTGGCAGAATGGTTAAAAACCTAAGACCCATCTATATGCTGCCTATAACAGGTGCAGACAGGAAAACACAGACTGAAAATGGTTTGGAGAGAGATATTACATGCAAATGGAAGCAAACAAAATCTGGGGTTGCAGTTGCTATATCAGACAAAATAGACTTGAAAACAAAGACTATAATCAGAGACAAAGAAGGGAATTACATAATGACAAAGAAATCTATCCAATAAGAGGACATAACAGTTGTAAATGGCTGTGCACCCAACATAGAGCACCTAAATAGCTAAAGCAAATCTTCACAAGCATACAGAGAGAAATTGATAGTAATATAATAAAATCAATAAAGAAACAGTGTCTTTTTTGTATTTATTTTTTAAATTAATTTTTAAATTTGTAGTTGACATATTTCATGGGTACAGCATAGTTTTTTTGACAAGTTTATATATTATGCTGTACTCAACACAAGTGTCTATGTTCTGTTCCATTGGTCTAGGTGTCTATTTTTGTGCCAGTGCCATACTCTTTTGATCACTACAGGCTTGTACTATAGCTTGATGTCTGGAATTGGGCCTGTTTTGTTTTTCTTTATCAAGATTGCTTTGGCTATTTAGGGTCTTTCAGGATTCCATACAAATTTTAGGATTGTTTGTTCTAGCTCTGTGAGAAATGCTGTTGGTATTTTGACAGAGATTACATTAAATGTGTAGATTGCTTTAGGTAATATAGATATTTCAAAAATATTTGTTCTTTCAATCCATAAGCATGGAATGTCTTTCCATTTCTTTGGATTGTCTTCAATTTCTTAACAGTGTTTTATAGTTTTCAGAGTACAGGTATTTTATCTCTTTGGTTAAGTTTATTCCTGAGTGTTTTTATTATTTTTGATGGAATTGTAAATGAGATTGTTTTCATAATTTATCTTGCTGCTACTTTATTATTAATATATAGATTAATTATACTGATTTATGTATATTTTATATCCTGAAAATTTATTGAATTCATTTATTAGTTTACTTAGTTTTTTGATAGAGCTTTTAGGGTTTCTATGTATAGTATTATGTCATCTGCATATAGTAATAGTTTAAGTTCTTTACCAGTTTGATGCCTCTGATTTCTTTTTTTGGGCCTGTTTGCTATGGCTAGGATTTCCAGTACTATGTCGAATAAAAGTGGTAAGAGTGGCCAACAGACACATGAAAAAAATGCTAATCATCAAGGAACTGCACATCAAAATCACAAAGAGATATCACCTTACACCTGTCGATATGGCTAAAATAAAACACACACACACACAAAATAACATGATGAAGAGAATGTGGAGGAAAAAAGAGCTTCTCATTAACTGTTGGTGGCAATGTAAATTGTTGTAGCCACTGTCAAAAACAGTATGGTGGTTCCTCAAAATATTAAAAATAGAAAAACTATGATGCAGTTATTCCACTACTGGCTATCAACTCACAGAAAATGAAAGCATTAATTTGAAAAGATATTTGCACACCTATGTTTTTTTGCTGCATTATTTACAATTGCCAAAATATGGAAGCAACCCAAGAGTCTTTTGATAGAGAAATGAATAAAGAGAAAATATTATACATACAAAGGAATATTACTATGCAGTAAAAAAGGTTGAGATCTTGCCATTTGAGACAACAGGATGGACCTGCAGGGTATTATGCGAAGTGAAATAATTCAGAGAGAGAAAGACATATCTTATGATTTCACGTACATGCAGAATCTTAAAAGCAAAACTAATGAACAACAACAAAAAAAGCAGAAGTAGACTTAAATACAGAGAACAGAAGAGAGATGGGTGGAGAAATGGGAAAAAGGTAAAGGGTGTTAGGAGGTTTAGATTTCAAGTTATGGGATGAATAAGTTACAGGGATGAAATTCTAAGCATAAGGAATATAGTCAACATACTGGGCAAATAACTGAAGAGTGCTTAGACTTATTTTTCTTATTAAAAATGCAACTGATTATGCCTATGCTCGTATTTTACAGAGTAATATAAGAATAACATGAGAAAATGAAATGGGACTATTTTCTAAACTCTAAAATCCCAAAACTATGAGGTGAATTAGTTAGTGATTACTAAATTTGCCAGTGATCCCCAAATGGTTTATCAGACAAGGACTATAGCAAGTTTGTGTGGTGTTCTACCTTTTTTTCTTTTTAAGTGAAAATAGGCATTAATTTTAAAAAATATGTTCTTTTCATAGCTACCATTAAGAACCATCTAAGGATTGGGGGGCCTGGGTGGCTCAGTTGGTAGAGCGACCGACTTCGGCTCAGGTCATGATCTCACAGTTTCGTGGGTTCGAGCCCCGCGTCGGGCTCTGTGCTGACTGCCAGCTCAGAGCCTGGAGCCGGTTTCAGATTCTGTATCTCCCTCTCTCTCCGACTTTCCCCGCTCACGCTGTCTCTCTCAGAAATAAATGAAACATTTTTTAAAAAATTAAAAAAAAAAAAGAACCATCTAAGGATTAGCTCTTTTCTAAAAGAGCTCACACTCTACCATACATACTTATATATACACATACATATTATATTACAAATTTGATCTAAATCAATTATATATGTAACTATTATTTTATAGATATATAGGTTTATGTATACATAAGATATAATTGTATTAAATTAATATATAATAAATTAAATGTATATTATAATATGTAAAATATACAAGTTACATAGGTTTATAAAGAATATGAGGATTACTCTTCTGTGACTATTGTCTATTTGGCCAGTTATTCTTAAGTATTCTATGAAAAGATATTTCCTTTAGGTCACCCAGAGTCTAGTATTAATGATAATAAGAATATAATATATTTAAATTGTACTTAATATGTGTTAGAGATCATCACAAACCCTCTTTATGTATTAACTCATTTGATTCTCTCAATCTCTTTACAAAGCATTTCTTTTTATTTCTATTTTTACAGATTATGAATTTTTATAAAAAGGATAATTATCTATGGTCAGGTAGCTAGTTTGTGGCAAACCTGAGTTTTGAACCCAGGCATTTTGGCTTTAGAATATATGTTAATAAACCTTTAGATTTGTATGGTGCTTTATAAATACTTAAAATGTTTTCATACATACTCTTCAATTTTTTATAAAACTCATAGATAGGGCAAGTGTTACTTTACTTTTCAAAATTTTGCATTTCCACAATACATCTTATACATTATGTAGTTTTCAAAGGAGGCATGTGAATAAGTAAGAATATTATTTCTATTTAATGTATATGTTCTTTAAAGCTCTTGGAGTACAGTAAGCCTAAATGACTCTACATTGGATATATAGTTGATTAAAGGCCAAACTTCAGCTGAGGTCAGTTTTAACACCAATGATTTATTGGGCACTTACTATAAGCCAGAGAGTTCAATTAGGCACTTTACTTGTTTGATAATATTTAATTCTCATCACAACCCTATGAAGCAGATGGGTATTATCATCCCTATTTTGTAGATGAGAAAATCAAGACTTAGGAGTTAAATCACTTTGTCTAAAGCCTTATGAGTCTCAGGGTTGGTCCTAATCAACAAGTTTATCTAACCCAAAGCTTTGTTACTTTCTCTCTTCCATACTGACTTCATATAGGAGACAGTTAATGTATTGAAACTAACTTGAACTCTGTAGCAAAAGAACATGTATTTGAGCAAACTTAATTCTTATAATTCAGTCATCATAATGGTATATTATTTTGATGTTTTAATTTATATCTGCTTTTTAGATGTGGGTGGCTTGTGTTTTAAATTCTCACTTTTAAAGTAGTCTGCACACACAAATGAATTTAAAAGTAGAGAGAGGAAAGGGGCAGAGAAAATGGCAAAAGCTATGAATGTAAGAACCTAGGGAAAACTCATGGCAAGGTTTGCTTACCTATGTGGTTGCATCATTTTACAAAAAGGCAAAAATATTTGGAAGGAACATGGAGTTATCAGTTATTTCACAGAATTGAATTATTTTATTACTATTGTTTTCTTTTCATTTTTTATTAAAACCAATTTCATTAAACTATGGAAGTTTGATTAAAGAAGAGAAGATACCATTTTCCAGCATGGAATGCATTGAGGGGAACATGGGCTTTATAAGCTTTCACTTGTTTTTTTCTAACTCTTCATTTTCTCATCTGAAAAATGAGATCATGATCGCTACATTTTACATTATACATTACTTGTGAGGATGTAATTAATAAGGTCACATCTAAGTTATTTATCACTGTACTGTTATCTCTTATTTGAAGAACAGGGAAAACCCTGGAGGATATAGAAGTGGTGGTGTAGGGACATACAGGAACAATGAGAACACGGAATTTGGAGGGAAAATATGGAAGAGAGAAAGGTACTGAAAGGAAAATGGAAAATGAGACGGTGTAGAAGATGCATTTTTCTTTTTTCAAAATGCTGTCAAGTGGTAGCCCTAACCTCAAAAAAAAAAAAAAAAAAAAAAAGTACAGGACACTGCTTTTCCATTACTTCTTTCTATCACTTAATTTCTCTGTTCTCCGAAACCAGAATTTAGGCTAGTTATAGCATAGTTTCAGTAAGCTTTTATAAAATAATTGGGAAAAAAGCTAATATAGCATTAGAATTCCAAGTGTAAGTCTCAGCCAAATAAGTGGAAAGACTTCTTATAATTGATTACAAATAATCTTTGGAAATACATGTTCTTAAGAACTGCAATTTGGGGGACCAAAAAAGCAAATAATTAGGGATTAAATATAGTTGACTAAAACTAGTTTCCAGAGATAAAATATTATATAGTTTTCAATCAAAATTTTCCTCACCTAATTTTAGTGACAAGATTATCAAATTTTATGCTTTATAGTAAAATATGTATTAATATTTAATAGTAAATATTTTATTATGTAACATTCAGAGATGAATTTTAGCCTAAAAATACACCTGAATTTGAAGTCTTAAGCAACTGTGTATGAATACTAATCCTGCGGATTTACAAACTGAGTGGGTTTTGTCAGGGTTTTAGCTTCTCTGAACTTTTAAAATGCTGGTGACAATGCCAATGTCCCTGATTTCTGATGAGAATTAAATAATCAAGTATATAAAATATCTGGCTAATAATATGTGCACAGTATATGACAATTTCCACCTTGTCTGTTAGATTTTTACTACGTATTTAGAGTGACTCATGGAAATATTTTGTGAAGTTATCTTTATTAATGGTGTGTGAACCTTATAAAATTTTGATTAATATACAGTTTCTCTAAAATCTGTAAGAAAGCTCAGGAGTAAGCACAGTATAGTCTGTTTAATAAAAGGTTTTTGTTGTTATGAAAAATCAGTAGACAACTGATTTTATGTTTGCTAAGTCCTGCACTGGTATTAAGTTAATACCAACAATAAGGATGATAAAATTATTGCCTCAAACAACTTACAACTTATTGAGTTATCTATCATATTATACATATACTACAAACCTGTGAATAAATATTGAAAAAATATTGAAGTAGAAGAGATTTAAACTTTCAAAGAGTTGGATTATTTTTTCTTAAAAAAAATTGTTTTTGTGAGACAGCATGTGTGCAAGTAGGGGAGGGCAGAGGGAGAAGAAGGGAGAGAGAATCTTAAACAAACTCCATGCTCAGCATGGAGCCCCATGCCAGGCTTGACCTCATGACCAGGAGATCATGACCTCAGCCTAAATGAAGAGTCAGATGCTTAACCAACTAAGTCACCCAGGCATCCTTCAAAGAGCTTGATTCTTAAATTTATAATGGTCAGGGGAAAGACTGAGTAGGAGACATTTGAAGAATTTTTGATATATACCTGGGAATTGACATAAATGGATACTGGGTTTTCTCCATTCCTAGGCAGAAGTGTCATACACTTATGTAAATACCTCTTCCCTATATACAAGAATTTACATATAATCATACCTCAAAAATCAAATTTTCTCCTAGGCGGACATCTGGGTAGCTCAGTCAGTGAAGCGGCAAGCTCTTGATTTTGCCTCAGGTCATGATCTCATGGGTTCCTGAGCCTGGAGCCCCACATTGGGCTCTGCACAGACAGTGTGGAGCCCGCTTGGGATTCTCTCTCTTTCCATCTCTCTCTGCCCCTCGTCCCTCACTCGTGCTTTCTATCTTTCTCAAAATAGATAAACTTCCAAATATTTTTCTCTTAGATGTAGTTTGTAATGCACATAACAATGAAGTTAAATCTATTCTTAATTTTTTTTATTGTGGTAGAAACACTTTTTTAAATGTTTTTTTAAATTTATTTCTGAGAGAGAGAGACAGCATGAGCAGGGGAGGGTCAGAGTGAGAGGGAGACACAAAATCTGAAACAGGTTCCAGGCTTTGAGCTAGTTGTGAGCACAGAGCCCGATGCGGGGCTTGAACCCACAAACCATGAGACCACAACCTGAGCCAAAGTCAGACCTTTAACCAACTGAGCCACACAGACACCCCTGTGGTAGAAACACTTAATGGAGTTCTCTTAAAAGTTTAAATATGCAATACAGTATTGTTAGCTATATGCACTATGCTGTATAGCAGATTTCTAAAATGTACTCATCTCAAATAACTGAAACTTTATACCCATTTATACTCCCCATTTCTGCCTTCTTCTAGCCTGTGGCAACCACCATTGTACTTTCTGCATCTATGAGGTTGACTGTTTTAGATATATTTGTGAGATCATGTTGTATTTGTCTTCTGTTACTGGCTTATTTCACTTAGTATAATGTCCTTGTGGGTCATTCATGTATTGCATATGGCAGGATTGCCTTTTTTTGAGGTTGAATAATTTTCCATTGCATGTGTGTACCACATTTTTTAAATTAATTCATCTATCAGTGGATATTTAGGTTGCTTCCATATCTTTGCTATTGTGAATAATGCTGCAATGAATGCTGCAGATACCTCAATGATATCCTGAGTTCAGTTATTTCAGATATATACCCCAAAGTGGGATTGCCAGATCATAGGGTAGTTCTCTTTTTAATTGTTTGAAGAACCTCTTCTACAGTTTTCCATAGTGGCCGTCCTAATTTACATTCCCACCAACAGTGTACCAAGGATTCCAATTTCTCCATATCCTTGTCAAATCTTATCTTTTTTTTTAATGAGATCTTAACAGGTGTGCAGTGATATATTATTGTGTGTGTGTGTGTGTGTGTGTGTGTATGTCTGTCTAAGTAGGCTTCACACCCACTGCAGGGCCCAGTGTGAGGCTTGAACTCATAACCCCGAGAGCAAGACCTGAGCTGAGATCAAGAGTAGGTTGCTTAACCAAATTAGCCACACAGGTGCCCCTTATTGTGGTTTTGATTTGCAATTCCTTGATGATTAGTGATCTTGAGGATCTTTTCATTTACCTGTTAGACATTTACATGTATTTTTTGGATAATGATCTATCCAGAGTCTGTGTCCATTCTCTAACCGGTTTGTTTGTTTTTGACTATTAAGTTATATTTAATTTTATTTAAATAGGGACATGTATTCCCGTGAATGAAATCAAATGACCTACTCAGGAATTATTTTGTCCTTTAAGCACTTGTTATGAATATCTATCATTACCTATTAAATTTACCATTTTGAAATTATATAGAGTTCTGCTTTCAGAAGTATACTGCCAATGACATTGTATGGATTCATCTCTAGGAGATCAAGTGGTGTGAAGACTTTTAGCAGTTGCAGTTTGAGTGACTTCGAAAATTTCATTTCAAATAAGGGTGCCAAATGTCTTCAGAATAAACCACAAATGCAAAGAGGCGTGGCAGCAGTCTGTGGCAACCGCAGAGTGGAGAGAGGTGAAGTGTGTGACTGTGGTACTGAGGAAGTAAGTCTGATAAATAGGAAAATTAATTAATAAATTTATTGTTTTAGTTCATCTCTTTGACATGAATGTTATGTATCTCAAATATGGTAGAATAGCATGCAGAATATTTACAGTAAGTGAAATCAAGTTTGAAATACATACAAGAATATACTATATAGATAGAGGTTGAAGAATTTGAACAAGAATAGAGTGTATTCCTAAAAATTATTGCAGATGGAAAAAAAGAGAGTCTAGAATGAACTTTTGTGTTCTAAACTAAACATATAAGATGTTTCCAAACCTGTGCTTAACATTTGGGTATTTTATAAATGTTTTACTGAAGATTAATGTTGTCAGCCAATCATCATGTATACTTCAGGCTATTATTTCACATTAGTAGTATGGTAATGGAAGACTATTAATATTACATTCTGAACATAAGGTGATTTTAATTATTTACTTGGAAGCAAATCTCTGAAAATATACTGAATAAAAAGGTCCAAGTTGTAATACGTTTAGACAATTCAGTATTTGCAGGAGTACTGTAGGTATCATATATTCCATGATTACAAAATAGATGGAGGGGCTCCTTGGTGGCCCAGTCAGTTAAGCCTCCAACTTCAGCTCAGGTCATGATCTCATGGTTCGTGAATTTGAGCCCCACCTCAGGCTCTGTGCTGACTGCTCAGAGTCTGGAGCCTGCTTTAGATTCTGTGTCTCCCTCCCTCTCTCTGCTCCTCCTTCACGCACACTCTTTTTTTCTCTTTTTGTCTCAAAAATAAGTAAATATTAAAACAATTAAAATAGATGGAAATGATATTAGACTGTGATACATATATAGGTCTGGATATACTTGTATCTGTATCATACTGTTTTAATTATTATGCCTTTCCATTATGTTTTTGTCATTTGGTAGAACAAGTCTTCCTAGTTAATTCTTCCTTCCTTTTCTTTCTTTCTTTCTTTCTTTCTTTCTTTCTTTCTTTCTTTCTTTCTTTCTTTCTTTCTTTCTTTCTTTCTNCTTTCTCTTTCTTTCTCTCTCTCTCTCTCTCTCTCTCTCTCGTATAACTAACATACAGTGTTATTGTAATTTCAGGTGCACAATAATATTAATTCAACAATTCTATGCAATTCTTGGTGCTCATCACAATAAGTGTACTCTTAATCCTTTTTATCTATTTTCTCCATTCCCCTGCATAGTCCCCTTTAGCAACCACCATTTTCTCTCTCTCTCTCTTTGGTCTTTTTTTTAAATCATTGTCATTAATTTGTTTCTTAAATTCTACATCTGAGCGAAATTGTATGGTATTTGTCTTTCTCGACTAATTTAATTTAGCATTATATCCTGTAGATACATCTGTGTTGTCACAAATGGCAAGATTTTATTCTTTTATGGCGGAGTAATATTCCATTGCATTTATATACTTCATCTTCTTTGTCCATTCATCTATGATAGGACATTTGAGTTGCTTCCATATCTTGGCTATTATAAATAATTCAGCAATAAACATAGGGGTGCATATATCTTTTTGAATTAACATTTTTGTTTTCTTTGGGTAAATACCCTGTAGTGGAATTACAGATTTGTATGATATTTCTATTTTTAATTGCTTGAGGAGCATCCATACTATTTTCTACAATGGCTACAACAATTTGCATTCCCACAAACAGTGCATGATGGCTCCTTTTTCCCCCCACATTTTCACCAACATGTTATGTCTTGTGTTTTTTATTTCAACCATTCTGACAGGTGTAAAGGGATACCTCATTGTAGTTTTGATCTGCAATTCCCTGATGATCAGTGATGTTCATTATCTTTTCATGTGTCTGTTGGCCTCTGCATGTCTTCTTTGGAAAAATGTCTACTCAGATCATCTGCTGATTTTTAACTGGATTATTATTATTTTTTTGGTATTGAGTTGTAGAAGTTCTTTATATATTTTGGATATTAACCCCTATTTGGATATAGCACTTGTAAACATCTTCCCCTTCAGTAGGCTACCTTTTGTTTCACTGATGGTTTCCTTAGCTATGCAGAAGCTATTTATTTTGGTACAGTCTCAGTGGCTTAATTTTGCTTTTGATTCCCTTACCAGAGGAGATATATCTGGAAAAAATGTTTCTACGCCTATGTCAAAAAAATTACTGTGTGTAGTTTTATGTTTTCATATCTCACATGCAGTTTCTTAATCCACTTTGAGATTAGTTTTGTGTATGGTGTAAGAAATGGTCCAGTTTCATTCTTTTGCATGTAACTCCAGTTTTCCTAACACCATATGTTAAAGAGGCTGTCTTTTCTACATTTTATATTCTTGCCTCCTTTGTTGTAGATTAATTGCCCATATAAGTCTCTGAACTCTGTATCTGTTTCATTGACCTAAGTGTCTTTTTTTTGTACCATGTACCATACTGCTTTGATTACTGAAGCTTTGTAGAATATTTTGAAATCTGGGATTGTGATACCTCTTTAGGAAACTTCAGATTGTCAGTTTTGCCTGATCTAGAAACTCATATGAATGGAATTATGCAGCACATATCCTTTGTGTCTGGCTTTTTCCTTTCAATACTGTGTTTTTGAGATTCACTCAACACTGTTTTATGTCACAGTCATTGCTTCCTTTTTATTTTTTGTAATCTTTTGTTGTTTGAGTATAACATAATCTGTTTTTCATTCATCTGCTAAGGTGTATTTGAGTTAACAGCAGTGAGCCATTATTCCAGATTCCTAAAAAGTAGAATTGCTGGATCATATGATCATGAGAAGCTGCCAAACTATTTTCCAAAGTGTTGTAATCATGTTACATTCCTATCAGCAACATCTGAAACTTTTATTTCCCCCACATTCTCAACAAAATGTGATGTTTTAGCATTCACCTTTTAAATTTTAGCCATTATAATTGTTTTGGTTTGTATTTTCTTGATGACTGTAATGATGTTGAGTTTGTTTTCATGTCCTTGTTTACCATTAATTTGTTTTTTTGTTATTGATTTGTACAAGTTTTTTTTCTTTTTTCCTATAGGCTGGATATTCGTCCTTTGTCAGACATGTTCATTACAAATATTGTTTCCAATCTGTGTATTACCTTTCTGGTTGCTTAGCAATATCTTTGAATGGCAGGCACTTTTTATTTTTTTCATGAAGATCAGTTTATCATTTTTTCTTTTATGGTAATGCTTTTTGTGTCCTAATAAATCTTTGCCCACTCAAAGGTCATGAATATTTTCCCTTATGTGTCCTATGAGAAGTTTTATTTATCAGTCACAATTAGTTTGTGGTCCATTTTGAGTGTGGTTTTGTGTTTCACGTGATTTTGTTTGAAGTTCACTTCACTCCATTTGAATATCATTTTTTTGGTAATATTTGTGAAAATGACTATCTTTTCACCATTGTATTAACAGCATTCTTATGAAAATAAATTACCATACATGTTTGTTACCTTGGATTCTTTTCTGTTTATTTATGTAACTTATGCCAGTTTTACACTGTTCTAATGTATTTTCACAGTAAATCTTGAAAACAGATAATGTAAATCATCCAACTTTGTTCCTTTTTTCCAAGATAGGTTTACTATTCTAAGATCTTTGTACTTTGATATAAATTGGAAATTCAGCATGTGAATGTAGGAAATTTGATTGGAATTGTGTGGTATGATGTATGGACATCAGTTTTGGGAGAACTACGTTTTTTACTAAAATTGAATCTGTTAGTCTATGCACGTGGTGTATATCTCCACTTATTTGTCTCTTCTTTAATTCATCTAGTTTTTCTATAGTTGTTTCTGTAGCATTGTTTTAAAATTTTATTTAACAATTATCCATTGTTAGTATAAAAAATACAACTGACTTGTGAATTCACCTTAGATCTGGTCTTGATTAGAAATGTTGAGAATGGTCTTTTTTTTTTTTATTTTCAGGGAGAAAGTTTTCTGACTTTCACCATTAAATACAATGTTAGATAAAAGCTTTTTTTTTTTTGGTAAACAGATGCCATTACCATGTTGAGGATGTTTCTTTCTATATTCTAGTTAGCTGAAAGTTTCAAATCAAGAATTAGTGTTGAATTTTGTCCAATGTCTTATTTTTGTGTCTATTTTGTGTCTATCATGTAAGTTTTTTCCTTTTTACAATTTAACATGGTACATTTCACTGGTTGGTTTTTGAATGCTTACTCAGCCATGCATTCTGGCATTAGCTTCATTTGGGTTATTCTGTGTATGTTTTGCTAGATTTAATTTGCTAATATTTTGTTTGGGATTACAACAGTTATCTTCACAAGGGCATTGTGGTCTACAGACTTGTTTTTTCTTGTAATATTTTCTGGTTTAAGGCAATTCTGAACTCATAAAATGAGTTGGAAAGTACTTCCTTTACTCAATCGTTTCTGAAAGAATTTGTTTAGGATTAGTATTATTCCTATTTATTTATTTATGTTTTTATTATTTTTATCATGGAAGAGCACTTCACATGAGATCTACTCCATTAAATCTGTGCTCCTGGAAGTTTTACAGCTTTGCATTTTACATTTAAATTTATGATCCGTTTTGAGGGTTTTTTTTTTGTAAAAAGTGTAGAGTCAGTGTATAGTCATTATTTTCCCTGTGAATGTCCAGTTGTTCTAGCACCATATGTTGGAAAGACTACCCATTCTCCGTTGAACTGCATTTACTCCATTGTTAGAGATTTATTATTGGTGTTAGTCTGTTTCTGGGATTTTTATTTTGTTCTATCTCTTTGTTTATTCTTTTGTGAATACCACACTGTCATTATAATTTATAGTCAGTTTTGAAGTTGGGTGTTCTCAGTCCTTCAGTTTTCTTCCTCCTCTTCCTCATTTTCTCCTCCTCCTCCTCCTTCTTTTTCCTCCTCATCTTCTCCTCCTCCTTCTACTCTTAAGTATTATGTGACTATTCTGCTTTTTTTTGTATCTCTATATAAAATTTAGAATTAATTTGTTAATATCTACAAAATACCTTACTGGAAATTTTATTGGAATTATATTAAGTCTCTAGATAAAGTTGGGAAGAACTTACATCTTGACAGTATTAAGAAAATAACAGTGGTTTTCATCAGAGTTTTATAGTTTTTACTCCTGCAGATTCTATGGAATTTTGTTAGAACTTTTCACAAATACTTCACTGTTTTAGTGCTAATGTAAATGACATTGGTTTTTAATTCAGATTCCCATTTTTCATTGTTCATATACAGGAAAACAATTGATTTTTTATATTAACTTTGTATCCATAAGTCTTTCTATAATAACTTATTATTAGTCACAGGAGATTTTTGTTTTTGTTACTTTTTTGTAATTTATTTGGGATTTTCTTTACATAGTCAATCACATAATTTATGGAAAAAATAGGGTTTTTTCTTCCTTTTCAACCTATATATTTTGTATTTCATTTTCTTATCTTATTGCATCAGCTAGGACTTCCAGTGAGATATTGAAGGGAGTGGTGACAGGTAGCATCCCTGCCCTGTTCCTGATCTCAGAGGTGAAGCTTATGGTTTCTTGCCATATATATGATGTTAGCTGTAACTTTCCTCTAAATGTTCACTATCAAATTTAGGAAGTTCTCCTCTATTCCTGGTTTGCTCATGTTTTGTATAATTCATTAGGTGAATTTGGGTTTTGTCAAATGCTTTTCCTACATCAGTTGTTTTGGTCATATGATGGTTTTTCTTCAGTCTGTTGATAAGAATGGATTATACTAATTGATGTTTGAATGATGAACCAGCTCTGCGTACTTGCAATGAATTCCAGTTGGTTGACATGTATAATTCTTTTCGTACATTGTTGGATTCTATTGCCTAACATTTTGTTGGGGATTTTTGGATTTATGTTTATTAGAGATATTGGTCTATAATTTTCTTTTCTTGTAATGTCTCTTAGTTTGATATTAGAGTAACACTGGCCTGATAGAATAAATTGTGAAATGTCACACATCAATTTTGTAAGAGTGTTGTGTCTGTAATTCTGTGGGATGAAGGCACTATGAGTTTCTCCTGGATTTTGTCTTAATTGCTTCTTCTCTTGGCTAAATTTAATTTGTATCCTTTCCATATAATAAACCATACTTGTGAGTTAACAGCTTTCAGTGAGTTCGGTGAGTTCTTCTGGTAAGTTATCAAACCTGAGAGTGGTTTTGGAAATCCTCTGAATGTTTGGTGTTAAGAAGTGAGGACAGTTTTGGGGACTGTTCTAACTTTAGAGTAGGCCTAAACTCTACATACCTTTTCCCCACCAGGATTCCTGAAGTATGATTAACAAATAAAAATTGTATGTTTTTAAGATATTCAACATGATGTTTTTGATATATGTATACCTTCTGAAATGATTACTGCAATCAAATTAATTAACATATCCATTACCTTTTTTTGTATGTGTTGAGAACACTTGATCTATCCTCTTAGCAAATTTCAAGCATATAGCACAGTATTATAGTCATCATGCTATACAGTAGATTTTGAAAACTAATTCATTCTTATATGAAAACTTGTACTTTTTGAACAATATCTCCCCCTTTTCTCCACTTACCAGACATGATTAACCACCATCCTATCCTCTATTACTATTCTCTAATTTCTGGAAAAAAATTGTTTCATACATTTTTATCCTAGTTTCCTAGGTGAGTGAGAGTTGCTGGGGTACTAGTACTCTGTTCTGAAGTGAAAGTCTTATTTTAGTATTTTAATTTTTTAGAGATACAAAACTATAAATGTTGACAGCATTCATATCCTTCCTCAAAACGCAAAAAAATAAGCCCAGAAAATATAGTTTTTGTGAAAGTTTATATTATTATCACAATGTATTTTTACTTGTGTATTCTACTAATTCTACTATTCTAATAGCAATGTGGACAGGATAGCTGTTGTAATTTTCGAACTTGTAGACTGAAACCAGGAACACAGTGTGATAAAGGATTATGCTGCAAGAACTGTCAAGTAAGATTTAAGTTTATTAATATCTTCCAAGTATATAGAGAATCATGTCTTAGATACTTTAATACATTTAAAACTATAGAGGTAAGTAAAAATAAATGAACTTTTTGAAACCAATATTATACTTTATGTTAACTAACTGGAATTTGAATAAAAGCTTAAAAATAAATGAACTTTCAAATAAAGAAAAAGATACTAAATTCAGAATCAGATTTCTGATTTTGTGAATTTTAGTTGGATATTCAGGTTTCCTTCTTATGGCCATTATTCTGCCTAACTTTATGCAGTTGTTCTTAAAACTTGATTGAGAGTTATCGTAAGATTGTTCAATACAGATCTCCATTAAGAGGGACTTTTAATTTATTCTATCCAATATTTATACTTTTATAAATAAAAATATTGTTACTAGTTTTGATAGGTATCTGTAGGTATGTAATTGAAAGGCACAGCAGTTTCCCATAAATATATAAATAATGAAACTCACTAGAAGTAGCATTTTCCAAATGCTACAATTAGCACAAAGTTTAATCTACAAATTTATTACTTATTCAAAGATCATTTGATTTAAAGATCACATACTAGTTTATATGTTGAAGATGTTGACTCTTGTCTCCTGTTTTCCTTGTTAGCTCCTCCAATATATTTATAACAAATTTGTCATATGGGAATCCGTCTATTACCTACTATGGGTTATGCATTTTTTGTATCCTTGACTGATGCAGTTTTATTTTATTTTTTTCTAGAATCTTATCATGTGGTTACATTCTTACCTCTGTGATCTTTTTAGTGTCAACCTGAAGTCATGAATTAAGGTGTATGAAATAGACGCCCATTTAAGATTGTTTCAGAATTCTGTATTTGAAAGTGTTATTTAACTATAGAATAATTCATGAGAAAGATCAATTTTAATTAATATAATTAATTTTGGGGTGTCTTGATGGCTCAGTTGGTTAAACAACCAATTCTTGATTTGGGCTAAGGTAATTATCTCACAGTTTGTGGTTTCAAACCCCATGTAGTACTTTGCACTGGTGGTGTGGAGCCTGCTTGGGATTCTTTTTCCCCCTCTCTGTCTGCCCCTCCTTTACTCATGCTCTGTCTCTCTAAAAATAAATAAACATGAAAAAATTTAAAAAGTGTAATTAATTTTAGGGGCGCCTGGGTGGCTTAGTCGGTTAAGCGTCCGACTTACTTTCGCTTAGGTCATGATCTCGCGGTTTGTGGGTTCGAGCCCCGCGTCGGGCTCTGTGCTGACTGCCAGCTCAGAGCCTGGAGCCTGTTTCAGTCTGTGACTCCCTCTCTCTCTGACCCTCCCCTGCTCACGCTGTCTCTCTCTCTCTCTCCTAGAAATAAATAAAACATTTAAAACAAATTTTAAAAAGTGTAATTAATTTTGAAATAGAACAGTTTTGAAATGAATATTGATAAACACAACAATCTTTAATGTTTTATTTTTTGTATTTTAATTTCTATTAGATTGAAAGACAAGGTGTTGAATGTAGGAAACCAAGACATAGTGAATGTGATATTGCTGAGTTTTGTAATGGAAGCTCACCAGAATGTCAACCTGATATAACTATACATGATGGACATGTATGTAAACAAAAATATGTGTGTTATGATGGAGACTGCCAGGATACAGATGAACGGTGTGAGGTCACATTTGGAAAAGGTAATAATGTTTTGGTTTTTTTTTTAATTTTTTATTTATTTGTGAGAGAGAGAGAGACAGTGTGAGCAGGGGAGGGTCCGAGAGAGGGAGAGACACAGAATCTGAAACTGGCTCCAGGCTCTGAGCTGGCTGTCAGCACAGAGCCCGACGCGTGGCTCAAACCCACGAACTGTGAGATCATGACCTGAGCCGAAGTCGGACGCATAACCGACTGAGCCACTCAGGCGCCCCAAGGTAACAATGTTTTGTAACATCCACATAGCTGGTCCTTAATATTCTTATTAGCACCAAGATAATTGGCAAATATATTCAATTATATATGCATATTATATTTATATATAATTGTAATATATGTATATACATTGTATAATTATATATTATACCTATATGTATATATAATTTAAATTCTATCTATATATTTAAATTATTCAGTTTAACATCTGTATTTTTATTTTTTTAAAATTTACTAAGATATAACTGACAAAGATACATATTTAAGGTATAGGTATTGATGTTTTGCTGAAATAATTTTGTGAAATAATGGCCACAGTCAAGGTACTTAACATATTAGCTATGTGTATATGCTGAGAAGTGAAATTGCTTCATCATAATATGGTTTATTTTAATTTTTGAGGAATCTATATATAGTTTTCCATAACAGCTGTACCAACTTCATTCCCAACAACAGTGTGCAAAGATTCCCCTTTTTCCACTTACTTGCTAGCACTTTTTTTTTTTTCTTGTTTACAGTACCTCTCCTAAAAGGTGTGAGTTGTGGTTCTGATGATTAGTGATGTTGAGTACCTTTTCATATATCTGATGGCTGTTTTTATGTCTTCTTTTGAGAAATGTCTATTTAGGTCTTTTGTTATTTTTACATCTCATTTGTTTTTGCTATTGAGTTGTATGAATTATCACATATTTTGTGGATTAACCCTTTATCAGCTACATGGTTTGCAAATATTTCTCCTGCGGGTAGCATTTTGACTGTTGATTGTTTTCTTTATTAATAAATTTTTTAGCTGGATGCAGTTCCACTTGTCTATTTTTGCTTTTGTTGCCTGTGCTCCTGTGTCATGTCTAAAATATTATTTCCCAGACCAATGTTCAAGAACTTTTCCCATTTTCTTCTAGTAGTTTTACAGGTTCAGGTCTTAGGTATAAGTCCATCCTGACCCTCATCCCCACTCTTCAGCTTTATTGAGAAATAATTGACATATAACATTGTGTAATTTTCAGGTGTGTAGCATAACATTGATTTGATATGCTTATAATTGCAAAATGACTACCACCGTATTGTTAGCTAACATCTCCAACATGTCACATCGTTACCATTTCCTTTTTGTAGTGAGAACATTTAGAATCTTATTTCCTAGTAACTTTCAATATATAATACAGCATTATTAAGTATAAACATCATGTTGTTCATTAGATCTCCAGAGCTTATTTATCTTGTAACTAGAAATTTGTCCCCTTTTACAAACATCTCTTCATTTCCCCTACCTCCCAGCCTGTGGTAATCACCACTGTACTCTGTTTCTATGAGTTCAGTGTTTTTAAGTGATTTTACATGTAAGTAATATTATACAGCATTAGTCTTCCCTTGTCTGACTTATTTCACTTAGCATAATGCCCACAAGTTTATCCATGTTGGTGCAAATGGCTTCTTCCTCATTACAGAATAAAATTTTATTTTACATAAATACTACATTTTCTGTACCTATCCATCATTGACAGACACTTAGATTGTTTCAGTATCTTGCCTATTGTGAATAGGGCTGATATAAATATGAGTGTGCAGATACCTATTCAGGATCCCGTTTTCATTTCCTTTGGACATGAACTGGATTAGAAATGGGTTGCGGGATCATATTGTAGTTCTAGTTTTAACTTTTTGAGGAACTTATGTACTGCCTATTCATAGTGGTTATACCAGTATACCTTTCCACCAATAGTGCATAAGTGTTTCATTTTCCCCACATCTTCGCCAACATTTGTTACTACTTGAGTTTTGTTACATTCTAACAGATGTAAGGAGTTATCTCATTTTGGTTTGGGTTTGCTTTTCTCTGATATTAGTGATATATTGAGTATACTTTCATGTACCTGTTGGCTATTTTTATGTCTTTGAAAATTATTCTATTCATTTGTTTTTAAATTCGGATTTAAATCCCTTCCCCCATGGTCTTCTGTTAAGTTTCTCAAGATCCACATATGAGTGAAAAGATATGATATTTGTCTTTTTCTAACTGACTTATTTTACTTAGCTTGAGACCCTCCAGTTCCATCCATGTTGCTGCAAAGGGCATGATTTTATTCTTTCTCATTGCCAAGTAGTATTCCATTGTATACATAAACCACATCTTCTTTATCCATTCATCAGTTGATGGACATTTAGGCTCTTTCCATAATTTGGCTATTGTTGAAAGCACTGCTATAAACATTGGGATACATGTGTCCCTATGCATCTGCACTCCTGTATCCCTTGGGTAAATTCCTAACAGTGCTATTTCTGGGTCATAGGGTAGTTCTATTTTTAACTTTTTGAGGAACCTCCTCACTGTTTTCCAGAGCGGCTACAGCAGTTTGCATTAGAGGTTTCTAGTTTCTCCATATCCTCCCCAGCATCTATAGTCTCCTGATTTGTTAATTTTAGTCACTCTGACTGACGTGAGGTGGTATAGTGTGGTTTTGATTTGTATTTCCCTGATGCTGTGTGATGTTGGGCACCGTTTCATGTGTCTGTTGGCCATCTGGATGTCTTCTTTGGGAAAGTGTCTATTCATGTCATCTGCCCATTTCTTCACTGATTTGTTTTTCAGGTGTGGAGTTTGGTGAGTTCTTTACAGATTTTGGATACTAGCCCTTTATCTGATATGTCATTTGCAAATACCTTTTCCCATTCCATCAGTTGCGTTTTAGTTTTGTTGATTGTTTCCTTTCCAGTGAAGAAGGTTTTATCTTGATGAGATCCCAATAGTTCATTTTTGCTTTTATTTCCCTTGCCTTTGGAGATGTGTTGAGTAAGAAATTGCTGTGGCTTAAGTCACAGAGGTTGTTGCCTGCTTTCTCCTCTAGGGTTTTGATGGTTTCCTGTCTCACATTTGGTCTTTCATCCATTTTGGGTTTATTTTTGTGTATGGTATAAGAAACTGGTCTAGTTTCATTCTTATACCTGTTGCTGTCCAGTTCTCCCAACATCATTTGCTAAAGAGACTGTCTTTTCACTGGATACTCATTCCTGCTTTGTCAAATATTAATTGGCCATACATTTTTGGGTCCAATTATCAGTTCTCTATTTTATTCCATTATTCTATGTGTCTGTTTTTGTGCCAATACCATACTGTCTTGATGATTACAGCTTGTGATTGTAATGCCTCCCACTTTGGTTTTCTTCTTCAATATTACTTCAGGTCTTTTGTGGTTCCATACAAATTTTAGGATTGTTTGTTCTAGCTGTGAGAAGAAGAAGAATGCTGGTGTAATTTTGATGGGGATTGAATTGAATGTGTAGATTACTTTGGGTAGTATTGACATTTTAACAATATTTATTCTTCTAATCCATGAGCATGGAATATTTTTCCATTTTTGTGTGTCTTCTTCAATATCCTTCATAAGCTTTCTATAGTTTTCGAAATCCAGGTCTTTTACATCTTGGGTTAGGTTGATTCCTAGGTATTTTATTCTTCTTGGTGCAATTGTACGTAGGATCAATTTCTTGATTTCTCTTTCTGGTGCTTTATTATTAGTGCATAAAAATTAAACTGATTTCTGTACATTGATTTTGTACCCTGCAGCCTCGCTGAATTCATGTATCAGTTCTAGCAGTCTTTTGGTGGAGTCTTTCGGGTTTTCCATGTACAGTATCATGACATCTGCAAAAAGTGAAAGTTTGACTTCTTTGCCAGTGTTGATGCCTTTTATTTCATTTTGTTGTCTGGCTGTTGATGCTAGGACTTCCAACACTATGTTAAACAACAGTGGTGAAAGTGGACATCCCTGTCATGTCCCTGATCTCGGGAGAAAGCTCTCAGTTTTTCTGCATTGAGGATGATACTAGCTCTGAGGTTTTCATATGTGGCTTTTATGATTTTTAAGTATGTTCCTTCTATCCAAACTTTCTTGAGGGTTTTTAGTAAAAGAGGGTGATGTATTGTCAAATGCTTTTTCTGGATCTATTCACAGGATCATATGGTTCAATTTCTTCTATTAATGTGATGTATCACATTGATTGATTTGCGAATATTGAACCAACCCTGCAGCCTAGGAATGAATCCCACTTGATAATGTTGAATAATTCTTTTTATGCTGTTGAATTTGATTTTCTAGTATCTTGTTGAGAATTTTTGCATCCGTGTTCATCAAGGATATTGGCCTGTAATTCTTTTTAGTGGGGTCTCTGTCTGGTTTGGGAATCAAGGTAATGCTGGCTCCATAGTATGAGTACAGGTGTTTTCCTTCCCTTTCTATTTTTTGGAACAGCTTGAGAGGGATAGGGATTAACTCAGCTTTAAATGTCTGGTAGAATTCCCCAGGGAAGTCATCTGGTCCAGGAATCTTATTTATTGGGAGATTTTTGACAACTGATTCAATTTCTTTATAGTTCTGGGTCTATTCAAATTTTCTATTTCTTCCCATTTGAGTTTTAGTAATGTGTGGATGATTAGTAATTTGTCCATTTCTTCCAGGCTGTCCAGTTTGTTGGCATATAATTTTTCATAGTATTTTATGATAATTGCTTGTATTTCTGAGGGATTGGTTGTAATAAATCGATTTTCATTAATGATTTTATCTATTTGGGTCCTCTCTTTTTTCTTTGTGAGATGTCTGGCTAGAGGTTTATCAATTTTGTTTATTTTTTCAAAAAACCAACTCTTAATTTCACTAATGTGTTCTACTATTTTTTTTATTCTATATTGTTTATTTCTCCTCTGATATTTATTATTTCTCTTCTGCTGTGTTTTTTTTCTTTGTCGTTTTTCTCCTAGTTCCTTGAAGTGTGTTATTAGATTTTGTATTTGGGATTTTTCTTGTTTCTTGAGATAGACATGGATTGCAATGTATTTTCCTCTTAGGACTGCCTTTGCTGCATCCCAAAGAGTCTGGATTGTTGTGTTTTCATTTTCATTTGTTTCCATATATTTTTTGATTTCCTCTTTAATTGCCTAGTTGACCCATTCATTCTTTAGTAGGATGTCCCTTAACCTCCATGCATTTGGAGGTTTTCCACACTTTTTCCTGTGATTGATTTCAGTTTCATAGCATTATGATCTGAAAATATGCATGGTATGATCTCAACTCTTTTATCTTTTTTGAGGGGTGTTTTGCGACACAGTATTTGATCTGTCTTGGAGAATACTCCATGTGCACTCGAGAAGAATGTATATTCTGCTGCTTTAGGATGAAAAGTTCTAAATATATCTGTCAAGTCCATGTGGTCCAGTGTATCATTCAAGGCCATTGTTTCTTTAGTGATTTTCTGTCTAGATGAACAGTCCATTGCTGTAAGTGGAGTATTAAAGTTCCCTGCAATTACGACATTCTTGCCAATAATATTGCTTATGTTTGTGATTAACTGCTTTATATATTTGGGTGCATTCCAAATTCGATTCATAGACATTTATCATTGTTAGCTCTTCTTGATGGATAGACCCGTAATATAAGATAATGCCTTTCTTCATCTCTTGTTATATTCATGATTTTCTTTGGGTACTTTCTCTTTCTTTTAGAGAAATCTGGGTAGGGGGTTATCAATTTTGTTCATTTTTTCAAAGAACCAGCTCTTAATTCCATTTGTCTATTGTCCTGGTGTGTGTGTGTGTGTGTGTGTGTGTTTCTATATTGTTTATATCTGCTGTAATCTTTATTATTTTCCTTCTTCTGCTGGTTTTAGGCTTTATTTGCTGTTCTTTCTCTAGCTCCTTAGGTGTAAGGTTATGTTGTGTATTTGAGAGTTTTACTGCTTCTGAGGTAGGCCTGTATTGCAGTTTACTTCCCTCTAATGACTGCCTTTGCTGCATCTCAAAAATTTTGTACTGTTGTGTGTTCATTTCCATTTGATTCCATGTATTTTTTAAATTCCTTCTTTAATTCTGTGGTTAACCCATTTATTCTTTAGTTGAATGTTCCTTAACCTTTATGTATTTGAGGGTTTTTTTTTCTTGAGAATGACTTCATGTTTCATAGCATCATGATCTGAAAACATGCATGGCATGATCTAAAACGTTTTGTATTTGTTGAGGCCTGATTTGTGATTCAGTATGTATGTCCTCTAGACAAGTCTCATGTACATTTAAAAAGAATGTATATTCTGCTGCTTTAGGATGAAATGTTCTGAATAAATCTGTTTACATCTGTTTCAGTGTGTCATTCAAAGCCATTGTTTCCTTGTTGATTTTTTGCTTAGATAATATGTAATTGCTGTAAGTGGGGTGTTAAAGTCCTCTTTGGACATCCATTATCATGATAGAGGGTTCTCCATCTTCTCGCTTTCAATCTGCAGGTGACTCTAAGTCTAAAATGAGTCTCTTATAGGCAGTATATACATGGGTCTTGTTTTCCAATCCATTCAGATGCTTTATGTCTTTTGATTGGATCAGTTAGTACACTTACAATCAGAATGATAATTGATAGATATGAACTTAGTGCCTTTACCTGTAAAGTTGGTGTTTCTGGTGATGTTCTCTGTTCTTTTCCAGTCTTTGTTGTTTTGGGGCCTTTTCCCCCAACTCAAGAGTCCCCTTTAACATTTCTTGCAGGGCTAGTTTAATGTTCATGAACTCCTTTAGTTTTTGTTTGGGAAGCTTTTTACCTCTCCTATTGTGAATGACAACTCAGTATGTTGAATATATCATTACACTCCCTTCTGGCCTGCCAAGTTTCTGTGGAGAGATCTGCTGCTAACCTGAATTGTTTTCTCTTGTAGGTTAGGAATTTCTTTTACCTTGTTGCTTTCAGGATTCTTCTTTTTCTTTGCATTTTTCAGATTTAACTACAGTATGTCTTGATGTTGGCCTGCTTTTTTTTTTTTTTTTTTTTGATGGGAGTTCTCTGTACCTCATGAATTTGGATATTTGTATCCTCCAGATTAGGGATATTTTCTCTCTAGTTTGCTTAAGTAAACCTTATGCATCTTATCCCCTCTATCCTTCTTCTGGGACCCTATACTACAAATGTTATCCTTTATGGAGTGACGAAGTTCCCTAAGACTATTTCTATTTATTTTTCTTTTCCTCTTCTTTTCAGGTCCATTATTTTCCATAATTTTATCTTCTTTATCACTGATTCATTCCTCTGATTTATCCATCCTAGTTGTCATTGCATCTGGTCAACCTTGAATCTCAGAGTATATTTTAAATTTTAGCCTGACTAGTTTTTAGTTCTTTTATGTCTGCAGTAAGGGATTCTCTAATGTCTTCTATGCTCTTCTCTAGCCCAAGGATTATCCTTATAATTGTTATTTTAATTTCAGGTTCAGGCATCTTACTTATACCTGTATTGATTAAATCCCTGGCCATTACTTCTTTCTATTCTTTCTTTTGAAGTGAATTCCTACATCTTATCATTTTGTCTAAGTCACTGGTGTGTGTGTGTATGTATGTGTGTGTGTTTGTGTGTGTGTGATTTTTAGGAAAGCCAGTAAGTAATTCCATTCCATAGTAATGGCTTTATTAAGAAAAGATAGATAGATAGATAGATAGATAGATAGATAGATAGATGATACATACATACATACATACATACATACATACATACATACATAGATAGGCAGGCCTTTACTGCCTTGGGCCTGGTACTTCAGGAGGTGTTTCAGAGTGTGCACTCTGCTGTTGTATTTTGGCTGCTCCTTCCCTTGCATCAGTCCTCTGCAGCCTCTCTTTGCCTGCAGTGGGGGTGTTTGGACCTTGTTCACTGTTGGTCAAGTTTTAACTAGGTGTTTATTGGTCTTCTTATTAAAAGAAGCTAGATCCAAAAAAAGAGGCTAGATCCTATTTACCCTAGATCTGATACTCTGTAGCACTCTATAA
This sequence comes from Hyaena hyaena, assembly GCF_003009895.1. Taxonomy (NCBI): domain Eukaryota; kingdom Metazoa; phylum Chordata; class Mammalia; order Carnivora; family Hyaenidae; genus Hyaena; species Hyaena hyaena. Next base: position 296,697 of record NW_024080846.1, on the reverse strand, counting down.
TCAGTAGACTTGGTTCTTGTAAGGGGTTTGTGCTGGTGTTCTGCTACATTGATTGTCAAGTGGACTTGGCGTAGTAGAGATTCACCTGCAGGGCTCAATGGGTGTGTCTTGGTGTGAGCAGCTTCAGCCTCCACTGGGTGGTATTATATTGCTCACTGCCATGGGTCAGTGCTGATGGGTGGGGAAGAAATGGCACCACTCTGCTCTCTTCAGGAAGCGCTCACAGAAGAGCAAGCTTCTGTCAAATACCTGCCTTTGTTAGGTCTCTGTTTGAGCTGTCTGGCTGCTAGGCAGCATAGTATTCCTGTGTTTTATCTCAGGAGCATGGCTGGGATTCAAACCTCCAAATTTTAGGAGGCTGCATGATGTGGACCTGCACTGATAAACTGGGGGAGTGTTTTGACACGATGTGGCTGCTGCCAGTTCATCCCAGAAAATGGTCGCTGGACTGTGCAGTGGTTTGGAGTTTATGGTAGAGCACAGCAAAAACCTGGCACCAAAGATTGCTGCCCTCAGCTGGTGTCTTTGTTCATATGCTAGCGAACATTACAGCATTATGGGTCTGCCAGTTCTTTTGTCCCTGGAGAGGCTGTGCCACCACTCCAAAATGCATTACAAGAAGGGGAACTGTTTTTCCATGGGCTCCTCAGACCACATATCCCATTTGCCAGTCTCTGGCCTCCTTCCCTCCCAAGTACTGAGTACCACTAAGCCTGCTAGGCACAACTCTGTGTTGGCATGGACTTCTAAAACAAGACTTTGTGCTCCCCTACTTATAAAAGCTTGTGGTGGTCAGCCCCTCTCCTTTTCCCACTTAGTGGTTTTAGGGAAGAGTTTTTCTTGTGCAATCCCCTGCACATGCTTTCACCCTTTGTCTTTCTTTCTCTCTTTCTCTTGCTCCTCTCTTGTGAACAGGATTTCCTCCCCTTCACGGCACCCACAGTTCTTTCCTCCCCCAAATTAATTCTCCATAGTGTCTACCTTCCACAGACCCATTTATCTACCTGTATATGTACAGTTTGTTCTTTCAGCCCTCAGATCAATTTTATGGGTTTTCAGAATGATTTTATATTTATTTATCAGTATTCAAGGGACGAGGCAAGCTTAAGATCCCCTACTCTTCCACCATCTTAACTCCTCTCATCAATAGAATTTTTTTAAGTGGAAGATAAGTTAATGTGTATCTTTAGCTTAGTAGATCTTCCTAGTTCATTTCTTGGTAAAGTTTATAAGATAATCTTAATAAGAGAAATCAAGGCCTCAGAAATTCCTTACCATAAATTATTGTGTGAATGTTAGTATCCAGAGGGAGTCCATTCATTTAATTAATATTTGGCCCCAACCCCCCAGACTCAAAATCTGTCACACATTTTAAGTTCTAATATAGATGATACCCCACTGTCTTTGGCCCCTAGAAAAGTTTTTTGTAAGTAGTAAATGTGTTGGTATGATAGAAGGAATATAGGAACAGTGGCTATTGGAAGATAGTACTTGTGCATTTGTCTGAGGTAAAATGGAGTATCTTGGAAACAAATTGTGTTATGGTAGAATCTATAAAAATGAAAATATCATTAGGAAGTTTCAGGAATTATATAATGTAAGGTGCAGTTATTCAAAGTGGTTATTCAGCTGAGCTTAGTGTGTATGAATTCACGAATGGTAATGGATTGCATATAAAGTGTCTGTAAGATTGTGTATGTTAACAGTGAGCTCACTTAACTCAGTATTCCAAACTCCTCAGTTCCTAAAATGTATTTCCATAGGTTGAGCTGGCTACCTCATCTCCGGCTGGTCCTCTGAACACTGGCTCAGTTTGGAACTCTGTAGGGATCGGTATGATATTCCTGTTACTAGTGAAGTGTGGCATCTGGTGTGGTATATCTTGTATGAGACATCCATTCCTAAAATGTTTTGGCTTACCACAGTGGCAATTCCCTTTATTGGTTAAAAAATAAAGTAAATTGTTATTATACATATACAGTGGTTCAAAGAGTTTTTATTTCTCTCATATAATATTCGAGAGGTAGGCATGTTGTCAAAGACATTTCAGTAACTTTGCTCTACTGACATTTTCCAGAAACTTGTGGTCTTTCTTCTTGCTTAGAAATCCCTTGTGTCTCTGGTAAAAGATGGTTTCCAAGCACAAAATCTTTATACCAGTCCATGGAGTCAAGAAAAGAGGAAATTAAACTGTAGTTAGCTGATAACTGTAATTAGGTGTTCTTTCAGCAATTACTGATATTAACTTGATGTTTTGCATATATAATGTTTGCTGATTTTCCACTGGCCAAAATCTAGTCACATAACCACATCTGGTTGCAAAAGAGTCTGGGAAATGTTTTCTTTAGCTTGGTATCTTTTGTCCTTCTATTAATAAGAAACTTCTGTCACTAATGGAAAAAAGAAGGCATGGATATTGGGAGAAATTACCAGTTTCTGTGCTATTTTTCCTCTCTTTAGCTCAACATTAGTCATTAGAGGTTTTGGTAGCACAATACTCTTTGTACTAGTCATGTTTATCTCAAGTGCCAAAGTTTATAACAGAGAAAGTAGCTGTGTTAGGCAGAATTCTTTTTTTCTTTAAGTTTTTATTTAAAATATAGTTAGTTAGCCTACAGGGTAACATTAGTTCAGGTGTACAATATAGTGATTCAGCAATTCTATACAATACCCCAGTGCTCATCACAAGTGTACGCCTTAATCCCTATACCTATTTAACCCATCCACCCCCTACTTGCCTCTCCTCTGGTAACCCATCAGTTTGTTCTCTATAGTTGAGCCTGTTTCTTGGTTTGCCTCTCTCCTTTTCCCCTTTGCTCATTTGTTTTGTTTCTTAAATTCTGCATAAGAGTGAAATCATACAGTATTTGTTTTTCACTGACTTATTTTGCTTAGCATAATATTCTCTAGTTCCATCCACATCATTGCAAATGACAAGATTTCATTCTTTCTTACTGATGAGTAATATTCCATTGTTTGTATTTATATATATATATATAAATACATTCATAAATTGATGGATCCATGGGCTGTTTCCATAATTTGGCTAGTATAGATAATACTGTTATAACCATCAGGGTGCTCATATCCCTTTGAATTAGTATTTTTGTATTCTTTGGGTAGATACCTAGCACAATTGCTGAACCATAAGTACTTCTATTTTTAACTTTTTGAGGGATCTTCATACTGTTTTCCACAGTGAGTGCACCAGTTTGTGTTCCCACCAACAGTGCAAGAGGGTTCCTCCTTCTCTACATCCTCAACAATACCTGTTATTTCCTGTGTTGTTAATTTTAGCCATTTGGACAGGTGTGATGTGGTATCTCATCGTGGTTTTTTGTTTCTATTTCCCTGATGATTGATGTTGAACATCTTTTCATATGTCTATTAGCTATCTGGATGTCTTCTTTTGAAAAAAGTGTCTATTCAAGTCTTCTGCCCATTTCTTAACTGTTTTTTTGGGGGGGTGTTGGGGTGTTGAGTTTGGTAAGTTCTTTATAGATTTTGGATACTAACCCGTTATCAGGTATGCCATTTGCAAATATCTTCGTCTGTTCTATAAGTTGCCTTTTAGTTTTGTTGATTGTTTCCTTCACTGTGAAGATGCTTTTTAATTTGATGTAACTCCAATAGTTTATTCTTGCTTTTATTTCCTTTTCCTCAGGAGACATATCTAGAAAGAAGTTGCTATGGCCATTTTCAACATTTAGGTCTCTAATCTGTTTTGGATTTACTTTTGTGTGTAGTATAAAAAAGTGGTCTAGTTTTATTCTTCTGCATATTTGCTGTCCAGTTTTCCTGTTTTGTTTTGTTTTTTTTCATTTGATATTCTTTCTTGCTTTGTTGATGATTAATTGACCATACAGTTGTGGGTTCAGTTTGGGGTTCTATATTCTGTTCCATTGATCTATGTGTCTTTTTTTTTTTTTTTTTTACTGATATTTGCCAGAACCATACTGTTTTGCTAATTATAGCTTTGTAATATAACTCAAAGTCCAAAATTGTGATGCCTCCAGCTTTGCTATTCTTTTTGGGGATTGCTTTGCGATTTAGGGTCTTTTGTGGTTCCATGCAAATTCAGGACTCTCCTAGTGTTCAGGCCTTGGATTAATCCCCTCCCTTTAAGTTGGGGCAGAACCAGTGAATATGTGATGGAATGTCATTCTCATGATTATAGTTCATAGTAAAGATGAAGGAATTTTGAAGATGTAATTAAGGCCCATAATTAGTGACCTTTGAGTTAAGCAAAAGGAAGATCATTCTCAATAAGCCTGACTTAGTCATGTGAGCCCTTTAAAAGATGGGAGATGTCAGAGAGATTCTCTTGCTGGCTTGGAAGAAAGAAACTGTCACGTTGTGAGAAGGACATGTGACTAGGATGTGAGGGGTGTTCTAGGAGCCAAGAGCAACCCCTGGTAGCTGGTAAGCAAATAAAGCTCTGACTACAAAAAAACTCCTGAATTCTGCCAACAACCAATGAGCTCAGAAGAGGACTTCCACCTCTGATGAGACTGCAGCCCCAGCCCATAACTTTATTTAGCCTTATGAGACTCTTGAACCGAGAGTGAACTCACTTGTGTAATATTATACATGGGTGTTGTTTTAAATTGCTAAGATTTTGGTAATTTTTTTTACACAGTGATGAAAACCAAATACAGTAATGAAGGGAAAAGATAGATAATAGGTTGGCATCTTTGCTCCCTTCATTTTAGACTTTCTGAAAGTGCAATTAGATTTCTTCAAGGGATTTTGTAATAGACCTATTTATGAGTTCCTACTCTTAAACTAGGAAAATGAGTATTGTTTTCTTGCACTATCTCTGTTGCCTTTTTCACAGAGCACTGTCATGGTTTATACTTCTGTAACTCTCCTTTCCCCTCATGACATCTTTTGTGATTCAGATGAAAATGAAACAAAAGGAGGAATAACCATGAGCACTACTGTTCACTTTAATTCTCTTTTATTAAAAACAATCTTACTAGGAAAACTTTTGAATTAGATGCTAACATTAGAAGGCGAAGTAAACATATAAGAGAGAATGAACTAAGATGAAAAAAGAAGGGAGTTTTAATCCAAATATATTTCTAACTCTGACAGGTTCAAAAAATGCTCCATTTGCCTGCTATGAAGAAATAAACTCTCACGGTGATAGGTTTGGGAACTGTGGTAAAGTAAGAGGCAAATTTCAATACTGTTCATGGAGGTATGCTATGCAAATATTAAAGATACTTTTCTTATGTTCTATAAGATTTTGTTTTTAGTTTTATGTCATTCATTCCACTGGTTTCAAGAATCACATGTGTCAGGGAGTGAATTGTAAATCAAAATCTGTAGCCCTGACATCTTTCTTGTGCTATACACTGAGATTTCTATAAAATTTTAAACACCAATATCTGGGTGATCATTAGGCTTCTAAGTTCAATCCAAGATTGAAAGTAATAATATCCACTGCACTTTTTCTCTCTGAATCTGCTCATTTTTCTTTATAAAAATACTATCCCTATTCACTTGATTGTTTGTCCAAGCTGAACACTGCCCAGTGTCCATAAAATGAAATTAAATTTCTACTGTACCTGAAAAGCAAGCTCTTTGATATTTTGGTAATTAATTTATTTTAACTACCATTTATTAAGAACTTACTATGTGGGGTGACTGGGTGGCTCAGTTAAGTCTCAGACTTTGGCTCAGGTCACAATCTCATGGTTGGTGAGTTTGAGCCCTGCATCAAGCTCTCTGCAGACAGCTGAGAGCTTGGAGCCTGCTTTGGATTCCGTCTGCTTTTCTTTGCCCCTCCCCTTTGTACTCTGTCTGTCTCTGTCAAAAATAAAGAAACATTAAAAGAGGTACATCTTAAAAAAAACCTATGTGCTGGACACTGGGCTAGATACTCATTAGCAAGCATTCGTGACCCTTGTACTTATTGAATTTGTGCACTGATAAACACGCCACGTAGTTTTGTTTCCTTGCTTTGTTATGCTCTTAATTTTGTTTGGAAATACCTTACTCTGGGGCCCTTGGGTAGCTCAATTGGTTAAGTGTTTGACTTTGGCTCAGGATCTGAACTCATAAGTTCAAGCCTTGCGTTGGGCTCTGTGCTGACAGCTCAGAGCCTGGAGCCTGCTTCAGATACTATATCTCCTTCTCTCTCTCTCTCTGACCCTCCCCCATTTGCACTCTGTCTCTCTCTCTCTCTCTCAAAAATAGATAAATATTAAAAAGTTTTAAAAATAGAAATACCTTACTCTGGCTAATATGTAAGCTTTGACTCAGATTTATGAGTCATCTTCTCTATGAAGTTTCCCCTAATTGCTAAGTTAGAATGTGTCCTCATCTTAAATCTCTGTGAGAATTAACTTATTTGTGGCACTTTTAATTAGATTTATATTACATTCAGTATCAAACTGTAATGTCCTTGAGGGTAGGAGTCCAAACTTATCATTTTATCCCTCTACAGAGGGATATGAGATACTTGAGTGAATTGATTATTTGGCAGTAAGTATATAATTCTTCACAATGAATGAAAAACCATTAGCAGCATTGAAAGATAAGCTTGTAGAGTTATTTATTTTAAAACTTTTTAAATGTTTTTCATTTTTGACAGACAGAGAGAAATAGCATAAGTTGGGGAGGAAAAGAGAGAGAGGGAGACACAGAATTCAAAGCAGGCTCCAGGCTCAAACCCACGAACTGTGAGATAATGACCTGAGCCAAAATAGACGCTCAACCAGCTAAGCCACCCTGGCGCCCCTGGAGTATTTACTTTAAATGTTAGTATTAAAATGTTACATTTTCCCTAGTTAAATTTGCCATAAACAGAGAACTGTACTTTGTTGTGTTTTTTTTTTTTTTTTTTTTGGTCAAAGAAAGCAAATCTGAAGTATTCCTAACAAATTTCTAACAAATGCCTAATGTGTAATAATCATAATTTTACTATGTTTGCAGGAATCTTCAATGTGGAAGACTAATTTGTACTTACCCTACTCGAGTTCCTTTTCATAAAGAAGATGGTGCTGTGATTTATGCATTTGTACGAGATAATTTATGTATAACCACAGATTACAGATTGCCTAATTCAAATCAAGATCCAATGAAAGTCTCCAATGGTTCTGATTGTGATGAAGGGAGGGTAAATGATTTAAAATCTATTTTTTAAATCTACTTCCATTAATTTCTTTAATAAATATTTTCATTTAAGTATCAAATTTCAGTTCATTTCTGTGTAACTTTAAATATTTGCATGAGGAGAAAATGAATAAGCTTCATTTTGGCTCCAGATATTAAGAGGGCAATAGGAATGTTTGATCTTCTTCAGAATTCAGTATTGTGACCAAGGAAACTCCCAAGTAATTTGGAACTAGAGTGTGGAGGGGAGCATCTTGTGACTATGTTAAGTACTCCATAACATGGAAATTCACTTTTCTTCTTAGAGAAGAAAGAAATACCCCTTAGTAATATATGTCTCTTTGTAACCCAGTAGATAAGAGCACAACTTAGATCAGGCTTCTTAGAATCAAATATTCAAAACTTCTTATTTTTTGACATTCTGCAAGTAACCTAACTAGTCTGAGATACCACAACTGGATGTAAAGTGGGGATAATAATAGCATTTACTCTACGGGGTTATTGCAAAGATTAAATGACATTCCCAGCAATAATGAGAACTAAATATAGATTGGCTATTATTATTATTATTATAATTCATTATGTTTGAGGCTAACCCAAATCTGGAGAAAACATAGGAGTAATAAATTTACTTGAAATTTTCATTTAATTCCTGGCCAGATTTTTGCTTCAGAGGAATGATAATCTAGTATGCAGTGTAGGCTTTAAAGACTAAGATGTGCATACATCTGAATTCTGATGCTTCCACTTAATAGATGATTTTGAACAAATTATTTAATATGTGAAATGTATATGTTAGTAGCCACTTCTGGTGGTTTTGTGGTTTAAATGAAGTTTACTATAGGTAAAGTATGTAGTCTCCTTAATAATGGCTTCCTCTCCATGCCGAGGAGTCATAAATACCTCCTTAAAGGATGTATATATCAAGAAGCTCAGGAGATATATTAAGGCCATGGAGCCAAAACAACTAAAATATGAAACAGAATAAAAAATGATTTGATATTATTCAGTTGGTAATTTAGTAAGAATAGAATCCATTTTGTAACATGGACAAATTGTCTCAGTGTTTAATGTGTGAAAATACATTTTACCAGATAGTTTTTAATGATATTAAAAATCACACATGATGAAACCTTCTTGCCAACTTTTTTTTGTCAGTAGCATCCTAATATAACGGGACTCTTCATCTCAGTTTCAACTGGGTCAGGCATGCAATAGATACTACACTCAAAAGGGAGTTTTAGACACACCGTCAAGGCCAAGAACTAATGAGAAAACTCAACACAGTGAAGTTTTCAAAGGGTTGTTTGTTTGGATTTAGAACAGTTTTGTGAGGCCATTTCTTTTAAGTCAAACACTCAACTGAGTGAGCCACCCAGATACCCCTTAAAACTATTTTTTTTGAAGAGCTGTACTGTGCTTTAATGTTTAAAAGGAAATCATTTTCACATACTATATCTCATTTTAACTTCAAAACAAATCTCAAATGCTTTAGAAAAAGTATGATTTGTACTCAGGTAAGAAAACTGCAGCTTAGAGAAGTTGATATTGCTGTAAATACTGGAGTTGGTATTATATCCTTAATCCTCTGATTAGTACACTTTAAACTTGGAAGGATTATATCTGGATGTCTCAACATTCCATAATAGAATGTTAGATATGTATAGCATATTTTAAAAAAAGTCCTATTATCCTTATTAGGGGACTCTAATAATAGCTCATATTTGAGGAAAACTGAATATATGTCCTGATTATATTGAATTGATTTTCTTTCAAAGCAAACTTTTGATACATACAACAAATATAGCATATTCTTTTAACTGTGCTCTTAGGAATAGTTTTGTTAGATTTCAGGGTATTATAATAAAAGTGGTTATGTGAATATAATTTTTTCCATTGGTCTTATTTGTGTCTCCCACTTTCCTACACTGAGTTATTTTTTAACTAATTTTTAAAAATAAATGTTAATTTTTGAGAGAGAGGAGAGAAAGAATGTGATTTGGGGAGGGGCAGAGAGAGAGGGAGACACCTCTGAGCCTGCCTCTGGGGAGGGCTCCGCACACCGGCAGCAGCAAGCCTGATAAGGGGCTCAAACTCACAAATCACTAGATCATGCCCTTAGCCACGTAGTTTCCCCTAAAATGAGAACAGTTTTAGGCTCACAGAAAAACTGAAAGGAAGGTAAGGAGTTCCCATATACTCTCTTGCTGTCACATAAACAAGATTATTAACAACATCCATTATCAACACCCCTCCTCAAAGTGGTACATTTGTTACAATTGATGAGCCTACATTGACACATCATTATCATCCAGTCCCTAATTTACATTAGATTCATCTGAAATATCCCAAAATACTTGGAGATTAAACAACATATTTTTAAATATCATATATGCTAAAGGAGAAATTTTAAAAGAAATTGACAAATATTTTGAACTAAATGAAACTAAAAATTTGCAGGTTACATCAACAAAAGCAGTACTTAGATGGAAATCTATTACATTGAGCAGTTATAGTCTTATGGTATAAAATTACTATTTTTAATGTTAAGACAGCTGGACTCTTGTAACATGGAAAAATGTTTTTGTATTTTTTCTTTTTCTTAGATCTGTGTAAATGGTCAATGTGTGGAATCAAGAATAATTAAGTCTGAATCATCTCTCTGTTCAGAAAAGTGCAGAGGACATGGAGTAAGTAAGCACAAAATTTGTTTCCCCAAATTACATCTATTTTTAAATAATTGATTTTTTAATTTACATCCAAGTTAGTTAGCATATAGTGTAACAATGATTTCAGGAGTAGATTCCTTAATGCCCCTTAAAACATTGAGCCCATCCCCTCTCCCACATCGTCTCCAGCAACCCTCTGTTTGTCCTCTATATTTAAGAGTCTCTTATGTTTTGTCCCAACCCCTGTTTATATATTATTTTAGATTCCCTTCCCTTATATTCATCTGTTTTGTATCTTAAAGTCCTCATATGAGTGAAGTCATATGGTATACACACTCCACTTCTTTATCCATTCATTCATCAGTGGACATTTAGGCTCTTTCCATACTTTGACTATTGTCTGTAGTGCTGCTATAAACATTGGGGTGCATATGCCCCTTCAAAAAAGCACATCTGTATTCCTTGGATAAATACCTACTAGTGCAATTGCTGGGTCATAGTTATTTTTGATTTTTTGAGGAACTTCTATACTGTTTTCCAGAGTGGCTGCACCAGTTTGCATTCCCACCAGCAGTGCAGAAGGGTTTGTCTTTCTCCACATCCTCACCAACATCTGTTGTTGACTAGGTTGTTAATGTTAGCCATTCTGACAGGTGCAAGGTGGTATCTCATTGTGGCTTTGATTTCTATTTCCCTGATGTTGATTGATATTGAGTATCATTTCATGTGTCTGTTGGCCATCTGGATAACTTCTTTGGAGAGGTTTCTGTTCATGTCTGCAGGCCATTTCTTCATTGGATTATTTGTTTTTTGGGTGTTGCATGTGATAAGTTCTTTATAAATTTTAGATACTAACCCTTTATCCAATATGTCATTTGCAAGTATCTTCTCCCATTCCATCAATTGCCTTTTAGTTTTGCTTATTGTTTCCTTCACTGTGCAGAAGCTTTTTTATCTTGACAAGGTCCCAGTAGTTGACTTTGCTTTTGTTTCCCTTGCTCTAGGGACATTTCAATTAAGAAGTTGCTGTGGCCAATGTCAAAGAGATTTGTCTGTTTTCTCCTCTAAGATTTTGATGGCTTCCTGTCTTACATTTTGATCCATTTTGAATTTATTTTTGTTATGGTGTAGGAAAGTGGTCCAGGCTCATTTTTCTGCATGTTGCTGTCCAATTTTCCTAGCACCATTTGATGAAGACACAGTCTTTACTCCATTGTATCTTCTTTACTTTGTCAGAAGTACTTTCTGTCAAAAAGTACTACTTTTGCTTTCTCAGAAATCAGTTGGCCTTCTGTTTGGGGGTCCATTTCTGGGTTCTCTATTCTGTTACATTGAGTGTCTGTTTTTGTGCCAATACCATAATGTCTTGATGATTACAACTTTTTAATACATCTTGAGGTCCAGGATTGCGATGCCTCTAGGTTTGGTTTTCTTTTTCAAAACTGCTTTGGCTATTTGTGGTCTTTCCTGGTTCTATATAAATGTTAGGATTTTTGTTCTAGCTCTGTAAAGAATGCTGGTGTTATTTCAGTAGGGATTGCATTGAATATGTAAATTGCTTTGGGTAGTTTCAAAAGTATAACAATATTTGTTCTTCCAATCCAGGAACATGAATCATTTTCCATTTTTTTGGTGTGTCTTCTTAAATTTCTTTCATAAACTTTGTATAGTTTCCAGTGTATAGATTTTCCATCTCTGGTTAGGTTTACTCCTAGGTATTTTATGAGTTTTGGTGCAGTTGTAAATAGGATCGATTCTTTGACTTCTCTTTCTGTTGCTTCATTATTGGTGTATAGGAATGCAACTGATTTCTGTGCATTGATTTTATATTCTGCGACTGCTGAATTCCTGGATCAGTTCTAGCAAATTTTTGGTGGAATCCTTTGCATTTTCCATATAGAGTATCATGTCATCTGCAAAGACTGAAAGTTTGACTTCCTCCTTGCTGATTTGGATGCCCTTTATTCCTTTGTGTTGGCTGATTGCTGAGGCTAAGACTTCCAATACTATGTTGAATAACAGTGGCAGGAGTGGACGTCCCTGTCTTGTTCCTGACCTTCAGGAAAAAGCTCTCAGTTTTTCCCCATTGAGTATGATATTAGTGGTGGGTCTTTCATATATGGCTTTTATGATCTTCAGGAATGATCCTTCTATCCCAACTTTCTTGAGGGTTTTTTTAAATCAAGAAATGATGCTGTACTTTGTCAAATGTATTCTCTGCTTCGATTGAGAGGATCATGTTTTATTGATGTGATGTATCACATTGATTGTTTTTCAGAAACTGAACCAGCTCTGTCTCCCTGGTATAAATCCTACTTAGTCTTGGTGAATAATATTTTTAATGTATTGTGGGATCTGGTTGGCTAGTCTCCTGTTGAGGATTTTTGTATCCATGTTCATCAAGGAAATTGGTCTATAGTTCTCCTTTTTAGTGGGGTCTTTTCTGGTTTTGGAATCAAAGTAATGCTGGCTTCATAGAAAGGGTTTGGAAGTTTTCCTTCCATTTCTATTTTTATGGAACAGCTTCAAAAGAATAGGTGTTAACCCTTCCTTAAGTGTTTAGTAGAATTCTGCTGGAAAGCCATCTGACCCAGGACTCTTGTTTTTTTGAGATTTTTGATTGCTTATTTGATTTCTTTACTGGTTATGGATCTGTTCAAATTTTCTATTTCTTCCTGTTTCAGTTTTGGTAGTTTGTAAGTTTCCAGGGATTTGTCCATTTCTTCCAGTTTGCCCATTTTTTTGGCAAATACTTGCTCATAATATTCTCTTATTATTGTTTGTATTTCTGCTGTGTTGGTTTTGATCTCTCTTCTCATTCTTGATTTTATTTATTTGGATACATTTCCTTTTTCTTTTTGATCAAACTGGCAAGAGGTTTATCAATTTTGTTAATTCTTTCAAAGAACCAGATCCTGGTTTCATTGATCTGCTCTGCTTCTTTTCTTTTCTTTTTTTTTCTTTTCTTTTCTTTTCTTTTCTTTTCTTTTCTTTTCTTTTCTTTTCTTTTCTTTTCTTTTCTTTTCTTTTCTTCTCTTTTGGTTTTTATAGCATTGATTTCTGCCCTAATCTTTATTATTTTCTGTCTTCTTCTAGTTTGGGGTTTTATTTGCTGTTCTTTTTTCAGCTTCTTAAGGTGTAAGTTTCGGTTGTGTGTCTGAGACCTTTCTTCCTTCTTTAGGAAGGCCTACATTGCTATATACTTCCCTCTTATGACTGCCTTTGCTGCATCCCAGAAGTTTTGGGATGTGGTGTTATCATTTTCATTGGCTGCCATGTACCTTTCAATTTTCTCTTTAACTTCTTGGTTAGCCCATTCATTCTTTAGTAGATTTTTCTTTAGTCTCCAAGTATTTTGTTATTTTTCCAACTTTTTTCTTGTGGTTGATTTTGAGTTTCGTATATTGTGGTCTGAAAATACATACAGTATGATCTTGATCTTTTTGTACTTGTTGAGGGCTGATTTGTGTTCCAGTAATGATCTATTCTGGAAAATGTTCCAAGTGCACTGGAGGAGTATGTGTATTCTGCTGCTTTAGGATGAAATGTTCTGAATACATCTGTTAAGTCCATCCAGTTTGGTGTGTCATTCAAAGCCATTGTTTCCTTGTTGATTTTCTGTGTAGATTATCTGTCCATTGCTGTAAGTGGGGTGTTGAAGTGCACTGCTATTATGGTATTATTATAAATGAGTTTATTTTTGTTTGTGATTAATCAATTTATGTATTTGGGTGCTGTCGTTATTGGAGCGTAAATGTTTACAATTGTTAGATCGTCTTTGTGGATAGACCCCTTAATTATGATATAATGCCCTTCTTCATCTTGTGTTACAGTCTTTATTTTAAAATCTAGATTGTTTGATAGAAATATGGCTACTCCAGCTTTCTTTTGCTGACAGTTAGCACAATAGATGGTTCTCCATCTCTTTACTTTCAATCTGAAGGGGACTTTAGGTCTAAAATGGGCCTCTTGTAAACAGTATATAGATGTATCATGTTTTATTATCCATTCTGTTACCCTCTGTCTTTTGATTGGAGCCTTTGGTCCATTGACATTTACAGTGAGTACTGAAAGATATGAATTTATTGCATTATGTTGCTTGTGGAGTTGGAGTTTCTGGTGGTGCTCTTTGGTTCTTTCTAGTCTTTGTTGCTTTGGGTCTTTTTTTTTTTTTTTTTTTTGGTCTTTTCTCCTCTCAAAGAGTCCCCCTTAAAATGTCATTCAGGGCTGGTTTAGTGGTAATGAACTCCTTTAATTTTTGTTTGTCTGGGAAACTTTTTATCTCTCCTATTTTAAATGTCAGCCTTGCTGGATAAAGAATTTTTGTCTGCGTATTTTTCTGATGCTGCACATTGAATACATTCTGTGACTCCTTTGTGGCTTGCCAAGTCTCTGTGGACAGGTCCACTGTGAACTTGATCTGTCTTCCCTTCTAGGTTAAGGACTTCTTATTTCCTTGCTGTTTTCCTGATTCTTTCCTTGCCTGAGTTTTTTTTTTTTTAATGTTTTTATTTATTTCTAGGAGAGAGAGAGACAGCATGAGCAGGGGAGGGTCAGAGAGAGAGGGAGTCACAGACTGAAACAGGCTCCAGGCTCTGAGCTGGCTGTCAGCACAGAGCCCTACGCGGGGCTCGAACCCACGAACCACGAGATCATGACCTAAGCGAAAGTCGGACGCTTAACCGACTAAGCCACCCAGGTGCCCCTCCTTGCCTGAGTATTTTGTAAATTTGACCATGATATGTCTTGTTGATGGTTGGTTTTTGTTGAATTGAATGAGAGTTCTCTGTGCTTCCTGGACTTTAATGTCTATACCTTTCCCCAGGTTAGGAAAGTTTTCTGCTATGATTTGCTCACATAAACCTTCTACCCCTTTTTCTCTCTCTTCATCTTCTGGGACTCCTATGATTCTGATATTATTCCTTTTTAATGAGTCATTGAGTTCTCTAATTCTTATATTGTGCTCTTTTGTCTTAGTCTCCCTCTTTTTTTCTGCTTCATAATTCTCTGTAAGTTTGTCCTCTATATTGCTAATCCTTGCTCTGCTTCATCCATCCTTGCCGCCATGGCATCCATGCAAGATTGCAGCTCAGTTATAGCATTTCTCATTTCATCCTGACTAGCTTTTATTTCGTTTATCTCCGCAGAAAAGGATTCTAATCTATTTTCAACCCCAGATAGTATTCTTATTATCATGATTCTAAATTCTGGTTCAGACATCTTGCATGTATCTGTGTTGATTAATTCACTGAGTTTTGTTTCTTCCTGTTCTTTTGGGGTGGATTCCTTCATTTCATCATTTTGAAGGAAGAAAAAATAAATAAATAAATTTTAAAATATAAAAAACAACACACAAAAATTCAAGTGGAGCATGCTAGCTCCTAGGTGTGTTTTGGTCTAGTTGTTGAAAGAAGCTTGATAGAATAGAGAAAAAAGTGAAAGAAAAGAAAAGGAAAGGAAAACATTTGAAAATTTAAAAAATGGATACAATAAAACAGAATAAAGTGAAATGATGAATAAATAGGATATCAAAACTTTCAAAAAAGTAAAAAATATAGTAGAAGAAATAAAATCTTTTTATAAAAATGGAAAGTAAAAATAAATGTTTTATATTTCTGTATTCAAACATAAGAAAACAAAAAGAAAAAAAATTGAATATATGGACCAGTGAACAGAATGAAATACAGTTGAAATTACATCAGATTTTCCCTAGAAGTCAAACTATGAAACACTTTATAATCCATGAACTAACAGGTAGAGAGATTTGTGGTGTTCTTCTAGAGAACGGTTGGCCCAGTTTGGTGGGGTTTGGTGTAGTGGCTCCATTCTCCACTAGATGGCACTGCTTAGTTTACTGGGACCAATCATTGTGGTGCATGTAGGCATGTATGTACATGCATGGGAGGGATGAAAATGGCATCACCCAGCTACCCAGCCTCTAATATCAGAACTCTGTGCTCTCCCCACTGGCCACTGAGCACTCTCCTTTGTTGCTGGCTTCCATCCCCCTGCCTCTACGCTGTCCATAACCAAGCAGTCAGCCTGTTCCTCCCTCCTCAGTTTTATTTGATATCGCTGTATTTTCAAACCCCTTAGTTCTGAGGGTCCTGCGGCTTTAACCTGCTCAGAACCTCTCAGGGAGAGTCTTGGTGAGCAATGGCCAGGTGCTGGCCCATCCCCTGGAACATTTGCACAACCATGCTGCTGCAGATGTCCAGAGACTGTGGCTGGGTTCTGGCCCACCCCAGATAAAGTTTGTGCAATTGTGTAGCAGCTGCGTTTCAGGGGTTATGGTGAATCACAGCACCCATCTGATGCCAGGCTTTATCATTTACATCTTTGTTCTGAAACCAGCGAATGTGGCTGTTTTCAAGGATCCGCTGGGAACCTTGCCTCTGGGGATGCACACAGCCTCTACCAGATATTCTTTCAGCAGGGGACCTCTCCCCATGTGGCCTAAGGACTCCTCAGACCTTGCTGTTTTCTCCCAGGAATTCGTCCTTCCCACCAGAGCTCCACCAGGTATCAACCTGTGGAGTTTCAGACCTTGAGCTCCCCTGTCTATAGTGTCTTAATGGAATTTAAGCCCTCTCCTTTCTCCTTTCTCCCTTTATTGTTCAGTCCACTCTTTCTCTTTCTCTCCAGCTACTTTTGTAGTGCTTTTCCTGTACACTCCCGTCTGTCTCTGCCTTCTCTCCACAAGCAAACATTGCTCCTTACTCTCTGTGGCTTCTCTCTCCCCCAGTTCACCTCTCCATGTCAGGTACCTACTGATTTCTGTGGTTCAAGTTGTGCTGACTATTGTGTTAATCCTCAAATCAGTTTTCTAGGTGTGCAAGATGGTTTGGCGTTGATCTGTCTAGCTGCACTTCAAGGATGAGAGAGGCAACAAAAAAGTTCCATGCTGCTCTGCTATCTTGGCAGATAGCCAAGCCTTGGGAAGCCTTGGGAAGGCTGACTGGCTATAAATCAGAGGTTCCCAAGATTCCCTCACTTAATTTGCTAGAGTGGCTCACAGAACTTGGAGAAGCATTTTGATTACTAGATTACTTTTTTTTTATTATTATAAAAGGATATAATTCAGGTATAGCCAGGTAGAGGAGATGAGTAGGGCAAGATATAGGGAAAGGGTGCAGAACTTCCATGCCACCTCCTGGATGCATGCTGTCCTGAAATCTCTACATGTTTATCAACCTAGAAGTTCTCTGAATCCCATCCTTTTTTTTTTTTTTTAAACAGAGGATTCATTACATAGGCACAATTGACTAAATCACTGACCACTGCATTTGATTCAATGTCTAGCTCTCTTCCCTCCCTGAAGTTTGGCACAGGCTTATGGAATCACATAGATTCCACTGGCAACCAGCTCCCATTCTTAGGCATCTTCAAAACTTACTTAATTCACATAACAAAAGACACTTTTATCTCTCTCAATGAAGGAAATTCCAAGGGTTTTGGGAGCTGTAAGCTAGAGATGGTGAGTGAAGACCAAATACATGAGAGAAATATGTTTTGATCATCTGAATGACTAAATACATATTCTTATAAATCACAATATTGGAAACAATTAAATGATAACTTTTCCCCCTCTTATTCCAATAGCCCTGCAACCCCCCATTCTAGTTTCTGTTTTGATGAATTTGATTACTTTAGATACCTCGTATAAGTGGAGTAATACAGAATTTGTCTTTCACTGATGGCTCATTTTAATCATAATGTCCCCAATGTTCATCCATGTTGTAGCAGGTGATGGGATTGCCTTCTTTTTTAAGATAGAATAGTGTTCTCTTGTATGTATTTACCACATTTTGTTAATGCAGTAATCTGTTGACAGACATTGGGTTGTTTACACCTCTTGGCTCTTGTGAATAATACTTCTGTGATCATAGGTGTGCAAATTTCACTTTGAGACTCTGCTTTTAGTTCTTTTAGATATGTACTCAGAAATGGGACTGCTGGATCATATTGTCATTCTGGGTTTGTTTTGTTTTTTTAAACAACTTCCAATACTGTTTTCCATTTGCAAGTTTTACAATCCTATCAACAATGTTCAAGGGTTGTGATTTTTTTTTTGTAATCCTAATGGGTGCAGTGTGGTATCATTGTGATTTTCATTTGCATTTCTTTTACGACTAGTGATGTTGAGCATCTGTTTGTATTCTTATTGGCCATTTGTATATTTTGAGAAATTTCTATTCAAGTCCTTTTCTCATTTTAAATAAATGATCCAATTTTTAAAATTATTGTTGAATTGTATAAATTCTTTGCATATTCCTAATGTTAGTTTCTTATCAGATATATGATTTACAAGTCTTTTCTCCTATTCTATAGATTACCTTTTCATTGTTGATTGTGTCCTTTGATGCACAAAAGTTTTTAAGTTTGTTGTAGACCCATTTATCTATTTTTATTTTTGTTGCTTGTGCTTTTAGTCCAAGAAATGATTGTGAAGTCCAATGTCAAGAAGCTTTTTCCCTATGTTTGCTTCTAGGAGTTTTATAGTCTTAGGACTTACAGTTAGGTCTTCAAACAATTTTGAGTTAATTTTTGTACCTAAAGGTGTAATTTCATTCTTTTGAATTGGGTAACCAGTTCTTCCAACCTCATTTGCTGATAAGACTTCCCATTGAGTTGTCTTGGTATCCTTGTTATTGATCATCTGACTATATCAGTAACATATTACTGATAGCAATAACTGAATAAATAAATGGGGATAAGAGAAAATTCTTCCTTATAGTGTAATCAATATAGAAGAAATAATGGAGTGAAATAATTATGAATGGGTGCTCAAACTAGTGGGTGAAAGTTTTATGAGGAACCAGATACTTACATAATCTTACAACTATCTCCTCACAAATTACTTATTAATTACAAATGGGAGCATGTGGAAAAACCTGGGAGACAGCAGATTAACCAAGTGATACAAAAGTAACAATACAATATTAGGCAAACTGACAACATGTATTTCCTGAGAAGGACAACATCACTTCTGTGAAGTATTTCAGCATAAAAATACACACATACACACACGCGAGCGTGCACACACACACACACACAGCTTAAAGTTGGTGTGAGAAAGGCTAGGGTAATGCATACCCTGAACATAACACTTTTCCCCCCTATACATTTAAAACATGGAATTAGATCCAGGTTATTAAACTGAGATCTTAGAAACTGAGCGATGTTTTATATTATTTTGAGAGGTAATAGCAAATGGGCAAGGTCAAGGTCTCTGAAACCAAATCTTATAGATTTAAATCCTTGTTTCATCACTTACTAGCCATTTGACTTTGACAAGTTAAATATCTATGCCTCAGTGTCTTCATCTATAAAGTGGTAATAATAATAGTCTCAACCTAATAGGGCTGTTGTGAGAATCTAATGAGTAAATCTATAGAGAGTGTTCAGAATAGAGATGCACACATAGTAAGTACCATAAAGGTGTTTACCATTATTTTATTCATTCATTCATTCATTCATTCATTCAAGAAACCATCAGTTCCTAACATAAGTATCTGATGGCCTCTTGAAATACAAAATCCCTTGGATTAAAAATCAAACAAACAAAACAAACAAAACACAACCCAATCCTGGAGTAAGACAGTTAAGAAGGGTGCTCGTTTGTAACTGCAAATACTTTAGGCTACTTCATGTCACTGAACTTGGAGACAGGAAGAAATGTGCACAATCAGCAATTGAGCCATACTAGCTGGCTCCAGGACACCACTGGAAATGTATTTTCGTTAGAATTTGAGGATCTGTTTCTGAAATTGAAACTAAATTTTCAGGTGAATATTTGAGATATGTAAAATTTTCTTAATGCAAATACTCTGAGCCTCTATAGCTTTAAAAAAAAAACACTTTGTGTGTGTGTGTGTGTGTGTGTGTGTGTGTGTATGTGTGCGTGCATAGAAACCAAACTATTTTATTTGTACTATTATCTCTGTAAATAAATAAAATTATACTAGATGAAAATACAAAAGTAAGCTTGACGATCTATTTGATAATTTTACTTTTTATGAGGAAATAGTTTTAAATGATCATTTGAGTTTTTTAAAATAATCCTAGGTATGCACTTCCAATAAAACATGCCATTGTTTTGAAGGCTACCAGCCTCCAGATTGTGAAATGCGTACTAGAGAAGCTTCTAGTTTGCCTGAGAAACAGGGCAAGTATCTAATATCTTTACATATTCAGTTAATAAATTAACAAAGTGCTTATCTTCACAAAAACGAAGTTAGATTTCTATAATCTAGAAGCCAGTATTTACAGTTAAAAGGTAAATAGGCTTCTTTTTCAAGAAATGAAAACCAAATATGTCTTCTTAATCTTGCTCTTCTAATGTTAACTCTCAATATCATGATTGAAACAGAGTACCTTTTAAAAATTTTATTTGTTGATGTCATTGACTTTTTCCTTTAGGCTGTCTTGTAAATTTGTTGGATAACCTTGCAATTACATGATCCCACTTTATATATTGTTGAAGTTTTGGGGTCCAACTTAGCGTGCTATAGCGAGATTTTGCTATAGCTGATGTATGATGTAGAATACATTGGAATTTTCTAGAACTTGTTTTCGAATCTTTTAGAATGAGAAGTTGTAGAGAGAGTTCTAAGTACTATATAATTCTAGTATTATTTGCCCATGTTTCTTGAATAACAACAAAAATTGGTTTGCTGCAACTTGAAAATAAAAGTAGATGGCTTAAATTTTTTACCCTGATTTTTAATGTGTTTCTATTTTTAGGTTTAATAATGGAAAGAGCTTTTAGGAAGGTTGAAAAGAACCTGTGGCTTATAGGTTTCTACATTGCTTTGCCTGTTCTCATCGTAGCAACCATAATAGCTATTGTTTCATGGAAGAGTTCGAAAAAGTGGCTCACCAAGGAAGAGGAATCCTTGAGTATCGAGTAAATGGAATTTGTGTCCTGAAGTTAAACTTTAGTACCATTTGACTCTAGCCATATATAAGGCAGTATCATGAGCAGCAACTATATTTTACATTTTGCAGGGATTTTGAATACCACATAAATGTCTCATTCAATTGTGTGAGATAGTTTTGAATATACCCATTTTAATGATGCAGAATTTTGGGAGTGTAGTTTAAATAATTTGCCAAAGCCATTGATTGGAAATTGAGAGAAGAAGAACTTGAATATATCCCTATGTATTGCTTTCAAATACTTTAGTGCTTCTCAAATTGTGATCTGTGTTACCTACAGGGGAAGCACCAGAAATATTTATTAGAAATGCAGATTTCTAGTCCCCATTTTTTTTAAATGTTTACTTATTTTTGAGAGGGAGGGAGGGGGAAAGAGAGAGAGAGAAAGAGAGGCTCGAACCCACAGACCATGAGATCATGACCCAAGCTGAAGTCAATCGCCCAACCAACTGAGCCACCCAGGTGCCCCTCCACTTTTTTTATAGATATGTTTCCTCTTCTGATTTTGCTTATGTTTTTTCTTTTTTCCTTTTTATTTTTCACGAGCAGTTTTCTGAGAGGTTTTTCTATTTTATTGGTAATTTGAAAAATCTTTTGGTTTTGTTAAGATCTCTGTATTTCTTTAGTGTTTATTATCCTTAAGTTTTGTTCTTTTCTTCCTTTCTACTCTGTTTATCTTCATTCTGTTTTAATTTTAGCTTTCTTGAGTCTAATGCTTTTTTAAAAATTTTTAATCTTTCTGATTTCCAACATATGCTTTTAAAGCTAAAACTTTCCCCTTTATATATCATTTCATGTACACTCTTCAGTTTTTGTGGTTTTTTTAGGTTTTATTTTTGAGAGAGAGAGTGTAAACAGGGTAGAGGCAGAGAGAGAGGAGATATATTCAGTTTTTAATATATAGTTGACATTCAGGTAAAAAAATTAGAAATTTCCAGTATTATTTCTTTAAATTATGAATAAATTGTAGTCTTTAGCTTCCAATCATAGATTGACTTATATTGCTGAAAAATTATTTTCAATTTTATTACCTTATTGGGAGAGACTTGCATCTATGATTTATTCTTAAATGTTGGAATCAGAAAGTCATTTATGTATAATTGTATGTATGCCTCAATTATTGCAACATGATATGCTTGTTTTTTCATTTCAAAAACAAACTTTTTAATTATGTTGTTTGAAATATTTTTTAAAAATTTTTAATGTTTTATTTATTTCTGAGAGAGAGATAGCATGAGCAGGGGAGGGTCAGAGAGAGAGAGGGAAACACAGAATCTGAAGCAGGCTCCAGGCTTTGAGCTAGCTGTCAGCACTGAGCCCGATTCAGGGCTCGAACCCACGACCGGGAGATCATGACCTGAGCCAAATTGGGACGCTTAACCGACTGACCCACCCAGGCGCCCCTCAAATAATTTTTTTGTGTGTTGGGATTCCCCTGGCCCTGTAAAGTTTTTCAGTTTTTCATGGCTTTCCTTCTGATTGTTGATACTTCTGCTTTTTATATTCTGAGGCAGTGACTAAATGCATAATGTTCAATTTAATTGTGATTTCTTGGCATATTATCTTTTTATCATTAGTAATTTTATCTTAAATTCTATTCTCACTGTTTTATATTGCTATGCTAACGAAATTTATGTATACCTAGTATATCTTTTTTCATCTCTTATTCTCAACTTTTCTTTCTTTTTAGTAGGTATCTTATAAACAGCCTTTATGTGGAATGCAATAGTGGAGTTTGTTATGCTTATATGCTTAATATGTGATGGCATATAATTTAGACTGAAATTAACCATTTTATTTTTTCTTACTTGCCTTTCCCTCAAATCTATTTTCTTTATAGTTTTTTTCTAGTTCTCTTTTCTCTTCTGTTACTTTGCACATTTTACTGTTGTTTTTATTTTTAAATGATTTTCTTTAAATTTTAGTATTTATAATGTTATAAATGTTTAAATTTAATCATTATATGTACTCCTCCGAATAACACAAGGATCTCAGCACTTTAACACTAACCTGTCTTCTTCAATCTGTTTGTAATTGGCTTTTCATCTTCTCCCAAATAAGTGTTATTTTGTTGTTGTTGTTATTGTTATTATTATTATGACGATGATGATTATTATATTGAGTCAGTACTTAATATGATTTCCTGTTGTAGTTCCCAAGTCTTTGCTTACTATTCCTTTATTTCAAACTTTTTGTTTTGAAATAATTAAAGAAATATAAAAAGTAAAAACAGCAGAGTTTCATTTGGGTTTTGGCAATGATAACATCTTAGATTAACATAGTGCATTTTTGCAGCTAGGGAATTGGTTTTGGTACAGTATTATTAGTTAAACTATAGACCTTACTCATATTTACCAACATTTACGTGCACTCAGTCTGAGTCTGTGTGTGTGTGTGTACATAGTATTATGAAATTTAATCATGTCATTTGATACCACAATTATCACCATCCTTTTTTGGAATCCTGCTTTTTTCATGAAAGGTTCAATTTTATTCTTAGGAAGCACATATTTTAGTAGTTATAAGAGTAATGGTCTATGTGTAATAATCTGTTTGACTTACATGCCTGAAAATGCCTTTATTTCATTTTCACTCTTGTATGGGTATAGAATTTTAGGTGTAAGCCCTTTTGTGATATGCCATTTAGTTCCAGAATGTACAGTTGTTGATGAGATGTCTGCTGCTGATTTAATTAATTTATTTTTATCTTATGCTTGAACTGTATTTCTTCTTTAAGTTAGCTTCCCAAGTATTCTTTTGTCTAAAGTCTTATGTTATTAAATTATTACCTGTCTGACGAATTTGTTTTTATTTACCCAGCTCTGAACTCAGCATAATCTTTAGTTATAAAGTTTTTCTTCAATTCTAGACATTTGCAGCCATCTCTTCAATGATTGACTCTTACCCATTCTCTCTTTTATATTTCTGCAAGTCCTATATTTTAGGGTCTTCTAGTCTGACTTCAATGGTGGTGGTGATGATGATGCTTGCTGTCCTTCTCTTCATTCACCTCCTCCTCCTCCCCTTTCTTCTCCATTTTCTTCTTTTCTTTTGACACTAGAATGAAGCTTTTAAAAACTGAGCTGTGATTTATATATAGTAAAATTAATATCTTTAGTGTGTGTAATTCTATGAGTTTAACAATACATATACCAGGACTGCAATAAAATACAGAACATTTCCATTACCCCTCAAATTCCCTCTAACCCCACCTCCAGATCCTGGCACGAACAAATCTGTCTTTTTTGCTGTAGTTTTGCCTATTCCAGAACTTGGTATAAATAGAATCATACAGCATGTAGTCTTTTGAATCTTCCTTCTTTCCCTCAGGATAATGCATTTGAGATTCATCTGTGTTATTATGTGCTTGTTCTTTTTATAAATATACAGATTTATTGAGATATAATTGATATACAGTAAATTGCATATGCTTTAAGTGCATAACCTGGTATGTTTTGTTTTGATAGTTTGAAAAGTAACACTCGTGAAACTCATGAAACCATCACCACAATCAAGGTTATGAAGATATATGTCCTGCCCAAAATCTTACTTGTGTTCCTTGGTAATCTCCACTCCTATCTCTCCCGTCTCCTTTATCCTCAGACTATTGCTGATCTGCTGTCACTATAGTTTAAGTTGCATTTCCTAGAATTTTATATAAATGGAATCCTACAGTATGTGCTCTTTATTTTTGTCTGGTTTATTTCACTCACCATAATTATTTTGCAAGCCATCCATGCTCTGATGTAGATCAGTAGTTCTTTTTTATTGCTGATAGGTATTCAGTTGTGCAAATATAGCATAATTTGTTTATCTATTCATTGGTTGATAGATGTTTGGGTTGTTTCCATATTTTAGCTTATTATAAAGAAAGCCACTATGGACATTTATGTGCAAATCTCTGGGAATATGTGCTTTCTTTCCCTTGGGTTAATACTCAAGAATAAAATGGTAGGGCAATATGGTAGATATATATGACTTCTAAAGAAGAGCTGAGCTGTTTTCCAAAGCAGTTGTACCATCTTATATTCCAGCCACGAATATGTGAGAATTCTAGTTCCTCCACATTCTTGCCAACACTTGTTATGGTAATATATTTATTTTTTTAAAAGAATTTTAGCAATGCTGATAGCGTATAGTGGCATCTCATTGTCGTTTTAATTAACATTTCTCTAATGACTACTGACATTGTCAGTTGTTTCATGTGTTATTTTGTCGTTATCTGTACTTCTTTGGAGAAGTATGTGTGCAAATCTTTTGCCCATTTAAAAATTAAGTAATTTATTAAGTAACTTACAATTTAGAGGTATTTTACTTATTCTTTTTGTGCCTATTGTACATAGGGAATGGGCTCCAGCAACTCAGGCTCCATTCAATTGGTTTTCACAAAATGTACTTCTCTGGATGGAACAGATTGGTGTTTCAGGGGAACCCAAGTACCTGTCTTTTTGGATTCCTTCCTTTTCTGATCATTTCCATTCACGCATTTAGGAAGCTGTCTTGGCTTTTAGAGTGCTTGATATGCTCATTGGGTGCATTGATTCTCTTGGCAGAAATTTTGTCCATAATTGTAGCATGCTAGGTACATTGTAGACACAATTTTGCCATGATAGCATTTATGGGACATTCTTTTTTGAACTGTGCCCATTCCCTTGATGTCCATAAATATCTTAATTATCGATTCACATGTGTGCTAAAGAACAACTCCATGTTTTCTAAAAGGCTTAAAGTATTGCTGGTGCCACTCCTCTTTCCTTTGTATTGGTCATTTTGAAAAACCATGGAAGATGGTGGTTCCAGCTGGAAGGCCCCATTTTTTAATTGGCCTGCTTATTATTCCTGAGTCGTTCAGACCTTGTGGTCATTTTTAAATGAGTTGTTTTCTTATTATTGCATTTTGAGTGTTCTTTACATATTCTGGATATAAGTCTTATTATATATATATGATTTACAAATATGTAGATAGGAGTAATCTAAGTCTTATTTTTTTATCCTTTCAAAGAGCAAACATTTTAACTTTTGATGAAATCCAATTATCAGTTTCTTTTTTTATAGATCATATTTTTGGTTTTGTATCTAGGAAATAGTTGCCTAACTGAAATTCATAAAGGTTTTCTTCTAAAAGTTTTACAGTTTTAGGTTTTGCATTTAGGCCTCTATATGATTTGAATTAATTTTTGTATGGGTTAAAAGATGTGGGTAGAGTGGTTATTTTCTGTATAAGAATATCCAAACAATAGCATTGTTTTTAATGTTTTGTTAAGTGGGATCAAAACAGTCACCCCTACTGAGGCAATACCCTTGTGAATAACTCTACCCAATTCTCCATAATATGATATTTTGAAACTCAGGTGGTGGGAACACAAGCTTTTCCTATCCCTATATGAACACAAAAGATTGCTCAGTTTCAAATAATATTTCTCTGGCTTAGGTAGTTTCCTGATTTGTGTTCAATAATCAGTACTTTGCAGAAGACTCAAGAGGGATCCTCCACAGAACTCAGGAGTTTTCTTTGTGCAGCTCTTTCCCTCTCTGGTATTTTTCCCTGTGAGTTCTAGCTGCCTTGGCCTCCCAAGAACTCCAGTTCTAATAGCTCAACTCAGGGAGATTTCTGGCTTCGTCTGGGTCCCCCTGCTGTGATATAGCCTGGAAACTCTCACCAGACAATAAGAAGGGTCAATCAGTACATCTCACCTTTTTTATTGCCCTCTATCCGAGATCACTATCTTGTGCTGCCTAATATTGAATGTCTGAAAATCACGGTTTCATATATTTTGTCCAGATTTTCAGTTGTGTTAGGCAAGAGGGTAAATTGAGTCTGTTACGCCATTTTGGTCAGAATTGGAAGTATGCCTAACTGTACTTTTATATTTATCTCTACATTTCACATTGTGTTAGATTTTTAAATTTCATTTCACCATTTCTTCTGCCATCACTGTCCTGTTCTGGATTTATAGATTCTATTCTTGCAAAGATCTCTATGAAGATTTTAAATATTATTACATTAAAGTTTTTTTAATCATTTGTGGGTTTTGGTGTGTGAATTCACTGTTTTGCTGTGGCTGTTCACATTAACTCTCAGTGGTTTGTAATTAGACTCTTTTATCTTCAGTGTCTTTTGTTTTCCTATGAAAATTCTGCATGTTCATGTTGAAGATAAACACATGTGGATTGTTTAACTTTTGCTTCTTTTATCAAGCAAAAATAATTGCCTTGCAATTGTTTAAGAATTTGTAGGAATGTGAACTAGGGTCCTAAAATTATACTTTTTGGAAGCTTGAGATTCTTCTTTCAATGATACATTTTTCCCCCATCTTCATATCCTCGTTTCCCTCTAGCATTCCAAAGGCCACTGGTCAGAATTTTTATTATCCCTGTTTCATGGGCGATACGGCTTTTTATGGCTCTCAAGTTTAATTAAGGAACTTATAGTTTTCCTACATGCAAAGGCCTTGAACTCCTTCTAAGAAAGAGCTATTATTAGAAAGAGCTATTAAATCTCTAGCCCCAAAGGTGTTATTACTGATTTAGATAACCTTGAAGTTATTCAGATTTAGCTCCTGTTTACCGTTTGAGCTCTCAGTTTCTTCATTTTTATTAGCACCGGGAGAAGTCTTTTCTTTTTGTTAACTTCAGTTATGTATTAAATGTTTGTGTTATTTTTTTCAGCAATTCCTCTGTTATGAGAAATAGGAGGAAAGGGGAAATTGCCCTGCCAGCTCACTCTGCCAGACTGTCTAGAAGTCAGTATGGGTTTTTTTTTAATTCACAAATGTAACATTTTTTTAAAAATCAATGAATAAAAGTTAAAGGTTGGGCCATGAAGGTCAGAATTAGGCACTCAGGGTCAAATCTGTATTCTGTATTCAGAAGCAATAAGGAAAAAGCAAATCTGTGTCTTTTTGGTAATCTCTTCACTGTGGGATTTGAAATTTGCACTCTTTGTGGATGAGGTACATTGGTATATAGGAATTTTTTTTTTTCTCTTTGTTCAGTGACCTTGAACATTATTTTCTTTCTTGGCAGCTAGTCTTGTAAAAGAGGTAATACTGTTTATAAAATGGCCTGACTTTTATTCGTGTAGTTGGCAAGACTTTCTTAGGACTAACATGAGACATAATTTTCCTTTTTTTTTTTAACGTCCAGCTCAGAAGGCAGCACTCACACATATGCTAGCAGGTAAGTAAATTAGAAGGTATCTTAAAATACATATTGTAAATTAAGAATGAATTAATAATTCATAATTTTTTAGAGATTGTTTGAACAGCTGCAGTTGGTAAAGTAATGCACCGAAAAACAGGCTACTAACATATATAGTAATTTAGTTTCTACTAAATTAGCCTATTATTCATTTAATAAGTATTGCTGGTAGTCGACTCTGAGGAAACAAGGACTAAAATGGCCAACTCTAATAAGAAATAAGATGTACATAATTAGTAAAGAAAAAGGATATATAGTGCCTAGAAATAGCCCAACTTGGGTTGTATTCATGTGTTGCTTGGGTAAATAAGCAAGCAGATACCTGACATTTCATAGGTTGTACATGACAGAGCTTAGGGAAGCTCTGTGGGTTATGGATTGGGAGGAACTAATTATATTGACCTAACTGTGCTGATAGTATTTTGTCCCCATTAGTGTTTCTTACCCATAAATTCAGCCCTCACTGTTGTATAATTGCTATATGAACATTCTATTTGTTAGATTCATATGATATAATTTTTCAATTCCTTTACTCTGAGTCTTTTATTTAAGTTGGTTTCTTAAAAACAACCTGCCAATGGAACTTAAACATATATAGTCTCAAGAGTTTCTCAACAGTTACATTTAATATATTTATATACTTACATGTCTGCTGATGTGTTTAGACTAAATTCTACCGTTTTATTATTTTTTGTTCTACTTACCATACTTTTCCAGTGTTTTATTTTTCTACTTTCTTTTATTCTATTGTGTCAATTGTACTTTCATTGTTTTTTTCTTTCCTTCTATTAATTTAGTCATTATATGTTCTAATTTTATTCTTTTAATGATATTATTTAATGATTGAATTGTATTATTATTTAATTTTTTAGATTAAATGTTAACTTCAGCTATAATGAACATTTACAGTCTTCTAAGAACATACAGATCTTAGCCCATTTAACCCTATACTCTTTTATTCACTTTTCCATATTATTATTTGATATTTAGTTATTCCTGAATTTTAACCTCCTACAAACATCATCATTCTCATTCTCATTATTGTATTTAATCAAAACATACTAGGATTTTACTACATATTTACCACTTTATTTCCTCATTATTCTTTTTTGAGTTTTCCCTCTATCTTTTTATGTTCAATCCCCCTTTTGGTGAAGTATATCTCTTAGAATTTCCATCAGTGAGTTTCTGTGTAGTAAGCTATTCATCTTATCCACCTGAAATTGTCTTTATTTCACTCTTGAATGTGAGTCTATGAAGTGTGAACTTTTAATTTGAGAGTTATTTTGCCTTGGCTATTTGAAGATATGTTAGTGTAGTCTGGCATTTAATACTAGAAGATGATGATAAATCTTCTTTTAATGTGTTTATTTATTCCTTAATGGTTAATAGGAGTTTATCTGTAGTAGGCTTTGTATTTCTATTGCTGTATAAGATATTACCACACCCTAGTGACTTAAAACAAGGGACTTAAACATTTGTTATGTCAAAGTTCTGTAAGTTAGGAATACAGGTGGATTTGGCTGGGTAGTCACAAGGCTGACTTGAAGGACTGAAGGCTGTGTTCCTAGGTCATTCAGGTTGTAAGCAGAATCTAATTTCTTGCAACTATAGGTCTGAGGTACCTATTTCCTTGCTGGCTGGCTGCTAGCCCCTCCTCCCCCATTCCCTAGTCTGCCTGCATTATTTCTCATGTACCTCCCTTTATTTTCAAAGAAAAAGGATATTCAACTTTTCCTCAGGCTTTGACTCTCTCTTACATCCTTCTCTGCTACCAGCAGAATACACTACTTTTTTAAAAAAGTTTATTTGTTTATTTTGAGAGAGAGGGAGACAGAGAGTGCAGGGGATGGGCAGGGAGAAGGAGAGAATCCCAAGCTGTCTCTGCACTGTCACTGCAGAGGCTGATGTGGGACTTGAACCTACAAGCTGTGAGATCATGACCTGAGCCAAAACCATGCGTGAGACGCCACCAAGGGCCCCCAGAATACTCTACTTTTGAAGGACTCATCTGATTGAATCAGACCCACTGAAAATAAACTTTGTATTTTAAGGTCAACTGATTTGGGAAATCTTTTCAGTACTTTGAAGAATGTTTGAATAACCAAGATATGGGGATCTTAGTAAGCCATCTTTAGAATTCTGCCTAACAAAAGCCTCTATGTTTTCTTCTTATCTCTAGACTTGTTATATCATAATATATTCTGTAGAGATTTTTAAAATATTTATTCACTTTTGAGAGACGGAGAGAGACTGAGCATGAGTGGGGGAGGAGCAGAGAGAGAGGGGGAGACACAGAATACGAAGCAGGCTCCAGGCTCTGAGCTGTCAGCACAGAGCCTGATGTGGGGCTCAAACCTACGGACCATGAGATCATGACCAGAGATGACTGAGCCACCCAGGCGCCCCTGTAGACATTTTTTTAAAGCCATAAACCAAATTCAGAATTTTCTATCACTGAGAAGACTCATAACTTTCTTCAAACTTGGAAAAGTCTTAGATGTTTTCTCTTCAAATATTGAGTCTCCATCATTCTAAATCTTCTGTGTCTGAACTCCTTCATGTTTCTTAACTGGTCTTTTATTATATTTCTGTTTATCAAGTGTTCTGGGTGATTTCCCTAAACAATTAAAAAGTCAGTGATTCTTTTTTTTTTTTTTTAGTTCTTTCATTTTTTTGTTTAATGGATTCTCTTTATTGATCTCTATGGAAATCCTAAACATTCTTTTTTTTTAATTCTTTTCTCTGTCTGTGGACATTAACTCTCAGTGGCTTTTTTTCTTTGATTGTAAGGCTGCCTTAAGCACCAATGGTTTGCTCATGAGATTTATGTGTATCCTGCTTTGTAGAATCTTCCTTGTGGAGATTATTTCATGTGTTACTCTCCTAAATCATAAATGCTTACAATTGTTACACCTGGGGATCCAGAATTCATAGGAAGCATGGAGCTGTATCTAAACCTAAAACTGGTAAGGCTTGAGGTTCTTGTTTCTATATTTGATATTTTTTCCATCCACATCCCTAAACCATATGAAGTACTTAGAGTTTCTATGTCTCTAGGTGACCCTTTTCCATCTACACTTTTGAAGCAGTTACCCTGTTGCATCTCAAAGACTAATGGTAGCAGCATTTACTATCCCTCTTTTATGGTGTCCAGGTATAGAGAAGGAGTCAGTTCCAGCTTTCCGGGAGGGCCCAGCTCCTTATTGGCTAATGTGTATGATCAATTCACATACTTCTGGAGTCACTCAGCTTTAGTTCCTATTTACTTTTCATGCTTTCAGTTTTCTCTTTTTTTAATACTATCATGGGAAATTTCCTTTTTAAAAAAAAAAATTTTGGTTACTGTTTTGTGTTGTTACTTTTTCACTATTTCTCTGTGTGTGCTAGAAGGGTGAAACTACCTTGTGAGCCCAGTCTGCCTGATTATCTAGAAGTCAGTGAGGATTTTAAATCATGACCTGTAATGATTTGTTTTTCAGTGGGTAAAACATTAGATTGGAACTTGAAAGCCAGAATCAGGCATTTAAAATCAAGCATATATTCTGTCCTGGAAAATAATAAGGAGAAAACTAATCTGTTCTCTTGCTCCTTTCTTAGAAAAATGAATCTGTTTTTCCTGATTGGGGATTTGATATATTCTTTATAGAGATGATATGTGTGTAAATAAGGATATTATTTATCTGCATAATTAATTTAGTAATCTCTTAAATTATTCATTAGTGCCAATTAGTGGTATAAAAGAGTTAATGCAGGTTACAAAATAGTCTGACATTCATTTGTTATGGAGGCATTTTTTTTTAAGTATTAACTGGAAGCATTATTTTCACTCTCATTTAGATCCATATCAGAAAGCAGCAGCCAAACAGATACAATCAGGTAAGAATATTAGGAGGTGTTTTTTTAAAATAAGAATGTGTTAAAAATGAGATTAACAAATTGATAATCAACAATAAATTGCCAAGTATCAATTGAGCAGTAACAATTGGTAAAGTGCTATACCAAAAAATAACCTGTTAGTATTTGGCAACCTAGTAACTAATGACTATTTGTCTAGAAAAATCAATGTCTTCTTTCTTTGATTTTGTTAATATATGTTGGTGATTTAATTTTGGGAAACAAAGGAATGAATGATTGGTCAAATGTTAATGGAGCTAACTCATAAATGGGGAAGTCTACCTCTGTATTTGGAGATTTTTACAACTAGAATTTAAATGTATATGCTCATGAACAATTGAGTGAATTCTTATCCTGGTCACTTAAGAAAACTTTGCTGAAGAGAAACATTGTAATGAATTTTTTTAAGGTTATTTATTTATTTTAAGAGAGATAGAGATAGCATGAGAAGGGGAGAAGTAGAGATAGAGGGGGAGAGAGAGAATCCCAAGCAGGCTACCCACCAGCAGCACAGAGCCCAACACTGGGGCTCGAACTCACAAAACTGTGAGATCATGACCTGAGCCAAAACCGAGTCGGAGGCTTACCCGATTGAGCCATCCAGGTGCCCCAAGAACAATAATTCTATTGTTGTGTCTGGGTGGCTCAGTCAGTTGAGTGTCTGACTCTTGATTTCAGCTTAGGTCATGATCCCACAGTTTGGGGATTGATCCCTGCATTGGGATCTACACTGAAAGTGCGGAGACTGCTTGGGATTCTCTCTCTCCCTCTATCTCTGCCCCTCCCCTGTTTGCACTCTATCTCTTTCTCTCTCAAAATAAATAAATACACATTTAAAAAAGACACAATAATTCTACATCTTCTGTAGCCTTTCAGTATCACAAAATCGTTTTAATTAGATTTCCATCCATTTCCTGAAGGATGGATATTTCTGTATAATAAAACAATAAGTCTTTAGTTTTCCACATCTGCCATTTTTGAGTTTGGGGTCTTTCTGCAGATACAAAATGTTTAGGAGTTTTCACACCCCTCTCTCTGACTTACAATCTTTATTTACTTGTAAGGAGGTGCTAGTGTTATTCCTTATGTGTTCTTCCAAAGTCCACTGCTATTCCACAACACTGCTAAATCTATAGAGTAAACCTGGTAGGCTGTACCACATTTGTCTTATTCCTGAAGAGACCTTTCTCTTCAATAAGAATGCCTGCCTTTCTTTATCTCTCTTTTCTTATTATAATCTTCTCTTTATAGTGGCACTTTGAAGTCATGAGTTACTATCACCAAACTAAAAAAATTGATTCTCATTTAATAATGATAATACTAATATGTTCCCTCTGTGTCAGGGAGTTAATTTATGGTACTCAAACACAGCAAGTCTCAGGTACTTTTCCTCAACTTGGACATATGTCTTATTATACTGTTATCTCAGAAAATAAAATCCATGATTATCTTTCTCAGCATTGGATAGCCAGCGTGTAGTAGAGTTCTTGGCTTATGCTGAGTGATCAATAAATATTTGTTGAATGAATGAATAAATAATGATTTATTTTAATTTCTCCCTGCTCCTCCTCATGGGTAAACAGAATACCTTACAAATACAAAGATACGTAGACACATACACATACACATCCATATATCTATGGATGTTATAACTGCTCTCATTTCTTCTTCTCTCACGTTATGTCCTAAAAACTTGTCATCATAATTCATCTCTTCTAGGGTCATTATTCACCTACACTGGGTGAGGGATGACAATATTAATTATAGGAAAATTTACATTTCAGTTGTAGTAGTATAATGTAGGATGTTAATCCACTGCTCTAGCCTTTGGGCTTGGTGTGTACTAGAGAAATATTTTTGGGATAATTATTTACTTAAGTTTTAATAATACCACTTGATACCATTGCTTTGCTTTACTAACATAAAATCTACACTACAATTTTCAGATCATTTATTTTTGGAATAATCCTTATCTGGTGGAAAGTTAGTGGGAAAGGTTGTTGAAGTCAAGGAATGCAAAGAGGCGTGAATCCCAGTATAGTTATATTAATGCAACTTTTAGCATTAGTTATTTTTAAATATCTCAATTCAATTAATGCTTCCACTTTTTTCCTAAACAGTAGAAGGATCTTAGATCATTTAATAGCAAACTCCAATTATGAATCTCTCACATATTGTCATTTGACTTCAAGGTTCTTTACTTCCCTTCCATTAGTCATTGTTGTTGTGATTATTATATTTACTGGGATTTAACAACATATTTACCAATTACTTTGTTCACTATTCATTCTTGAACCCATTTTCCCATTTTGATTTCAATTTCCCTTTTCCTGAAATACAATCCTTTTAGTTTCAATTAGTGTTTATGGTTATAAGCGTTTTGTGTTAAATTCCTCAACATGTCTTTTTTTCACACCCACCTTTGAAACAGATCTTAGATGATTATACTCTTCCAGCAGAGAAGACACTTTCCACAACTCTTTTAAAGTGTTCTGTTGTAATGTGACATTTACTGTCATTGATGGGACCTCAGTTGTTAGTCTAATTAATTTCTTTATTACTTTTTGATTAATGTGTGTTTGCTGTAAATGGCTTCTAAGATTTCCTCTCTGTCTTGAGTTTTGTTATTTGATTACGATATGTTCTGATATAATTTGTTTTTATTGATACTCATCTGGAATATAGTCTTTGGATATAAGCACTCAGGTCATTAATTCTATTTTAAAAATTCAGTCATTATCTCTTCAGTTATTGACCCTTCCCCATTCTTTTACTTTCCTCTAAAATGACTAATCTTAAAATGACTATATTAGAGAGAGTCTTTTCACTTTAGCTTCTATGTTTCTTAACTTGACTGTTAATGCACTGTACTTTTTCACCTCTCTATCTGGCATTAATTTCTTCATATGAGCTTCCAAATTACTCATTCTCTAATGTTCATCCTTTATGTGTTTTATTCCCATCTTGATCTCTGTGGAGATCCTAAATATTTCTGTTTAAGTTTTTTATATTTTCCATTAATCTTAATGTGTGAGTTTTTTGTTATGTTCTGCTATGGCTGTGGGGATTTAACACACAGTAGTAATTTGTAATTTAGACTTGTAAACAATGTCATCCTTAGGAGCAATGATTGGTCTTATGGGAATTCTGCATGCTCTAAGTTGTAGACATGCTTTAGAAGAGGGAATGTTTCAGATTTACCTATCTTGGAGCATGAATGTTTCAGTATTTTCTATACTTACTGGTTCAAATTTGTAGGTAGTAGAATTAAGGAACTGAGATCATGTCCCTCTACATAGCACAGGCCTGAGGTTTTACTTCTCTACGTGGTCCTTTTCCATCTACATGGCTCAGCCAACTTACCTGTTGCATTCCCAATGGCCATAACATTTTTATTTGCCCATTTAGGACCACTAGTCTCAAGGTTTATTCTAGCTTTCTAACATCTGTTATAAACAATACCTTCTACTCCTTCCAAGCTACAGTTAGTAAAACCATGTTTCTTAGGGTGTAAATAATTCATATTCCCTTTTGCTTTTGCTCCTGTTTTCCTTTTGAACTTTCGGTTTCTCCTTCCTTTTTTTTTTTACTGAGAGAAGGGAAAGCCTTTTTGGCTGTCAATCTCCAATAGGTATTAAATTTTTGTGCTGTCTTCTTCAGCTTTTCTTTGGAATAGAAAGGGAAAATTTTTCTTGTGGAATAGAAGAGGGAAGTCTTTCCTGTCATTTCATTCTGCTAGATTGCCCAGAAGTAAATAAATGTGAGTTTTAATTTGCAAAATGTGGCAATTTACATATCAATGAATAAAAAAAATCTAACTTGAAGCCTGAGAGCCAAATTTAGGCACTTGTAGTCAAACTTACATATTGTGCTTAGAAGTGGTGAAGAAAAAAAATTCATTTTTGCCATCTTGATACTTTTTCCTACTGGATGTTTTAAATTTTGTATTATATGTTTTACTTGGTATTGGGTAAATAAGAATATTACTTATTTTATATGTCCCAAGTGTTAAAAGAGTTAGTTTTGGTATAAAATGGCTTGAAAGTCATTCTTAATATAGGCAAGTTTCTTAATATTAACCTTTAGAAATTATTTTTATTTTTTATTTTTATTTAGATCCAAGTCAGAAAGTAGTGCTCAAACATATACCAGCAGGTAAGTAACTTAGGAAGTTTCTCTGATAAATAAGTATATTCTGAAAATAAGAATGAACGGAGGCACCTGGGTGACTCAGTTGTTTAAGTGTCCACTCTTGATTTCAGCTCAAGTCGGGAGATTGAACCTGTGCAGGGCCTGCTTGGGATTCTCTCTCAACTCCTCCCCCTGTTCTCTCTGTCTTTCTCTTTCTCTCTTTCAAAATAAATAAATAAACTTTAAAAAAGAAAATAATGAACAAATAATTGCTTAGTTTATGAACTAATAAACTAAGAACAAATAGACAACTAGAACAAATAATGGCTTAATTGGCCACTGTTGATAAAGTACTGTCATAAAAACAATTTATTAGTATTTGCCATTCTAGTTTATTAACTCAGTCTTTTTTTTCAGTTGACTAAATTTTTATTGATTCCATACTCTTTTGATACATAGGGAAAAAACTAGTTAAATCTAATGGGACAAGATATCTATAATAATTTTGTGGAACTAACTGATAAGCAGAGCTTTTTTACATTCTTTATGATGAGGTACACAAAGGAAAAACTACTTTTTTTGTCCAGATTACACTTATATTCACAAACTCAATATAAACAATGGGGTAAATTCCACTTAGAAGGAGTTTATCATAGAGATGGTATCATAAACACACTAAAACTCGTTGTTTCTTACAGCCCCTCAACAGCCCACAGTTGTGTTAACAAAGGTTCTCTGAATTATTCTTAAGTTCTTAGTTTCCCATGCTCCACAGTTGTGGCCTTGTGATCCTTCTAAATTCATCAAATATTTATTGCTCTGCTCACATTTCTTTCTCCTTTGAGTTTTAGTTTTCTTGTATTGTCTGACATTTTTCCTTAAAGTGTCTTCTTTTAGTTACTTTCAATCCACTAGTATTCCAGAATATCCTTTATAGCCATAGGTTAAAATTTCAGGCTGTACCACAACATTTATAGTTTCTATCCTTTCTGATGAATTCACTTCCTCCATTAGGGAAACTATGGAATTTCTATATCCTTTTTTCTCTCTGTTATTTTTGGATATCTCCTAACATAATTACCCTTTTATAGATGTTAATTACATTCTCCCAAGTAAGTATGAAAAAAGGCTAATTTTCTTTATTGTCTCCATTCCCTATTAATAGAATGCTCAAACACTGTAATTCTTCCAAACTTCTGCTTACATAGAAGCATTGCTTTGCTTCTATATATACTCCAAAATCACTTGAGGGTAATGGCCATGTATATTTTGCTAACCAATTTAGAGTTACTACCTAGCAGAGTACATGCTTAATGAATACGTTGTTAATGAGTGGCAGATTATTCTTGAACTTCACATACACACATAATTAATATTATTACTACTCCAATTGTCCCTTCTCTCATTGTTGAATATGAGATTCACATAATCATCCTCTTCTAGAAGTGGTATTCAACTGAAATGAGGGATAGTCAAGGGCATGGTTAACACTACCAAAACAAGAATTATTTTAAATGCTGGAAATCTAATGGGTTGTACATGTCGGTAGACTCACAAGTCTAGATCCCTTTATTGATTTGGGGGAGAACTGACTACAGTTAACCTTTGAACAACATGGATTTGAACCATGCAGATCCACTTATACATGGGCTTTTGATAAACATATAAATATAGTACCATAAATGTATTTTATTTATGATTTTTAATAACCTCTCTTTTCTCCAGTTTACTTTATTATAAAATACAGTATATAATATATATAAGGTAGAAAATGTCTTAATCGACTCTTTATGTTATGTGAAAGGCTTCTAGTCAACAGTAGACTATGAAGTAATTAAATTTGGGGGGAGTCAAAAGTGTTATGTGTGGTCATCGACTCTGGGGGTTGGCAGCCTTAACCCCTTTGTTGTTCAAGGGTCAACTGTATATTAAAAAGCGGTGTTTCACAGTCAGAATACTTGGAAAAATCTGCTTTAAGTTCTGAAGATACAGAATCGCAGAGGTAGGGAAAGGATGGGAAGGGTAAAATTATATCACTTATCACTGAATTATCTCCCTAGTCTTAGCATCTGTATTATTTTCTCTGTCAATAAACCTCATTTAATTTGTCTTCAATTTATTTTTTCCCTAATTCTTTTGATTAAAGGATCAGAAATAAATCTATGAATATAAAAATTAGAAAAACATCCCAAAAATTTGATTTTGACTCTTGGTAATAAGCAGTATAAATGTAGACATTTGGCAGATATTTCTTTTTTACCATCTTTTGAAGGGAAAGAGGAAGAAACTTCCATTAAAAATATAAAATAACTATTGTATTGTATTGTATCAAATTAAAAGTATTATTTCCTTATTTATTTAGATCCAAATCACAGGAAAGCACCCAAACACATAACAGTAGGTAAATACATTAGGAGCTGTCTCTTAAATATGTTTGAAGTTAAAATGAAATTCATAATCTGTAGTATTTATTGGGTAGTTGAATTAGTAAAGTACTACATCAGAAAAAATGTATTAATCTTCTCTACTCTTATTATTAGTCTTTTTTCTTCAGTTCAATAAAGTTCTCTTAAGTCTGTTGGAAACGATCTCTTGTGGTAGAATGAAATTAAAGGGTTGAATCTAATAAGATATCTGATATGTAAATTGTCCTATAAAGTAAATTCATAATCAGGGCCACTTTTTCTGTTAGGCATTGTAGGCACAATATTTAAGTCCTATGAGTTTCCAACTGCCAAAAACAAAACAATTACAACATGAAAAACCAAACAGATTGGCTCAAAGATATGGAAAAAGTAAAATTAATATATATTTCAATTTCCAAAATAATGCAGCTTGACTCATATTCATGAACATTTTATTGTATGAAGGAAAATGTAAGATTTTCTCATTTGCAAATACTTCTGATTAAAAATGAGGCTTCTCCAGAAATCTCATAAAATTGTTGCATAAATTTTACTCACAGCCAAATAATTTACAAGCAAAATTGCAAAACATTTTTTTTAAGTAGGTTCCATGCTCAACCTGGAGCCCAATGTGGAACTTGAACTCATGATCCTGAGATCAAGACCTGAGCTGATATCAAGAGTCAGATGCTTACCCAGCTGAGCCACCCAGGAGCCCCTAGAATACTTTTTTTTTTTGGACATGTGAATTTTTTGCTTAGCAGTATCCCCAGCTCATATATTTTACAGTGGAAGGGAATTTATTGCTCTCAGTACCTTAAGCATGTGTGTCTTTTTCCTCTTCCACAGTAACTAGTAATTCCTTCCGAAAGCAATGGATATCACAGAGTATCTCACTGAGAAATGAAATTTCCACCAATGCTCCCTTGGTCACAGTTGAAGGAAACAATAAATCGAGTGTGGATCTATTTGCATGTGCATCTGTTTTTCTTTCTTCTTTCACCCCTGAGGCTTCAGTTTTGTCATTTTAGGGCTGTTAACTGGAGATACTCATCTCCACTCATGCAATCTCCATCCTAACCAGGTTCCCTGAGCTCTTTTTCCCAGCTCTCCTACCACCCATTCCTGCTTACTTGCCTGGGGCCCCAGATGCTGGGAATCTGTGTCACCCGCTTTCACTCTGGAAGAGCTCTGGGTGGTAGTCCATGTTCCTGCTCCTGGTCCTTCTCACCGGACTTGGCGGAGCTGAGAAGGCTGGCTGTATACAGATCTCAGTAAATCCACATATTTGCCCACCTCACCCTCCCCAAATCCCCAATCCAGGCTTCTGAGGGAAGCTGTGTTTGAGGACTGTACTACTGTCCAGGACTCTTGCTCTGCCCACCACCTTTCCCTTGTCCCTTTGCTAAGTAACCCACAGGGTGAATCCCAGAAGACAGAAAGACCCAGAGAACTTGGGCTTGAGTCTCAGGGACAAAGGGTAACCCCTATCAGAGTTTAGTGGTAAGGCTGATAAATTGAGTTAGGTAAAGTTTCTCTCATTTTCATTTTTTGAAAGTTTTATGAAATTGTTTACTTTTCCAATGAAATATTTGTCAGAATTCACTGGTGAAACGAGTTTGCTTTGTGAGTGATACTTTAATTATGGATTCAATTTCTTTAACAGAGTACTATTCAGATTTTTAATTTATTCTTGCAATAGTTTTTTTCAAATATTGTAAACTTAAAGGAGTTTTTTTTTTTTTTTACAAATAGTTTATTGTCAAATTAGTTTCCACATAACACCCAGTGCTCATCCCCACAAGTGCCCTCCTCCATGCCCCTCCCCCCCTCCCCCCCACATCCATCAGTCCTCAGTTTTTGTCAGCATTCAAGAGTCTCTCATGGTTTGCCTCTCTCCCTTTCCCCCACCATTTTCCCCCTTCTTCTCCCGATTGGTCCTCTGTTAAGTTCCTCCTAGTCCTCCTATACGTGCAAACAATAGAACTCTCCTATGACCCAGCAATAGCACTGCTAGGAATTTACCCAAGGGATACAGAAATGCTGAGGCATAGGAGCACATGGACCCCAATGTTCATAGCAGCACTCTCCCAATAGCTAAAACATGGAAAGAGCCTAAGTGTCCATCAACAGACGAATGGATCAAGAAGATGTGGTTTATCTATACCATGGAATACTACATGGCAATGAGAAACAATGAAATCTGGCTATGTGTAGCTACTTGGATGGACCTTGAGGGTGTTATGCTGAGCGAAATAAGTCAGGCCGAGAAGGATAAACTTAAAGGAGTTTATCCATTTCATTTATTGGTCAATCTTTTCACAAAAAGCTGTTCTTAATAACCTTTTTTAATGTTATTAACCTTTTATGGGATCTTTCTGATCAGGGTTGATAAGTGTTTTCACGTTAACTAAAATTTATTAATTTCTTCAGACCACCTCTTGTCTTTTTTTCTTTTTACTTATTGCATCTCTGTTTTTTGTTTCATTGATTTTTGGCTTTTTAAAATTTGCTCTTTCCTAGCTCTTGGAAGTAGAAGTTTAGATCATTTATTTTAAACGTTTTTCAAATACTTTAAAGGTATAATTTGCTTTATATACTTCTTTAGCTTAATTTCATGAATTGTGATATGTTGTATTTTTGTTATTCTTCAGTTCACAATATTTTCTAATTTTTACTTTGATCTCTGATTTCTAGGTTACTTAGAAGTGTATTGTTTAACTTCTAAATATTTTGATATTTTTAGTTTAATCTTTTCTTATTGATTTATAATTAATTCAGTCATGGGCAGAGAACATACAAACACAACTTCAGTCCTTTGAAATTGTTGTTTTCCTTATGGTCCATACTATGATCTACTTTGGTGAATGCTCCATGTGCACTAAAAATTGGACAATTTGCGATTGTTGAAAAATGTCAATGAAGTCAAGTTTGTTACCAGTATTTTTGAAATCTTTAAAATTTGTTTCTCTTTTCTATTATTCCCTGAGAGAAATGTGTTAAAATTGCCTATTATTGTTGTTGATATGTTGTTTTAGGTATATTAGTGTTTCACATATTTTCAAGTTATATTTTAGTGCATATATCTTTAGGATTGGTATGTTTTTCTGTTGAACTGACCCTTTATCATGGTATAATTCTTTTTATATATACTAATAGTCTTAGTTTTTATTTTACATTTTTTTCTGATATTAATATAGCCATACCAACTTTTTAAAAAGTTCTTTGCATAGGGATATATTTTTCATCCTTTAACTTTCAATGTATCTTTCCTTATATTTAAGATGTATCTGATGTGAACAGAATATAGTTGAATCTTGTATTTTTTTAATTCAGGCCTATAATTTTTTCAAATTGCAATGTTTAAAAGTATTTACATTTAATATAATTTCTGATACTGTTGGTTTTAAGCATACCATTTTGTTATGTGCTTTCTATTTGTTTCACATTTCTTTGTTCTTCCCTACTCCTGTTTTTCTTTTAGGGCAATTGAGGATTAATCTCTTTTTCTTCCCTATTCTCTCCTAGCTGTCCTTTTTTTTTTTTTTTTAAACTTTATTATTTATTTTAAGGGAGAGAGAGAATTATAATCAGGCTCCACTCTGTCAGCATGGAGCCTGATGCAGGTCTTGAACTCATGAACTATGTGATCATGACCTGAGCCAAAGTCGGAAGCTTAATCGACTGAGCCACCCAGGTGCCCCTCTAGCTATATTTTTTAAATATTAATATTTTTGCTGGCCACTCCAGAGATTATAATATTTATCTTTAATTTATCACAGTCTACCTTGAAATAATATTATCCTACCTAACAACAAAATACTTTAACAACAGTATAACTTTTGTTACCTCCTCCTACCCTTGGTGCCACTACACTAATTCTATACACTTAATAAATTCCACTTATATATTGCTGTTATTTTCACCTGAAAGAGTCAACAGTGTTCTCAAAAAATTAGTCTTTTTCACTTACCTACATGTTTAATCTTTCAGGTACTCTTAATTTCCTCTTATAGATCTGTATGTGAGAGATCTCTAGTTCCATCCACATTTTGCAAATGGCAAAATTTCATCCTTTTTGATCACTGAGTAATATTCCACTATATCTATCTATCTCTCTCTCTATCTATCTATCTACACCATATGTTTATCCATTCATCAGTTGATGTATAATTGGGCTTTTTACATACTATGGCTATTGCTGATAATGCTGCTATAAATATTGGGAGTGCAATTCTGGGTCATAGCATAGCTATATTTTTAAGTTTTTGAGGAACCTCCTTACCATTTTTGAGTGGGTGCACCAGCATTTTGCATTCCCACCAGCAGTGCAAAAGGGGTCTTTCTATGCATCCTCACCAAAATCTGTCATGTCCTGAGTTGTTAATTTTAATCATTCTAACAGGTATGAGGTGGTATCTCATTGTGGTTTTGATTTGTATTTCCCTGATGATGAGTGATGTTTAGTATTTTTTCATGTCTTGGTTGGCCATCTGGATGTCTTCTTTGAAGAGGTGTCTATTCATGTCTTTTGCCCATTTCTTCACTGGATTTGTGTGTGTGTGTGTGTGTGTGTGTGTGTGTATTGAGTTTGGTAAATTCTTTCTTTGGATACTAACCTTTTATCTGATATATCATTTGCAAATATTTTCTCCCATTCTGTTGCTTTCTTTTTAGCTTTGCTAATTTTTTCCTTCACTTTTCAAAAGTTTTTATCCTGTTGAGATCCCAATGGTTCATCTTTGCTTTTGTTTCCCTTGTCTCTGGAGACATGTCAAGTAAGAAGTTGCTGTGACAGATGTCAGAGAGGTTGTTGCCTGCTTTCTCCTCTAGGATTTTGATGGTTTCCTCTCTTACATTAGGTCTTTTATTTATTTATTTATTTATTATTTTTTTAATAGTTTATTGTCAAGTTGGTTTCCACATAACACCCAGTGCTTATCCCCACAAGTGCCCTCCTCCATGCACATCAGCCCTCTTGTC
The DNA here is from genome assembly GCF_003009895.1 of Hyaena hyaena. Lineage (NCBI taxonomy): Eukaryota > Metazoa > Chordata > Mammalia > Carnivora > Hyaenidae > Hyaena > Hyaena hyaena. Next base: position 253,349 of record NW_024080846.1, on the reverse strand, counting down.
TCTCCCCCACACCTATTAGTCCTCAGTTTGTTCTCAGCATTCAAGAGTCTCTCATGGTTTGCCTCCCTCCCTCTCCTTCCTTACTTCCCCCCTTCTTCTCCACCATGGTCCTCTGTTAAGTTCCTCCTAATCCTCCTATACGTGCAAACATATGGTAGCTGTCCTTTTCTGCCTGACTTATTTCTCTCAGCATAACACCCTCAAGTTCCATCCATGTTGCTACACATGGCCAGATTTCATTCTTTCTCATTGCCATGTAGTATTCCATGGTATAGATAAACCACATCTTCTTGATCCATTCGTCCGTTGATGGACACTTAGGCTCTTTCCATGTTTTGGCTATTGTTGAGAGTGCTGCTATGAACATTGGGGTCCATGTGCCCCTATACATCAACACTTCTGTATCTTACATTAGGTCTTTCATCCATTTGGAGTTTGTTTTTGTGTATGGTGTAAGAAGTGGTCCAGGTTCATTCTTCTGCATGTCGATGTCCAATTTTCCCAATACCATTTGCTGAAGAGACGGTCTTTTTTCCATTGGATATTCTTTCCTGTTTTGTAGAAAATGAATTGACCATATAGTTGTAGATGCATTTCTGGGTTTTCTATTCTCTTCCTTCGATCTTTGTGTCATACTGTCCTCATGACTACACCTTTGTAATACATCTTGAAGGTCAGAATTGTGATGCCTCTAGCTTTGCTTTTCTTCTTGAGGATTACTTTAGCTATTCAGTGTCATTTCTGCTTCCATACAAATATTAGGATTCTTTGTCCTAGTTCTGTGAAGAATGTTGGTGGTATTTTGATGGGGATTGAATTGGTATGTAGATTGCTTTGGGTAGTATAGACATTTTAACTATATTCTTCCAATCCATGAGCATGGACTATTTTTCCATTTCTTTGTGTTTTCCTCAATTTCTTTCATAGAGTTTTTCTATAGTTTTCAGACTGTAGATCTTTTACCTCTTTGGGTAGGTTTATTCCTATGTATCTTATTGATTTTGTTGCAGTTGTAAATGGGACTGATTTCTTGATTTCTCTTTCTTTTACTTCATTATTGGTGTATAAAATGTTAACAGACTTCTGTACGTTGATTTTATATCCTGAAACTTTGCCAAATTTATGTATCAGTTCTAGCAATTTTTAGTGGAGTCTTTTGGGTTTTCTACATAGAGTATTATATCATCTGTGGCTTCCTTGGCAATTTGGATGCCTTTTATTTCTTTTTATTGTCTGATTGCTGACAATAGGACTTCCAGTACTCTATTACGTAACAGTGGTGAGAGTAAACATCTTTGTCTTGTTCCTGACCATAGAAAAAAAGCTCTGTTTTTCCTCATTGAGGATGTTATTAGTTGTGGGTCTTTTCTATATGGTCTTTATAATGTTGAGGTATATTCCTTCAGTCCCTACTTCATTTCAGTTTATTTATCAAGAATGGATGCTATATTTTGTTATATTTGCTGTATTCATTTTATCAAGAATGAATGCTATCCACATCCAGCTCCCTCTACCCCAGAAGTGCACACCACATTCCACTCCGGGGGAAGTTGTACACTTCCAAAATCTCAGGGTTTTAGCTCAAACACTGTTTGCAACAAACAAACAAACAAACAAACAAGCAAGCAAACAAGCAACAACAACAAAGAAAACCCTGTGGCATTCAGTACTTCTCAATCCCCAGTCTGTGGTCTAGAGAGGGTTTCTTCTTGTGTGAACTCAGTGCCACACTTTCTCCACCCATCTCTCTTTCTCTCACTTTTGTCTTTCCACAGGAAGGGTTCTCTCCCCTCCGTGGTGCCATGATTTTTCTCCCCCCAGTTCACTTCTGCACAACTTCTACCTGCCACACTGTCTCCCTCCAACAGTGGATATTCTTCTGCTACTCCACATATCAGTTTCCTGGGTGTTCCAAGTGATCTGACCTCAATATAGCTGTGTTTGAGGGACATAGAAAACCCTGGGACCCCTACTTCTCCACCATCTTAACTCCTCCACCTTGTTAGAGACTTTGAATTAACCACTACTGTTTCTCTGGAGAAAAATAATATGTGAAAAAAGTGGCAGTCCTCTCCCACAACAAGCACTGCAGTAGCAGAGCCAGTGAGTGAAATCCTATCTTCAACACCCACTGTCAGCCTGTGTGTGGAACTCTGACTTCCACCCTCACCACCTTGCAGTAACAAGGTGATGGTCCTCTTTACTTAAGTTAATGAGTGGGATCCTGATTCAAATGACAGTTTTTTCCTCAGAAATAATGGAGGACAAAGGAAGTAACAGAACGTTTATTTTCAAGTGCTAAAATAACTCTCAATACAGAATTCTATATCCAGAAAAAAAAATACCTTTCAGAAATGAAAGTGAAAGACATTTTGAGATAAAGAAAAAGAATTTGTAACCAGCAGACATATTCTAAAAGAATAGCTAAAGGAAATTCATAAGAAAGAAAATTATATTAAAAGCAAACTTGAAATACCAGAATGAAAGAACAACAATGGAAAGGCTAAATACATGGGCAAATACAATAGATCATTTTTTTACTGTTGAATTTTGAAAAGTCTGATGATTAAAAGCTTAAACTATAACACCGCTAGGTAAAGTTCTCAATATATGCAGAGAATATTTAAGACAATTATAGTGGGGATCACTTTGTGTAGATATAAAGGGGCCTAAATGATGATAAGTTTTCAACATTCCACTTAGAGTGATAAAATGTTAATACTAGCAGACTGCAATAAGCTATGTATATATATTATTATCTCTAGAACAACTAGAAGGAAACTTTTAGTATTTACATGGTTATACAGATTTTTTTTTAGTTTATACTGTTTTTATATGGCTTCAAAATAGTACAAATTAAAATGTAGTGCTGAAAAATATTCAAATAACTTACAAAAAGTCAGAAATGGGAAACAGAGCAGCAACAAATAAAAATCAAATAACTTAAGGGTAGGGTTAAATTCTTATATGTCAATAATTACATTATATATAAATGGTAAAAACATCAATTGAACAACAGGGATTGTAGAAATAGATTTTTTAAATGATACAATTATATACTTTCTAAAAAAAACTCCCTTTAAATATAATAACATATGTAGGTTAAAGGTAAAATGATAAAAACAAATATATGATGCAGACACTAACAGGAGAATGCTTTAATGGCTACATTAACATAAAAGTAGACTTCATAGCAAAGGAAAGTACTAGAGTGACATTACATAATAATAAAAGGGTCAATCCACTAAGAAGACATAACAGTATTATATGTATATGAAGAAAACAAAGGAGCTGCAAAATACATGAAGCAAAATTGACAGAACTGAAAGGAGAACTCCATTATGATTTTATTATTAGTTAAGGAATTCTCCATTTCTCTCAGTACTTTATAGGACCTTAGACAATAAAGGTATAAAGAAATGAACTATCCCACTAACAAATGAAATGTAATGGACATTTATGGAACACATCATCCAACAACAGCAGAATACAAATTCTTTACAAGCACACGTGGCCCATCCAGTAAGCTAGACCATATCTTCAATCATTGAATGGATCCCATAAATCTATACCTCCTCATACTTTTGTCTCTTGGTTGATTCCTATTATTGAATCTGTGTGAAACCTACTGACTTGATTCTAACAAATAGAATATCACAGAAGAGATGGGGTGTCCCTTCTAAGATTAGATAATAAAAAACTAATGTTCCTGTCATGTTTTATTCTCTCTTTCTCCGACATTTCTCCCTTGCTTGCACTAATGAAGCAAGGTGCCAGTTTTGAGAAACACCTTAAATAGGCACACATAGGAAGGAACTGAGAATGACCTTTTTCCAGGAACCAGGAAAAGATGAAGGGCTCTTGCTCAATAGTACATGAACTGAATTTTGCCAACAAGTACAGGAGGAAGTGGATCCTTCTCCAGTTAACCCTTAAGATGACTGTATCCCCAGGTAACATCTTGTTTCCTACCTGTAAGAGACTCTAAATTAGAAGATCTAATAAGTGCTACCAGGATTCCTGATCTATAGAAATTAGTATTATAAATGTTGATGTTTAAGAAAAGCAGAAAGGGAGGGAAAAAGGAACAGTGGAACTACAAAATAGCCAGAAAACAATAACAAGATGGCATTAGTAAATCATTACATATCAATAATTACTCTGAATGTAAATGGATTGAATTCTCCAATCAAAAAGACACAATGACTGAATGGATTAAAACAACAACGACATGACCTAAGTATATACTGCTTATAAGAGACCCACTTCAGTTTTAAAGTCATACATAAGCTCAAAGCCGAAGAGATAAAAAAAAAAGATATCCCATACAAGTGGAAACCAAAAGACAGCAGAGATGGCTATACTTATATTAGACATAATAAGCTTTAAGCCAACAATGGCAACAAGAGACAAATAATGGTAAAGGGTTCAGCTCACCAAGAAGATATGTTATATGTTAAGCATATACTAATAGATCTAAAGAGAGAATTATATGTTAAGCAAATTATATGTTAAGCAGTTACTTAATTATGCAAATACTGACATCTGAAGAGAGAAATAGACAGCAAAACAGTAATAACAGGGGACTTTAATATCCCACTTTCAGCAATGGATTGTTCACTCAGATAGAAAATCAACAAGAAAACATTGGATTTCAACTATACTTTATACCAAATGGACCTAACAGACATATATAGAACATTTCATTCAATAGCAGAAGAATACATATTCTTCTCAAGTGCTCACATAACATTTTCCAGGGTAGAGCATATGAAAGACCACAAAAAAAGTCATACCAAATTTAAGAAAATTGAAGTAATTCAAGTAAATTTTCTGACTACAATGGTATGAAAGTAGAAATCAACATCAAGAGGAAAGCTGAAAACTTACATATAAGTGGAAATTAACATGCTTCTAAATAAACAATGGGTTGAAAGAATTCAAAATCAAAAGGAATCAAAAGGAAAATTTTTTAAATCTAAAATGAAAATGGAAATAACATACTTATGGGCTGCTACAAAAGAGTTCTAAAAGGGAAGTTTATAGCTATTTATAAAAGAAAAATCTCAAATAATGTCACTTTAAAGCTCAAGGAACTAGGGAAAAAAGAATAAACTAGTCCCCAACTTAGCAGAAGAAAGGACAGGAAGAACAGAACAGAAATAAATGGAATGAAGACTAAATAAATAATAGAAAAGATCAACAAAATTGAGAGGTGGTTTGTTAAAAGATTTTAGAAATTGATGACTCTTTAACTAGATTAAGAAAGAAAAGGACTCAAAAGTTATAAATTAAAGGAGACATTATAATTGATACAAGAGAAATATGTAAGCTCATAAGTTACTACTCTGAATAACTATATGCAAATAAATTGGATAGCCTTGAAAAAGTGGATACACTTCTAGAAACATACAGCTTACAAAGAATGAATCCTGAAGAAAGAAAAAATATGAACAGATCAATAAAAAGTAAGGTGATTGAATCAGTAATCAAAAACTTCCCAACAAAGAAAAGACCAGGACCAGATGGCTTTATTAGTAAATTCTATTAAAGAAGAATTAATGACATCCTTCTCAAATTTTTCTAAGAATTGAAGATGAGGGAACACTCACACTCATTCTATGAGACCAGTATTGCCCTGATATCAAAGCCAGATGAGAACACTATGAAGAAAGAAAACTACCAGCCAATATCCCTTATGAACACAGATGCAAAAATTATCAACAAGATATTAACAAACTGAATTCAACAGTACATTAAAAAGACATACACTCTGATCACATGGGATTTATCTGTGAAATTTAAAAGTTACTCAACACACACATCAATAAATGTAATACACCACATTAGTAGAATGAGAGGTAAAAACCATATGATCATTTCAATAGATGCAGGTAGAGCATTTAACAAAATCTAAATTGCTTGATGATAAAAATACTCAATATATGGATACATAGAAGGAACATATCTCATTATAATGAGCCATATATGACAAACTCACACCAAATATCATACCAAACAGTGAAAGGTTGATAGCTTTTCCTCTGAGATAAGAAGCAACACAAGGGTGCTGACTCTTACCACTCCTACTCAATATAGTACTGGAAGTCCTAGCTAGAACAATTGGGTAAGATAAGGAAACAAAAACCATGCAAATCAGAAAGGAAGAAGTAAAACTGACTTTATTTGCAGATGATATAATTTTATACAAGAAAATCCTAAAGTCTCAAACAAAAACTCTTAGAACTCAACAAATTCAATATTTGCAGAACATAAAATCAACATACAGAAATCATTTATGTTTTTACATACTAACAATCTGAAAAAGAAAGTTATCTCATTCAAAATACATCAAAATAATAAAATACTTAGGAATAAATGTCACTAAGGAAGTGAAAGATCTGATCTTTCACTATAAGTCTTGATAAAAAAAAAAAGTTGAAGATGATACAAATAAATGGAAAGATAATCCATGTCCATGGATGGGAAGAATTACTCTTGTTAAAATTGTCCACAGTACTCAAAACCATCTGTAGACTGCAATCTACAATGCAATCCTTATCAACATTCCTAGGTACTTTTCATAGAATTAGAAAAGAACAATCCTAAGATTTTATGGAACCACAAAAGACCTCAAATAGCCATAGTAACCCTGAGAACAAAGCTGGAGGCATTGTACTTCCTGATTTTAAACTATACTCCAAGGCTATAGTTATCTCAAAAGAGTATACTAAACAAGTATAAAAGTAGACATGTAGATGAATGGAACAGATTGAGAGCCCAGAAATAAACCCCTGTATAGATAATATTTAACAAGGGAGCCAAGAATACTCAATGGGGAAAAGATCGTTTTTTCAATAAATGGTTTTAGGAAAACTGATAACCACATGCAGAAAAATGAAATTAGAGCCCTGTCTTATACCACTTGTAAAAATTAACTAGAAATGATTTAAAGACTTAAACATAAAACTTGAAATTGTAAACCTCCTAGGAGAAACTATAGGGAAAATCTCCATGACATTGGTCTTGGCAATGATTTCTTTGGTTATGACACCAAAAGCACAAGAAATAAAGGCAAAAATAATTAAGTGGGATGGAAGCTTCTGTACAACAAAAGAAATATGACAAAATGAAAAAGGAACTCATGGAAAGGGAGGAAATATTTGCATATCATATATCTGATAAGTGGTTAATATCCAAAATCTATTTAAAAAATCATATGACTCAGGGCACCTTGTAGCTCAGTTGTTAAGTGTCTGACTTTGACTCAGGTCATGATCTCGCATTTTGTGAATTTGAGACAGGCTTGCACTGTCAGCACAGTGCCCAGTTTGGATCCTCTGTCCCTCTCTCTTTGCCTGCCTCTCTTTCTCTCTCAAAAATTAAAAAAAAAAAAGCTCATATGACTCAATAAAAATAAAAAACCCAATATGTTAAATAATATTTTTATAATATTAAAAAATGGACAGAACAACTGAATAGACATTTTTGCAAAGAAGGCATACAAATGAACAATAGCTATATGAGAAGATGCTCAGTGTTGCTCATCATGCAAATCAAAACCACAATGAGATATCACTTCACACCTAGTAGAAGGGCTATCATCAAAAAGACAGGAGATAACAAGTATTAGCATGGATGTTGAGAAAACCTAAATTTAGAAAACCTAAATGCACTATTGATAGAAATGTAAAAACAAGGGGCTACAGGAGTACACAGAGTGTATCAATAATAATTTAAGATATCAAAGATGGTTGGAAACGAGTGTTTGACAAGCGATTGTATGAGATCTGCATTCAACAGCTGGCCCATAATAGTTTATTGAACGAACTTGAATTTATAAAAGCCACAGTGTTTGCAGCAGTTTTTGCAAATACAAGCATTTTGCCTGTTTGGGTGATATGCACATATAGTAAGAGGAGACTCATTTGTTATCAGTAACTTGCGCATTTTTATCTTTGTTCTTTCTCCTCACTGTAACTAGAAATTATTTCAAAAGTCGTTGGACTAAGTGCAAGATACGAACAAAAGCCTTACCAGGCACCACCCTAATCTGAGAATTGAAATTTCACAGCCTTTTCTTCCTTAATAAACCGAATGTGTGTGGGTCTTGACAAGCTGTCCTTGAGCCCTCCTGGTCTGCCCAGCCCTGTTAACCGAGCTAGCTAAGCCACCTCCGGGTCACCGGAGTGAGCGAGAGCTCCCTGTCGGCCTCTCCCGCGAGCTCCTTCCCGCGGTGCCTCCAGCTCTTGCCCCCAGGGGGTGCGCACCCGCGGCACCCTGCGCGAGCTGGGCTTCCACCTTCCTCAACGACTCAACTGCTGTTACACCGCCAGCCGGGCTCCAAGACAGCGGAGCCATGTTCCTTCTTCTGGTCCTTCTCACCCGACTTGGAGAGCTCCACGCAGACCCCAGTAAGTCCAGATACTTGTTCCCCCTCGCCATCTAGGCTTCCGGGGAGGACTGTGTTCGCTTAGCGGGCTGTCTTTTTGGTCCAGGCTCCAGACCCAGACCTTATCAAAGTCCCGCACTCTCCATACCCACTTTCTTTGTGCCCCACGCCTGGGGCGCGTGTGGCCAAGAAAGCAGAGGCTGACTTCAGGCAGGAAATCTTTTCACGTCTCTGGGTATTCTTTGTGTAAAACGGGCACAAATGGAGTAATGGGGTCTTTTCCACATACAAAATTCTGCTATTCTAGAAACAATTGCATCGCCACAAAGAAGCTATTTGTCAGTCATGTCCTGATTTGGTGACTGCTGTCCTTCACCTGCTTCACTGAAAATTGCATATCACCTTTGAACTCAGTATTCTTTATCTCTCCCCTGCAAATGATCGCACTTTTTTGCTGCACCTGTATTTTCTCCTTCCATACCTCTTTTACAGTGCCATAGTTTCTTATTCAGTGTTACCTAAGCAAACTGTCAAACTGCCTAGCTAGGGATCTCTTTCTCTCTCTTGCTCTCTCTCCCTCTCTCTCTCTGGATATGTGTAGACTTTGAGAGAGAGAGAGAGAGCAAGAGAGAGAGAATAAAAACTTGATCTCTTGACAAGGCCAAGAAATTTGTGGGTAAGAACGATCAGACCAGAAAGACAGTGGAAAGGAAGGATAGATACTAGATTATACACCCCCCCCTCCAAAAAAAAGTAGGTACTATAGAGAAACAAATGCGGAATTGGATTTAGATATGGGCAATGTAGGATTACAGGTATATTGAAATAACTTTGCTTATTTTTATTTTAGATCCTGATAAAACATTTCTGGAAACCACAGTTCCTGAGAAGATTTCATCATCTGATGCAAAAACAGATCCAGAAAATAATGTAATTGAGAAATATTTTTATATCGTAAATTGTGTTAAGTCGCCTTTAATATTAAGACCAAAGTTGCCGAATGGAGGCAAGAACTCAATTCTTGGAGGAAGAGCTGATAGCTGGAACGGGGTTCACAACAAGGAACATTTTGAAGTGCATGAATGTGTGTAACTCGATGTGTGTGTGTGTGTGTGTGTGTGTGTGTGTGTGTGTTTCTGTGGAAGATGAAGGATTTTAAGGGTAGGATCCACCAGGGCCAGGGCCAAGGAGAAGCCAGCAAAGTGCCCGACTCAGGCCCAGAAAATGTTAGGGAATGGAGAAAAAAGAATTCCTCCAGGACCAGGATTAAGGTTAAGTGAGTCAAGGCTGATCAGATTCGGTCTTGCTTTTAAAACTTTGATAATTTGTTCATCATAAAATTCTTTTGCACTGATTTTGATGTCTAAAATATTGCAGTGAAATAGTTTTTTGTTTGTTTGTTTGTTTTGTTACTGAGTTTTCTGGTCCCCTAGTCTTAGTCCTCGCCCAGGTGATGTCCTCCAGCTCAGGTTTCGGATTCAGTGAGAAGCTGAAAGGTGGTCTGGTAATTAGCTCACAGATGGCTTATATAGCAATTAGCACATAGGTTTAACAGCCTGAGCTTGGATATCGGTATAAATTCCTTCTCGAATTCCTCAGGAAAATCCATTTCTCACATGGTTCCTTCCATATATAGGATAATCTAATACTAGTCGTAATTGTGGTCTCCAAATTTATTTTTTTTCTTTTAGTGGTTTTTGAAAACCTTCCCTCTCTGTTTCACATGTGGATACACTGTACCAGGTATATCCCTCCCCCATTTTTCCTGGTTCTCTGAAGGTTACCTCTCCTCCTATGTACTCTTTACATTTTCTTTCTTTAGTATCTGGGTTTGTTTTTTTTTAAACCACCCAGCCTCCACACACCAAGCAAGTTTTTATCTATGCGATGTATATGAGTGCTACACCATCTTTTTTTTTTTTTTTTTCTGATTGGAAAGAAGGAGCTCCATTGGAAATTTTGCATAATTTTCTTTTTCCTGAAATGAATAATACCAACCCTCTCTATTACTTATTACTGAACAGGCAATCTTCGATATTGTCAGTATCAATGTTAAAGACAATAGTTGACTTGTCCAATATCTAGCATTGTTTAAAAGTTATTTAATAAAATGGAAATGTGGTGTATTTCTTTTGATGATAACAGTTTTAAAAACTTCCTTTTTAATATTTTTGCAACAGAAAATTATTCTTAATGTGGATGTGATTGTATTTTAATATATTCAGTATAATATGAGGTAGGACCTGCAAAAGTAAGAATGCCTAGGAGACACATAGAGAGCTCCCAGGGTTAAGAAATAAGAACACGGGTACTCAATTAGTTTTGAATGTTTCTAATTGCATATGCATATGTATATGAAGACAAAAAAGAAATATTGCATGGGGCATACTATATATTTTTAAATACTCAAAGTTGTTTCTTGTTTATCTGAAACAAATTTTAAGTATTTTTGACTAAGACAAGAGGTGGAACTGAAATAAAAGTATTTATTTGGGGTCTCAGAATTGCAATTCAGGAAGCACATATTCAGTAGCAACCCAAATTGTGTCCCCCCAGGGAATTAAAATAAATTAATTTTAAGACAAAAAGGGGTGCTTATATATGTTGTATACAAAGAATTTTGATCGGTGTTAGCAGACGACTAATCTTGGCTGAATACAACTGGTTGCTAAGACTATCACCAAGGAAAATCTCTTCCTGTAGCAAGTGTTTAGACTGAGTTGTTGGAATATTTGCAGTTTGGACCCACATAGGTTTGGCCTAGTCAAAAGTTCATGGTTCCACCCTGTGAAGTGACATGTCTAAGCTTCATTTCCTTTTTTTTTTTTTTTAATTTTTTATTTAAATATTTTTATTTATTTCTAGGAGAGAGAGAGACAGCGTGAGCAGGGGAGGGTCAGAGAGAGAGGGAGATACAGACTGTGAATTAGGCTCCAGGCTCTGAGCTGGCAGTCGGCACAGAGCCCGACACAGGGCTCGAACCCACAAACCGCGAGATCATGACCTAAGCGAAAGTCGGACGCTTAACCGACTAAGCCACCCAGGCGCCCCTAAGCTTCATTTCCTAAATGGCCTCCTGGATCTGTTTTAAAACCCCTTGACATAAATGACTCCATTTCATTTCATCTTTCTCAGTATCTAAATTATATACCTCTTTCTTGAATTGTATTTACCTGATGATTTGGCTTGCCTTAACAGTTCCTTGTTTTGAAGAATTTGCTTCTAAAATGGTTTGCAGTTATTCCATTTATAACATAGTTTCTGCAGCAGTCACATCCAATTTATTTCATTCTCTTTCCTTGTAAACACTTGTTGGTAAAACACACACACACACACACACACACACACACACACTACATTAGCATTGTGAAGTTAACAACTCTCATCATTGCCCTTGTTAGCTTGCTTTTGCATTCTTTAAAATGTCCATTGACAAAACCAGAATATTGTCATCAAATTTTATTCTCTTCTCCAGCACTGCACAGGATGATTCCACTTCTTCCCATGCTGGACAACTAGTAACATCCAGATAAAAGAACTGAATTCTTCAAGGTTCTAAAATTCTTTCAAAAGATAGAGCAAGTACCATACTAATTATCCACTTCAAGTTGGAATTTCTTTTCCTGTTCATAAGGCCTATTTGCCCCTTTAAGAACAGATTTGACACCAGAGGGATACCTTTTTCTTTTGTGTAATTTGTTTATTTTTTAAATTTACATCCAAGTTAGTTAGCATATAGTGCAACAATGATTTCAGGAGTAGATTCCTTAATACCCCTTACACATTCAGCCCATCCCCTCTCCCACATCTTTCCAGCAACACTTTGTCCTCTATATTTAAGAGTCCCTTATGTTTTGTCCCCCTCCCTGCTTTTATATTATTTTTGCTTCTCTTCCCTTATGTTCACCTGTTTTTTTCTTAAAGTCCTCATATGAGTGAAGTCATATTAGCCTTTCTCTAACTAATTTTGCTTAGCATAATCCGCTCTAGTTCCATCCATGGAGTTGGAAATGGCAAGATTTCATTCTTTTTGATTGCTGAGTAATATTCTATTATAAATATATACCACTTCTTTGTCCATTCATCTGTCAGTGGACATTTGGGCTCTTTCTATACTTTGGCTATTGTCAATAGTGCTGCTATAAACTTCCAGATGTATGTGCTCCTTTGAAAAAGCACACCTGTATCCCTTGGATAAATACCTAGTAGTGCGATTGCTGGATCATAGGGTAGTTATTTTTAATTTTTGGAGGAACCTCCATACTGTTTTCCAGAGTGGCTGCACCAGTTTGCATTCCCACCAGCAGTGTCCAAGAGATCCTCTTTCTCTGCATCCTCGCCAACATCTGTTGTTGCCTGAGTTGTTAATGTTAGCCATTCTGACAGGCGTGATGTGGTATCTCATTGTGGTTTTGATTTGTGTTTCCCCGATGATGAGTGATGTTGAGCATCACTGCATGTGTCAGTTGGGCATCTGGATGTCTTCTTTGGATAAGTGTCTGTTCATGTGTTTAGCACATTTCTTCACTGGATTATTTGTTTTTTGGGTGTCGAGTTTGATAAGTTCTTAATAGATTTTGGGTACTAACCCTTTATCTTATAGGTCATTTGCAAATATCTTCTCCCATTCTGTCAGTTGCCTTTTAATTTTGCTTATTGTTTCCTTTACTGTGCAGAAGTTTTTATCTTGGTGAGGTCCCTATAGTTTATCTTTGCTTTTGTTTCCCTTGCCTCTGGAGATTTGTTGTGTCAGAAGTTGCTGTGGCTGAGGTCAAAGAAGTTTTTGCCTGCTTTCTCCTAGAGGATTTTGGTGACTTGCTGTCTTATGTTTAGGTCTTTCATCCATTTTGAGTATATTTTTGTGTATGGTTTAAGAAAGTGGTCCAGGTTCATTTTTCTGCATGTTGCTGTTCAGTTTTCCCAGAACCATTTGCTGAAGACAGTCTTTTTTCCATTGGATATTCTTTCCTGCTTTGTCAAAGATTAATTGGCTATATGTTTGTGGGTCCATTTCTGGGTCATTTCTGTTCTGTGGGTTATTTTTATTCTGTTCCATTGGTCTGAACATCTGTTTTTACGCCAGTAACTTACTGTCTTGATGATTACAACTTTGTAATACAGCTTGAAGTCTAGGATTGTGATGCCTCCAGCTTTGGTTTTCTTTTTCAGGATTGCTTTGGCTATTTGGGGTCTTTTCTGGTTCCATACAAATGTTAGGATTGCTTGTTCTAGCTCTGTGAAGAATGCTGGTGTTATTTTGATATGGATTGCAATGAATATGTAGATTGCTTTGGGTAGTATTGACATTTTCATATTTGTTCTTCCTATCCAGGAGCATGGAATGTTTTTCTATTTTTTTTGTGTCTTCTTCAATTTCTTTCATAAGCTTTCTATAGTTTTCAGTGTATAGATTTTTAACCCCTTTGGTTAGGTTTATTCCTAGGTATTTTATACCCCTAGGTAAATGGGATTTATTCCTTGATTTCTCTTTCTGTTGCTTCATTCTTAGTGTATAGGAATGCAACTGATTTCTATGCATTGATTTTATATCCTATGACTGCTGAATTCATGTATCAGTTCTAGCAGGTTTTTTGTAGGAATCTTTTGGGTTTTCCATATAGAGTATCATGTCATCTGTTGAGAGTGAAAGTTTCACTTCCTCCTTGATGATTTGAATTCCTTTTATTCCTTTTTGTTTTCTGATTGCTGAAGCTAAGACTTCCAATACTATGTTGAATAACAGTAGTGAGAGTGGACATCCCTGTCTTGTTCCTTACCTTAGGGGAAAATCTCTGTTTTTCCTCATTGAGGATGATATTAGCGGTGGGTCTTTCATATATGGCTTTTAAGATCTCGTTTTGATCCTTCTATCCTGACTTTCTTGAGAGTTTTTTATCAGAAATGATGCTGTATTTTGTTAGATGCTTTCTCTGTATCTATTGAGAGAATCTTATGGTTCTTGTCCTTTCTTTTATTGATGTGATGAACCATATAGATTGTTTTGTGGATATTGAACCAGCCGTGCATCCCAGGTATAAATCTCACTTGGTCATGGTGAATAATATTTTTAATGTGTTGTTGGATCCGGTTGGCTAGTATCTTCTTAAGGATTTTTGCATTCAAGTTCTTCAGGGAAATTCATCTGTAGTTCTCCTTTTTAGTGGGATCTTTTTCTGGTATTGGAATCAAGGTAATGCTGGATTCATTGAAAGAGTTTGGAAGTTTTCCTTCCTTTTTTAAAATATTTTTTTTATTTTTTATTTTGAACAGCTTCAGGAGACTAGGTGTTTGGTATAATTCCCCTGAAAAGCCATCTGGCCCTGGACTCTTGTTTTTTGGGAATATTTTTGATTACTAATTCAATTTCTTTTCTGGTTACAAGAGTGTTCAAATTTTCTATTTCTTCCTGTTTCAGTTTTGGTAGTTTATATGTTTCTAGGACTTTTTCTATTTCTTCCAGATTGCTCATTTCATTGGCACATAATTGCTCATAATATTCTTATTATTTGTATTTCTGCTGTGTTGGTTGTGATCTCTCTTTCATTCTTGATTTTATTTATTTGTGTACTTTTCCTTTTTCTTTTTGATCAAATTGTCGAGGGATTTATCAATTTTGTTAATTCTTTCAAAGAACCAGCTCCTGATTTCATTGATCTGTTCTACTGCCTTTTGGTGTTTTTTTGTTGTTGTTGTTTTTGTTTTTGTTTTTTATAGCATTGATTTCTGCTCTAATCAGTATTATTTCTTGTCTTCTGCTGGTTTTGGGTTTCATTTGCAGTTCTTTCTCCAGCTCTTTGAGGTGTGAGGTTAGACTGTGTATCTGAGACCTTACTTAGGTCTTCTTTAGGAAGGCCTGGATTGCTATATACTTCCCTCTTATGACCGCCTTTGTGGCATCCCAGATGTTTTGTGCTGTGGTTTATCATTTTCATTGGCTCCCATGTACTTTTTAATTTCCTATTTAACTTCTTGGTTAGTCCATTCATTCTTTAATAGGATGGCCTTTGGTTTCTAAGTGTTTGTTTTCTTTCCAGTTTTTCTTGTGGTTAATTGTGAGTTTCATAGCATTGTGGTCTAAAAATATGTACGGTATGATCTTGATCTTTTTGTACTGTTGAAGGCTTATTTGAGTCCCTGTATGTGATCTATTTTGGAGAATATTCCATGTGCACTGGAGAAGAATGTGTATTCTGCTGCTTTAAGATGACATGTTCTGAATATATCTGTTAAGTCCATCCGATCTAGTGTGTTATTCAAATCCACTGCTTCCTTGTTGATTTTCTATTTAGATGATCTGTCCATTGCTGTGAATGGGGTGTTGAAGTCCTCTACTTATGGTATTATTATCAATGAGTTTCTTTATGTTTGTGATTATCTGATTTATACATTTGGGTACTTTCACCTTTGGAGCATAAGTGTTTACAATTATTAGGTCTTCTTGGTGGATAGACCCTTAATTATGATATAATGCATTTCTTCATCTCTTGTTACAGTCTTTAAAGTCTGGATTGTCTGATATAAGTATGGCTACTCTGGCTTTCTTTTGGTGACCTTTAGTGTGATAGATGGTTCTCCATTCCCTTATTTTCAATTTGAATGTGACTTTGGGTCTAAAATGGGTCTCTTGTAAACACCATATTGATAGATCTATTTTTCTTATCCATTTTGTTACTCTATGTCTTTTGATTAGAGCATTTAGTCCATTGACATTTAGAGTGAGTACTGAAAGATATGCATTTATTGCCATTATGCTGCCTGTAGGGTTTGAGTTTCTGGTGTTGTTCTCTGGTACTTTCTAGTCTTTGTTGCTTTTGGTCATTTTTTTTTTTTTTTATCTTTTCTCCCCTCAGAAAGTCCCCCTTAAAATTTCTTGCAGAGCTGGTTTAGTGGTTATAAACTCCTTTGTTTGTCTAGGAAACTTTTATCTCTCCTATTTTGAATGACATCCTTGATGGATAAAGAATTCTTGGGTGCATATTTTTTGATTCAGCACATTGAGTATATACTGCTACTGCTTTCTCACCTGCCTAGTCTCTGTGGATAGGTCTGCTGTGAACCTGATCTGTCTTCCCTTGTAGGTTAAGTACTTTTTTCCCTTACTGCTTTCATGATTCTTTCCTTGCCTGAGTATTTTGTGAATTTGACTATAATATGCCTTTTTGATGGTCGGTTTTGTTGACTCTAATGGGAGTTCTCTGTGCTTCCTGGATTTGATATCTGTTTCTTTGCCCAGGTTAGGAAAGTTTTCTGCTATGATTTGCTCACACAAACCTTCTACCCCTTTTTCTCTCTCTTCATCTTATGGGTCCCCTATGATTCTGATGTTCATTTTTAACAAGTCACTGATTTCTCTAATTCTTAAATCGTGCTCTTTTGCCTTTGTTTCCCTCTTTTTTTCCTGCCTCATTTTTCCCCATAAGTTTGTCCTCTGTATTGCTAATTTGCTGCTCTGCTTCATCCATACTTGCTGCTGTACCATTCATTCGAGATTGCAGATCTGTCATAGCTTTTTAAATTCCTTTCTGATTAGCTTTTACTTCTTTTATCTCTGCGGAAAGGGATTCTAATCTATTTTCAACTCCAGCTAGTATTCTTTTCTTTTTTCTAATTTGCTTTTTTCTTTATTTTTTCTTTTTTATTTTTTTTATAAACAGTTTATTGTCAAGTTGGTTTCCGTATAACACCCAGTGCTCATCCCCACAAGTGCCCTCCTCCAGCTAGTATTCTTATTAGCATGATTCTAAATTCTGGTTCAGATATTTTGCTTGTATCTGTGTTGATTAAGCCCCAGGGTGTCATTTTTCCCTGTTTGTTCTTTTGGGGTGAAATCTTTTATTTGGTCGTTTTGAAGGAAGAAACAGAATTATAAGGTAAAAATAAATTAAAATTTAAAAATAAAAAACATCAAATGAAAGATGCTAGTTCCCAAGTGTGTTTTGGTCTCGTTGTTGAATAGAGCTTGATAGAGTAGAGAAAAAAGGGAAAGATAAGAAAAGAAAAAGAAAAGAAAAAAGGAAAACTTCTGAAATTTTGAAAAATGAATACAGTAAAATAGAATAAAATGAAATGATGGAAGTAAAATAAAATTTACAAAATTTACAAAAAAGAAAAATTTTAAAGAAAAACATTTTTAAGAAAAATTGAAAATAAAACTATTTTTTTCTCTTTCTGAATTTAAGATTAAGAAAAGAAAAAGAAAAAAATCATAGATAGACCTATAAACAGATTGAAATACGATTGAAGTTACTTCGGTTTCCCTTAGCGGTCAAACTATGAATCACTTTATGGTCCATATACTAAACAGGCAGAGAGACTTGTGGTGTTTCTGAAGAGTGAGGTTGGCCCAGTTGGGTGGGGCTTAGTGTAACACCTTCATTGTCCACTAGATGGCACTGCTTAGGTTACT
This sequence comes from Hyaena hyaena, assembly GCF_003009895.1. Taxonomy (NCBI): domain Eukaryota; kingdom Metazoa; phylum Chordata; class Mammalia; order Carnivora; family Hyaenidae; genus Hyaena; species Hyaena hyaena. The sequence continues at coordinate 235,551 of NW_024080846.1, read as the reverse complement.
GGGGTGGATTGTTGTGGCACATGTAGGCATATATGCGCATGCTTGGCATGGGTGAAAATGGCCTCATCCAGTTATCCAGTCTCTAGTATCAGAATTCTGTGCTCTCCCAGACTGGCAGTTGATCACCCCTCTTTTGGCTTTCGTCCACTCCCCACTTTTACAAGTTGTGACCAAGCTGTCAGGCTGCCAGGTGGCACCTCCCTCCTGAGTTTTATCTCAGATGTGGCTGTGTTTCTAAGCTCCCCACTTCTGAGAGACTGCAGCTTTGACCCATTCTGATCCTCTAGGGAGGGACTTACTGAGCAATGTCTGGGTGCCTACCTGCTCCGAGGAATGTTCGCCAGACCATGCTGCTGCTAATACCCAGAGACTGCAGCTGCGTGCCAGCCTGCCCCCGAGAAAGTTCACCTGATCGTGTAGCAGCAGCGTTTCAGGGATTATGGTAAATCACGACACACATTGGGCACGAGGCTTCCCCCTTCACATCCTGGTTCCAACACCAGCCAATGTGGTTCTGCTGGAACCAGTAGGACCTTTGCCTGTGGGGTGGGTGCACAACCTCTACCAGATGTCCTCCTAGGAGGGGAACCAACCTACCCGTGTGGTCCAAGGACCCCTCTGACCTCACTCTCTGCTCCTGGGGATCCACTCTTCCCACCATAGCACTGCGAGGTATTGAGCTGTGGAGTTACAGACTCTGCCCTCCCCCTGTTTATAGTACCTTAGTGGAGTTTATACCCTCTCCTTTCTCCTTTCTCCCTTTTTTGTTCAGTCCCTTGCATGCTCTTTCTTTTCTCTCCACTTGCTTTAGGGGGAGGGGATGTTTTCCCATACTCTCCCCCCATCTCCATTCTCTCGTGGCAAGCAATAACAGCGCCCTGCCCTCCGTGGGTTCTTTCTCTCTGGTTCACCTCTCCCCACCACATATTTACCAAGTTCTGTGGCTCAGGTTGTGCAGATTGTTGTGTCAGTCCTCAAATCAATTTTCTAGGTGTGCAGGATGGTTTAGTGTTGATCTGGCTGCATTTCAGAGATGAGAGACCCAAAGCTTCCATGCTGTTACCCCATCTTGGCCCCTCCCCTCAGAGGGTTACATTTTGAAGACAGGTCTTAATTCTTTCTTCAACACATTCAGTTTTAATCAATGGGATAACTCATAACATCGTTTGCACTTCTTCCGATTTTTAAAATCCTATTACTAGAGATAACTCTGAAAAAGAAATAAGTAGGCCTTACTCAATGTATTATTTAAAAAGTCAACAAGAATATTTTGAGGCTTGTTTTATGATTAAAGCATGATTTCAGTCCTTCATATACACTGAGATTTCTCTCAACTGCATTTGTTAAAGAGAGCCAACAGGTTTGGTGAATGCTAGAGAATTGAACAAATGTCATCAAAATCATAAAAATGTTTCAATCACTCACTTCAAACAGCATAGATGATGAAGCAAGAGAAGAATATATTGACAATAACCTCAATGTCAAGAGAAAAGACATCAGATGCTCTTTGAGCAACATTATGCAAAATATGGTAAGGACAACCAATTCCTTCTCAGAATAATTCATGTTTCGCTTCTGCTACAAGTGAACATTTTCTACCCATAAAAATGTGTACTTGTATTATCTTCACAAAAGCAGTACAGTTTTTATCATTAACTCATTAAGGCAGTCTCTGCACAAGTTTGCTATGCACAAGTCTCTGAAGTCTTATTTCGAAGGGATTTTACTTATAAATAGCCTTAAAAGCAGACCCTTTTCTCACTAGATGTTCTCACTAGAAAAATAATATACAAGCAAAGGAAACATTTTTTCTGCATTGTGATTACTTACACCCAGGGCTGTGCCCTAACAACTGAACATGTACAATGTGTAGATCTATGTAGATGTGTAGATGTGTAGATCTATGATGATTTCTGTAATTGCAAAGAGAGCCATTGCATTCTTTAATTATTGCAGTGGATTTCAATTGGACACCTGAAAGTTTGTTTGCAATTTTGGAGTCAGAAAATACTCTGGTAGTAGTACATTCAAATAGTCATTTAAGTAGAAAGACTGATGGTATGCTATGTGGAAAACCATTGCAGTGTCTGTTGCAATTCTTATATATTTGAAGTTTATCTCAGTCCAAAAAATTGATTGTATTACCTTCTCTAGTACTGTATGAAGAAATCACTCACCTCTTTTGTTTAGCTGTTAGTACATGTTGGCTTATATTTGATGTCCCACCATTTTTCATGTAAAGGAACAATTGCATACTGTACAGAGAGCTTCAAAATAACTTTTTCCCAGTTGATAAAACTGTTTAGAATTTTGGCATTTGGGATTTAAACCTACCCAAGAAATAGATAATAGTTCAATATACTTCAAAAAAATTGAAAATACTGAATTTGATCATCTTGCAGCTGGGTCAGTTCATCTGTTACAAGTCCATACTCATAACTAATCATGAACAAGTTGAACCATTGAAAGGGTTGCAAAGTTGGAAAACAAACAGTAAGTTGAACTTGATATGTGATTCAAAAAAATAATGAGCTTCCAGTTTGTCTCTAAGGGCCAGTTGTAAATACACTCTTCCTGCAGAAACCCAGAGCTAATGTTACATAAGGTTTTGGGAAGTATGGTGTTCAGGGATTAGTGAGCATTCAGAAGGGAGAGTGCTTAGGTATTGACATGTTTTCAACTGTGTTAGTGGTTGTTGGAGTGAGGCTGCTTGTTGACCATCTCACTTTTAGAATCCTCCTCAGTGGAGTGAGGCACTTATACTTTTCTAGAAGCTGAGGCTGTTACTGATTTGTTAACCTTCAGAAGCTAGTTATTTGATTGTGGCTCTTGGTGACTGGCTGATTTACTGATCATGTGCTCTGACCAGAAGTTCTCTCTAATGGTAGTTACTTGTTCATGACTTGGGACTTTGGCCAAAGAACAGCCTTTTCTTCCCATGAATATGAAAAGTAACTACTTTTAATTCTCAGTTTCTCCTTTTGGATTTCCCTCAGACAAACCTATAGGGAAAGTTGAGGGATAATATAGGTCTTTATTTCTGAAGGTATGATTTTCAGCTTGAGTTGCCATGTAAGTGATTTAAGTACCAGTTACTGTGGTGGAAAAGAGCTCTAACTACCAAAGTTTTGTAATATACTGAAAAAAGCTGAGTACAGAATGTTTTGGGTGTTCTGACAAAGTTAATATAGGGCACACGGTAAAAATCATTAAATTCAGGACATCTCCATACATACAGGATGCCTAACATCCAAAACACACACCAGGGTCTCTTTAGGAATGAAAAAAAATTGTTTTTACATATTTCTGAGTGTCCCAAATGACTTCTTTGAGTTAAATAGAGGAATTGAAGGCAGCCAAGGCCTATTGTTCCAAATTTTCACATGATTTGATCAAATAGAATACCCATTACCATCCATTATACACAAAAAGAGGCCTACTTACTTAGTTTAATGGTCAAAGAAAGAAGTCATACTAATTGCTTTTCCTTCTTTCTTCTTTGGTTTCTGGGCAGAAAAGTATCATGATACAAACGTTTTGTCCTAGAAACATATATTAATAACAAATGTTAATAATGATTTCTCCTAAAGCATGAATTGACTGAGCCAAGGCTATTTAAGGAGAATTTGGAACAGTAAAGTAGAGTCTCAGGGTATTTTCCAACACACTAGATGTATGCCAATGGAATCTCCTCTTTACAACCTCTTGGAACTGATTTTTATTTTTATTAATATTCTTTGGTGTTCATGTCCTAGTATGTTATATGGGTGGTATAGTGTTTTCATCTTGCTTGGTTTTATTTACTTAATAATATTTGCATACTTTCCCCCCACTATAACCACCAGATCCCTAGTTCTATTTTGTGAATGATGGTGGTATATGTAATTCCTTCCACAAGAGCAAACAAAATGAACAATATAAAGTATCTTTGTCATTCTTCCTGCAAGTAATATTTTGCTAATAGAGCAAACTAAAGGAGACATGTCCACATATAAAATATGACCCAGAATATTTTTGAGATCCTCACAGCTCCCCCCCCCACACTCCCTATATAAAATAGTGAAAGTGGGAAAGTCAATAATTTCTGTAGTTAGGAGGAATTATTAACGTGTTACAGAATATCTTCCAACTCATTGCAGCAATGATGTAATATGTTCTTAAGAAGGATTTCAAGGTCAATTTCTGTAATTAATTTGATTCAAATATAGTGTTTCTGGAAATACTATATAGAGGATATTTTGGACCTCAAGTGCAGATATATACTACCCTCTTCCAATTTCATAGCATGCTATGATTAGTGGTCCTATCAAGCCCCTTACTATTATACTTTCTCCTCTATTCCTAGTCCCCATTCCCATTTCCCTCCTCCATCCAACGATAACCATGCTTGTGTACTTTGTGTACTTGATATATTTCTTTACATCTGTATATACATTTGTATTTGATTGCATTAGATAGAATTCTGAGATGGCCCTCAATAGTCTTACTCCATGATGTGCACACCGTACAATTCTGTTCTCTTGCAGATCAGTGAGACCTGCAAATATGATGGAGTAATCACTGCCCTGATTAGTTTCTGTTTCACAAGACTCAACCCAGCTCTGGAGCATTTCTCCACCTGACCTCAAAAAACACACAAATTGCCATGGTGTGAACCGCCTATGGGACCTTGTGGCAAAGGAACTACTTACTGGCAGCATCTCTGAGCTGAAAGCAGCCTAGCATCCTTCCTCTCCCTTAACCCCTGATAATCACTGATCTTTTCACTTTCTCTTTAGTTTTGCCTTTTCCAGAATGTTCTATAGTTGGAATCATATAATAAATAGCCTTTCTAGATTGGCTTCTTCAACTTAGTAATATTCGCTTAAGTTTTCTCTGTGTCTTTCATGGCTTGATAGCTCATTTCTTTTTAATGCTGAATAATATTGCATTGTCAGGATATACCATGGTTTATCCATTCACTACTGATCACATCTTGGTTGCTTATAAGTTTTGGCAATTATGAACAAAGCTGCTACAAACAACCATGTGTAGGTTTTTGTGTGCACATAAGTTTTCAACTCATTTGGATAAACACCAAAGAATGTGCTTGCTGTATCCTATGGTAAGAGTATGTTTAATTTTGTAGGAAACTGCCAAACTTCTTCCAAAATGGTTATACTATTTTGCATTCCTGCCTGCCAGCAGTGAAAGGGAGTTCTTGTTGCTCCACATCCTTGCCAATAATTTGTGTTGTCAGGATTCTGAATTTTGGCCATTGTAATAGGTGTGTAGTAGGACCTCATTTTAATTTATAATTGACTAATAACTTATGATGTGGAATATCTTTTCATATGCTTTTCGGCCATTTGTATATCTTCTTTGATGAGGTTCAATTATGGTATGCCTAGGTTCTGTTCTTTTGCTCACTTTTTAAAAAAAAAATTTAATATTTATTTATTTTTGAGAGAGAGAGAGGGTGAGAGAGAGAGAGAGAGATTGAGAGAGAAAATCCAAAGCAAGCTCGAGGCTCCAAGCTGTCAGCACAGAGCCCAGTGTGGGGCTTGAATTCATGAACCATGAGATCATGACCTGAGCTGAAGTTGGACACTTAACCGACTGAGACATCCAGGTGCCCCTCTTTTGCCCATTTTTTAATGGGATTCTTCATTTTATTTTTGCTGAAGTATAAGCATTCTTTCTGTATTTTGGATAGCAGTCCCTTATCAGATGTGTCTTTTGCAAATATTCTCTCCCAGTCTGTGGCTTGTCTTCTCCACTGTCTCAAAATTTAACCAATTAATCTCATTTTTTAAATCTTTTATTTCCTGCTTATTGATATTTCCATTTAATTTAAGAAAATTTGCATGGTTATACAATATATTTCTGTGATTTTGTGTGGAAGCTTTATATTCCTTTTACCATTTAGTCTGTGATCTATCTGGATTTTTTTTTTTCTATCATGAGATAGAGAAGTCAAAGTTCACTGTGTTTTCCATATGGATACTGAATTCACCAAGCAGCAGGTATGGAAGACCATTTTTCCTCACCATATTACACTGGTCACTTTACTGAAGGTCTGATAAATATTTATTTATGGCTTTTTCTGGATTCTCTATTCTGTGCCACTGGACTGTTTTTCACTACCCTAATTATTGTAGCTTTATAAGTTAATATAAATTGGTGTGGGCACTCCTAACTTTTTGTTTTTTCATATTCCTGTCTTGACGATTCTAAGCTCAATTTGTTTATATCCATAAATGACCTGCTATGATTTTACTGAGTTTTCATTGAATCTATAGATCAAATTAGGGGAAATTGAACAATATTGAGTCTTCCAATTTATGTACATGGTGTATCTTTTCATATATTTTAGTTTTTCTTTCAGTAAGGCTTAGAAGTTTTTATCATTGATATCTTGAAAACCTTTTGTTAAATTATTCTCAGTTTTTTTAGATATATCTTAGTGCTGTAACAGAATGTGTTTCCTTATATTAATTTTCTAATTGTTGCTGGTCTATGAATATATGCTAGATTATCAAAATTTGATGAGACTTGTTTTGTTACTCTTCATATGATCTATTTTGAAAGATGTTATATGTGCACTTGAATATTCATTTTTCAGTGATTAGATGTAGTATTGTATATAAGTCATAAATTTAGTTGATAGTGCTGTCCAAATCTTTATAGCTTTACTGATACTTTCTCTTGGTTCCTTTCTGTAACTGATAGAATTATAAAATCTCCACATATGCTTTTGAATTGTATATAACTTAATTTTTGTTCCATCAATTTTTGTTCTACATATTTTGGAGATATAATATGAAGTACATAAAATGTTTAAGATTGTAACTTTTTTTAGTTGATGCTTTATAAAGTGACCTCCTTTATTTCTTGTGGTTCATTTTGAATTACATTATATATATATTGCTTGTTATTAATATAGCTACCTTATCTTTCTTTTGGGTATTGTTTGGGTGGTATACCTTTTAATCCTTTTATTTTCAGTGTTTTATATTTAAAATGCTTCTCTTTTGTATAAAAGTGTGTAATTATTATTTTTAAAATTCATTTGCTCTTTCTTAATTTTCCCTTTCCTCTGTTTTTATAATCCATGATGTGATTATTATTCTAATTATCTTTATAGGCTATTAGTGATGCATTCTTTAATTCTTTTAATGGCTCCCCTTGTGATTATAACATGTGTCTTTAATTTTTTACCTGCTACATTAAATTTGTATTTTTTAAAAAATTTTATTTTTTAATGTTTTTATTTATTTCTAGGAGAGAGAGAGAGAGACAGCGTGAGCAGGGAGGGTCAGAGAGAGAGGGAGTCACAGACTCTGAAACAGCCTCCAGGCTCTGGGCTGGCAGTCAGCACAGAGCCTGAAGCGGGGCTCGAACCCACAAACCGTGAGATCATGACCTAAGCAAAAGTCAGACGCTTAACCGACTAAGCCACCCAGGCGCCCCTAAATTTGTATTTTTATCTCTTCCTGAAAAGCTGAAGGATCTTGAAACTTTACTCCATTTATGTTCTTTTTGTCATTTGTGCCATTGTCATATACCTTACAATTATATATTTTTTAATGACAAGAGCATTTACTATCACTGATTAAAACAAATGATATTCACTTAAATTTACTGACATACTTATTTTCTTCTGTGGTTTTTATTGCCTTACATTTAATCATTCTAACTTGGAGCAGTGGAAAAAAAGAAACACTATTTTTAGTGTTTCTGTTAGTGTAGGTTTGCTGTCAATGAATTCCGTCATTTCCTGTTGTGAGGTAATGTGTTTATTTTGGTTGTGTACCTGCTGGATATTTTTGCTGAATATAAACGCTTGGTTGGATATCATTTTCTTTCAGCCCTTTGAAGATGTCATTCCATTGCCTTCTGGTATCTATTGTTTCTGTGGGAGACTTATGCATACTTTATTGAAAAGTCTTTTGAAAGTAATGTACCCTGTCTCTCTAGTTGCTGTTTAAATATGTGATTTTTGTCTTTTTATTTTAGCTGTTACAGTATTATATGCATAGGTTTGTTTTCTTTGTATTCATTCTGTTTTGTATTAATAGAGTATTTGAGAGTGTGAGTGGACATCTTTTATAAGCTTTGGAAAACCTCAGATATTACTTCTTTTTTATAATGGATTTTATTTACCTATTTATTTAATAGAGTACGAGTGCAGGAGCCAGTGGGGGTGGGGCAAAGGGGCTCAATCTCATGACTCTGGGCTCACTACCCGAGCCAAAATCAAGAGTTGGACGGTTAACCAGCTGAGCCACCCAGATATCCCAGGTATAAATTAAGGGTATTTAATTAATATTATTTCCTAGTCTCTATATATTTCTCCTGTTTTTCTTGGATCATAATTACATGAATGTTAGACATTTTTAATGGGTCACACTTCTCTTATTTTTGTTTTGATATTAATTTCACTGTGTCGATCGAATATTTTCCACTGACCTGTATTCCTGTTCACCAATCCTGTCTTCTACTCTGTCTGATCTTCTCTCAAACCCTTTTTATTGACTTTTTAATAGTAGGTATTTGTTTTCTGCTCTAGAATTTCAATTTGTTTATTAAGTATTTTACTCTTCTGAAAATCTCCATATTTTTCTCATATTAGTCATGGTTATTATATATACTACCTGTAGCTTTGTTATAATTCTCTGTCTTTCTTTTTTTTTTTTTTTTTTTTTTTTTTTNATTAGTCATGGTTATTATATATACTACCTGTAGCTTTGTTATAATTTTTTTTTTTTTTTTTTTTTTTTTTTTTTTGCTGTTTTTGGTAATTTGATCCTGTTCTTTGACATTTCTTATAATTTTTTATTGAAATTTGGTGTAATAGTTTGCTATGGCTTGCATAACAAACTAACACAAGCCATGTGCCTTATAGAATAACAGTGCATTGTCTCACAGTTCAACAAAGGAGGCTGGAAGTTCAAGATCAAGATGTTAGCAGGGTTGGTTCTTTCTGAAGACTGTGAGGGAGAATCTGCTCCAGGCCTCTCTCCTTGGCTTATAGATGGAGTCTTCTGAATCTTAACAGACATTCCCCTTAGTGTGTGTCTGTGTCTAAATTTCCTCTTTGTGGTTTTGTTTTTTTATTTATTACATTTAGAGAGAGAGAAAGGATGCACCTGCACACAAGTGGGAGAGGGGCAGAAAGAGAGAGAGAGAGAGAGAGAGAGAGAATCTTAAGCAGGCTCCATGCTCAGTATAGAGGAGCCCTACGTGGGGCTTGATCCCACAACCCTGGTGACATGACCTAAGCCGAAATCAAAAGTCAGGTGCTCAACCAACTGAGCCACCCCAGGTGCCCCTAAATTTCTCCTTTGTATAAAGATACCAGTTGTCTTGAATTAAGGCCTACCTTAATGACCTAACTGTATTACTTCTATAAGGACCCTATCTCCAAATAAGTTCATGTTCTGAGGTAGGTCCTGGGGTTATGAATTCACGTATAACTTTGGAAGGAGGGAGACACAATTCAATCCAACCATTGGATATAGTGTATGAAAAGGTGTAGAAGCTCTTGATGATGTCTTTTTCGAGTTTTTTTCTTTTCCTGTCAGTTTTGTACATTTCTTGTTATTTAAATTCTACTTGCATTTTGTTTTGTTTTTTTTCTGTAAGCTGTGTGGATTTAAAAAATTTATTGATGCTATCTTATTCCTGTTTATTTTTTATTATATTTGTTTAGTAACAAGGTATTTTTGAGGGCACCATTCTCAAGATCCTCACCAAATTCCACTTATACTTATTTCTAGAGTGCCATTCAAATGGCTCTTTCAGAACATTTATCTGTTGCAAAGAATCTTGTCCTGCTACAATACAAAGCTAAGGAACTGAAAACTTTTAAGAGGCTATTTCTCTTGTTAAAATTAATTTTTAAAAAATTTTCAATGTTTTATTTATTTCTGAGAGAGAGAGAGACAGCATGAGCAGGAGAGGGTCAGAGAGAGAGGGAGATACAGAATCTGAAATAGTCTCCAGGCCCTGAGCTGGCAGTCAGCACAGAGCCCGACCCGGGGCTCAAACCCCCAAATCATGAGATCATGACTTGAGCCAATGTCAGACGCTTAACCGACTGAGCCACCCAGGCGCACCTCGTTAAAATTATTTTTTTAAAAATTAGCCAAATAAATGACTTAGTGAGTCTTATATTTTCTGTTATCTTCTGGAGCATTTTCTAGACATGTCTCTGCTCCTCCTGTATCCTCTCTTACATTCTATTCCAGAGGAGTTTCATTGCTAATGTGGAAAGCAAAGTGCAGTGGTACTTATAATATTGCTGGAGGTGTAGTGCATTTCCTGTAGTGCTATCTTTTAGAGTATCTCTTCCATTGAGCACAACAATATACTTTTTAGGGGGTCTGGGAGTAAAAAAGGAACAGATTCTTTAAACTGAGATAGGCATCTTTGGCCTTGCCTTGGGCATGGTGAAAGGTGGTATGTGTCCAACCCAAAAGATAACAGTCATTTAGCAAGCTTCTCCATCAGAAATGTTAGTTAGGGTAAATAACAGACAGGAACTCCTACCTAATTCTCAATTTAGAATTCTGAGGTTTTAAATAGTCAATGGGAAGGGAAGCATATGTAATGGTTATATGTTATTATTAACTTTGTTAATACTTTCAAAGCATAATTCAAAAAAGAAATTATTTAGCATATATTATTTACAAGCATTATTACTATTTTTTTTCGATACTCATGTTACAGATTGCTTATATCATTACAATAAGAGGAAGACCACATTTTGTCCATCTGAGAAGGCAGTAAGTAAAATTTTATCCTTTAAAATTTTAATTCTGTGGTTTCTTGATTTTTAAAAAATAGTTATGAATAGAATTATTTCAAATCAGATGTATATTTGATACTTATATATGTGATACTTACTGTATATTGATTAATTGGTAAAATCATAGGCATACTAAAGATAATAAAACATGATCCACAATTCAAGAATTTATATATCCAGATGAAATAATAGAGAAAGGGAGAATTTTGCTATAATATAATATTATAATAAATGCGTAAATAGTATTCTTTGAAAATCAAGGAAGGTTTTTCGGAAGAAAGTAAGAGATGACTTGTCTCTTGAAGAAAGATACCTTGTGAGGTCTGTAAAGAAATGAGGTAGTGTAGGGGCATCTGGGTGGCTCAGTCAGTTAAGTGTCGGACTTTGGCTCAAGTCATGATCTCACGGTTCGTGGGTTTGAGTCCTGCGGCAGGCTCTGTGCTGACAGCTAGCTAAGAGTCTGGAGCCTGTTTTGGATTCTCTGTCTCCCTCTCTTTCTAACCCCCCCCCCCGCCCCCGTTCATGCTGTCTGTCTCTCTCTCAGAAATAAATAAAATATTAAAAAAAAAAAAAAGAAATGAGGTAGTGTAGGAGGACATTCTGTTTAGAGGAAATCATGTGAAAACATGGAGGTATGAGACAGTGGATTCTGTGGTGTGCCAAAGTCCATGTGGATTACTAAAAAAACATATTTTGGAGGCTAGAAGTAAAAGATTTTGGAAAGGTAGGCAGGAATCAGGTTGTAGAAGATCTATAGTGCCATGATAAGGGTATTAGAAGCCAAAAATGTTTTTAAGTAAGTACTTTATAGTCCCATTGAGAGTTTAGGCTGTTTTTGAGGAAACAGAAGTAGAGGTAAGGTGTGTAATTCTGTGGTTATAGAATAATTTAGGTGAATGATGATAGTGGCGTTTAAGCAATACAGTGGTATTGTTCATAGCACTGGAAAGAAAAATTCAATAGACCTTGAAGATAGATTTGTTAGAGTGATTTGGAAAAAGTGAGATATCTTGGATAATTTAGGTGTTGCTTGAGAAAATGGGTAGGTTATAGTTAGTTAAATGATGAACAAGTGAGATACATATATGAGGAAGGGGTGAGTTTTGACTTGCAATGCCTATCCAAAGATATCCAAATGGATTTTTTCCACTAGGAATATGAATGTAAGAATTTGAATCTCTGGGGAGAGATTGGCAATGGTGATATAGGTTTAGCAGTAATCAAAAGTTTGGCTATAATATAAAAAATTGAGAACTTATAGAATGCTTATGAATAGGCTAGTGACTGGAGACTAAATCTTGGTAAAGATCAATATTTCTGAGATAGGTGGAACAAAAAAGAGCAGCCAACATGGACAATCAAGCTGGAAGTGTCATGGAGGTAGGAAAAGAAGCAGAGGAATAATGTGTGATGTAAATTAAGTGATTGTATCGAGTGATCACGGTTTTCAAAATGATGCTAGAGTGCAGAGCAATGATGATTTTAAAATTACCTTTTGGATCTGAGATTTTGGCAGTTATGAATCTTTTCCAGAGCAGTTTCAGGGTGAGTAGGAATGGACAAAGTGGAGAAATTATGTGTAGACTACTCTCTCGAGAGTATCTTTGGAGAATCAAAATATTTTAAAAATAGCTAAAGTAGGATACAGGTCAAGGGAGAATTATTTATGAAGGTAATAGTTTGATAATGAACTTTTTAATAAAATTAAGTTAAAAATAGTAGAGAGGAATAGTTTGAAATTATAGTATCTTCAATATACAGCATAGAATGGGATTCATAGCACAAGTGTTAAGAGTGTGCCTTGTAAAGTAGTCATCCTCTGGAAATAAAGGTGAGGAATGAGGGTAGGTACAAATGATCTGAAACTGAAATGATGTGGAGATGATGTGAGATGATTGGCAGGAGTGGGGTCAAGTTTCTGAATTGTTGCTGAGGAGAATGAAGGAAAATTCTGACAAAGGTTATTGAGAACTTGGTACGTAGCTCAGCTTAGTGAATATGAATTTGTAGTAATGCCAAGAAAATATTTTCAAATTCTGTCCTAAACCTACTTTTTAATTTTAAGATTCAGGTTTAAAATCTGGAATCAGTGAGCAATAAAGACGAAGATTTTAAAGTTCTATGCCAGAGGGGCCCCTTGGTGGCTCAGTCAAGCATCGACTTCATGGTCATGATCTCATGTTTCGTGGGTTTGAACCCAACATTGGGCTCTGTGCTGGCAGCTCAGAGCCTGAGCCTGCTTTGGATTCTGCATCTCCCTCTCTGCCTCTCCTTCACTAGTGCTCTCTCAAAAATAAATAAATGTTAAAAAAATGTAAAGTTCTATGCTGGAAATTGTTATTTCTATGTTATTTCACTATTTGCTATCTCTAGCTGTTTTGGATTGTTCCTTAGCATGCATTTTAGTGTTATATGTCACTGTAGTTAAAGTACTTCTTTCAGCTCCTGATTTATTGTGAACAACAGAGAAGTATTTGTATAAGAGGGTAGGCAAAGGTAATTGGCACTATAATTCATCAGTAAAAGGAAAATTTGTATTATGAAGAATAATTTTTCATGTTTTCTGTTTTCTGTTTCACAACTTGAGCACATTTTGTGATTTTTATCTAGATCATTTTTATCTTCAGTTTCTGTTGTTTACTCTTATGACAAAGATGACATCCAGCATTCTAAGCCTTTGTTGGCTCAGGTAAGACAGCTTTTTCTTACAAATTTCTTACTCAAGATTATCTTTAAAAATGTAGATATTCAGGGGCACCTGGGTGGCTTGGTTGGTAAGTGTATGACTCTTTTTCTTAAGTTTTTTTTTTTGTTTATTTTGTTTTTTAAAGAGAGAGAGAGAGGGGAACAGAGGATTCAAAGTGGGCCGTGTGCTGACAGCAGACAGCCTGATGTGGGGCTTAAACTCATGAACCATGAGATCATAACTTGAGCCCACGTCAGATGCTTAGCTGACTGACCTATCCAGGCTCCCCAAGTGTCTGATTCTTGATTTCGATCTAGGTCGTGATCGCAGTCCAGGTTGTGATCTTGTGGTTTGTGGGTTCAAGCCCTGTGTTGAGCTCTGCACTGACAGCACAGACCCTACTTGAGATTATTTTTCTCCCTCACTCTCTACCCCGTCCTCCCTTCCCTTCTCTCTGTCTTCTTCTCTCTCTCTCTCAATAAATAAGCATTTTAAAAAAGTAAAAAATGTAAATATTCTGAAATTTACACATTCACTGAAATTGAATAATCTGGTCTAGGTCTTATTTCTACCTGGCACAGGTTTATTGGGTAATTTGCTCATTCAGTTTGAAGTTCCAATGTTGATAAAGTAATAAATATAAACAACACATCTAGGATGTCCATTTTAAAAATAAGTTATCTGTTTGTTTTTGTATATTCTTTTCAGATGGATTGCAATTATCAAGGATATGTTGCAGGTTTTCCAAATTCTCTTGTGTCACTCAGCACTTGTTCAGGACTCAGGTTGTAGCCTTTTTAAAGATATTCTATTTGCTGGTATTAGATCCTGCTAGTCTATGACTTGATTCTCCATTTATCCTTTCTAGTTCTATATTCACCTTTGTTATTTCAGTTCCCTAAGGAGTGGAACCAAAATTACTGATAAAATAGAATTGGTCACCTTGGCAACATTTGTCCCTGATGGAAGGCTACTTGTTGATTCTGACAAGATCTGCCACTTGAGTCTTTGAGCAGTCTTGAGTGTAGGGAGTGTTGGTTTGTCTCTCTATCCTTCTTTAGTTTTTCCAGATTTTTAATGTTTTTACAGATTTCTTAATCTCCTAGAATGGTTCACAATTGTAGAATGCCTATATCTGATAGATATTTAGGCTCTGCTTCTAGCCACTTTTAGGCAGGTAATACCTTCAGTTATGCTCACACAAAAAAATGACTTAGGGCATTCTGTGTCAGGGAAGAGTAGATGTCTCAAAAAGAAGAAAGGACCTAAGACTAAGAAGAGAGTGCCAAAAGATCTGAAAGGCTGGCTCAGAAAATCTGTACCCTAGGAAGGGATCCTACTCTGTTCAATCACATGGATCCATGCCACTAATATGCTTTCTTCAGATGATCAAAATATTTCTCTTAGAATATTTGTCATATAAAGCAGTAGGCATCCTGCGGTATTACTGGCCTAGTTATGAGTTTAATACTTCCATGCGTAAAGAGGTAAAGTAGAGAAGCCAAGGTGACTTTAAACGCAAAAAAAAGTTTATTTGGTCAAAATTCCTCATTTGAATATTATAGTTTTGTTAGAATAATTTCAGGCTTGTTTTGATTATTTTAATACCCAGGGGAACATTGCAGCTTAAAAACATCTCATATGGAATTGAACCAATGGAGGTCATATCAGGATTTGTGCACATGATTTATGAAGAAAAAAATGATAACACTAATATTCCTCTCTTAGGAGAATATAAGACTTACAGCTACAATAATTTATATTATCATATCAGAAAGAGTTCAGAAGTAAGTGTTGACTTTTTAATTTTAACTTATTAACTAATTTTAACTTATTCATTAAAACTTGGTGAAATGAAAAATACTCTCAGAGCAAAATTTGGTGACTTACAGATCTTAAAGATTATTTTACTTCTTCATGAAGGCTCTCCATGACTTTTAAAATGGGTAAAGTTCTTTGTTAAGCTTGTTAGTAGATCAAAGTTTAGTGAAAACTTAGGTAATTAATCTGGGAAATATATGTGAATATAGGAGTCAAGAAACCAAAAAAAATTAATTTCACATGTGGACATTTGGATGATTAATGTAAATTATTCCTTTCTCAATTAGGCTGATAAATTAGGTTAAACCATTACATGATCTGGATTTCTAAGTTAGGTCTTTGTTTCATGAGAGTTCATAAAAGAATACTATTAGTGGCCTACACAAGGTACCTGTGAAACAAAGGGATGAATTCTTCCACAAAGGCCCGTGAACTGCTATACCATCATAAATAACATTCCTGGCTCCAGTGAACTGCCATTGATTATAAACTTTAGCAATATTTTTCTAAACTTTATTGTTTACTGAAAGTAGTTTCCTAATCATTGGAATAATATGAAAATCATCACAAGGCAAGAAAGAAAAGATTTATGTTGTAAACTTAAGATTTCCAATTTCAGCTATTGTTAAAATCAAAAGATATCTGGATTCTTGTAAAGCGTGGGATCTCTTTGAAAATTCCTATTAACCACAGGCACTTTTTGGACCTGGAATTTTCTGAATAGTAGCTAAATTTTGTATTTGAAAACAGCTTTGTTATATAGTCAGTTTCTCAGTTTATCAATAGAAGGTAAAATTTTGGAAATTCCTCAGGAGTCACGTTGTGTGTTTTTCAGAGAACTGAATTTTTCAAGTTATATCCTCAGTATCTTGAAATATATATTGTTGTGGATAAAAATCTGGTAAGTCATTTTTTTATGTATTGTTATTTTTAAATTATTTAACCTTTGTCTTTAACTTGATTTCAATGATGTAATAAAATTTTCAAACCACTTGTAGATAAATGTTTATTTTGCTTTTGCAATTAATAATTTCTTAAAAGTTGTACATAAGCCACATGTTTGTTAATTCACTTTTATATATAGAATCTCTCATTGCTTTTGTAAAGTGAAGCATTTTTTCATTTTTTTAAAGCTTGTCTGTCTACTTTTCTTTTTTTCCAAATAACTACATCCTCGGTGAATCCCTCAACCCCCACATCCAATAATATTTAACTGCTTCAGCCTAATTGAAAGGATAGTCTACAAAACAAATATGCTCCTTCTTCCAAGCAAAGGGAGAAAACAAGTTGTCTGTGGTATTCTCAATTCTAAGTAAATGAAATGATAGGAAAAAAACCAAATGAACGGATTTTTCATATTGAGGATTATACTTCTGATCTTGTTTGAGTTTAGGTTTTTAATTTACACAACCTAGGTGGTTAGGAGATTCTAAGCTATGAAGTTACATTTGTTCTAGGTTGGTAAGATTGGAGGCCACCTGCTGGAAGAGAATAGTATTTCTCTCTGTGGGAAAGCACCTTCAAACAGGATTCCCACAGATCAGCCATACCTAAGCTCAAATTCATAAGAAAACGATCCATCATTAACAAGGGTTAGCAAAACAAAACAAAACAAAACAAAACAAAACAAAACAAAATAATAGATTTATATCCAGAAGGCATTCAAATATTAAAATTTTAAGTTATAAAATTATTTTGTTCCGTAAGGGATTGTTGATTCCAGAAGAGGTGGCTATGAGGCAGGAGAGCTGAGGTTACAAATATTGAAGTGCATTGGCTCACTAAAGAGTGGAAAAGGTGTTGTTGTTTGTTTGTTTTCTTTTTGTTTCCTTATTGTTTTTGTTTTTTAGCATAGCTAGGCTGACCTAGTACAAAGCCAACACATGTCCCAAAATCCTATTCCTGCAAAATTACAAAGCAATTAGGAAAGCAGAATTTTAAGCATAATAAACACAAAGATGTGAATAAAGGGAAGGAAAACCATTATATCTTAAACATTTGTTTTGTAAATGTGGGACAGATTTAAAAGCTAAGGTTAAGACAAATTTCAACTGAAACATATAAGTAATTATATTAGGTGTAGAGGGACTAAGTACTGTAATTAAAAGTCAAAAGTAAAGATTAATTAAAAGCAAAGACAAATATTATCATGCAAGACACCTGAATGCACATTTTCTGTCTAAAACTGACATATCTAACTGACAGGGTACATAATGAAAGTAAAAGACTGTAAAAATATATAATGAAAATGAAAATTCTAAAAAATTTGCTTTAACTAGATTAATATCTGACAAAGAAGACTTCAAGATAAGCATAAGTTATCTACTGCTGCATAGAAAATTACTCCAAAATTTAGTGGCCTAAACCAATAACCATTTATTTGGTTGGGAGCCTGGAAACCTTTTTGTATTTATATCAATCTCAAATATTTTTAACTAATCTGGTAACCTTTTATTTATACAGCTACCTTAAAAACTGTGGGCTTTCTTTCTTTTAATTTTATAGGAGTACTTTATAGGCATTTTCCTCACAGAGAAAACATTCTTCATTAATATTTAAAAGTGCATTAGTGATACACTTAAGAGGTATCAACTAGTTCGTTAAGCAAAATTTCTATTGCTGTGTGGTTACCAGTGGCAGGTATGAGGATTACCTGTGACTTTGGTTAAGTTCAGTGAGGAGTTTGCTAAGGAAGCTCCCCAGGTGCTCTTGAAATAGTCCACCAGTGTCAAATTACCCATTTCTCTAATTATTTTCACATGAATAAGTACAGAGTTTATTGTGTTTCATAGTAAACTAGATTTATCCAGTATAAGTACATATTTTGGAGTCAGATCTAGCACTGAATCTTGTTTTTCCTTATTCGTTTTTTTTTTATTGTGGGAAAAAGCGTATGACATTAAATTTACTATTCTAGCCATTTTTAAGCATACAGTTTGGTAGTTTTGAGTATATTCATGTTGTTGTTCAACAGTTCTCTAGAACCTTTTCATCCTGAAAACCAAAACTCCATGCCCATTAATCATGAATCCCTCTGCCCACACCAGGCCTTGGCAGACACCTTTCTACATTCAGTTTCTATGATTTTTGACTACTTTAGATAATTCATATGAGTATAATCATACAGTATTTGAACTTTTCTGACTGCTTTATTTTACTTAGCATGATGTCCATGTTGTAGCATGTGACAGGATATTCTTCCTTTTTAATGCTGTGTAGTATTCCCTTGCATTCATATACTACATTTTCTTTATCCAGTCTTCTGTTAGTGGACATTTGAGTTTCTTCTACCTTTAGGCTATTGAGAATAATGCTGCAAGGGACATGAATGTGTACATATCTCTTTGAGACCTTGCTATACCCAGAAGCTGGATTGTTAGAACATATGTTAATTCTATGGTTAATCTTTTGAGTAACTGCCATACTGTTTTCCATTATTAATAATTCCACTATTAAATAATTTTAAAATTGTTTTTTGTTGTTGAGTTATAGGAATTCTTTATATATTCTAGATACTTCTTATGAGATATGTGGTTTGCAAATGCTTTCTCACATTCTGAAGGTTGTCTTTCCACTCTGTTGATTGTTTTCTTTGAGGTTGTTTTTTCTATTTCTGCAAAATAGGCCATTGGGATTTTGATAGGGATTGCACTGAATCTGTAGATAGCTTTGGCTAGTTTGGGCATTTTAACACTATTTAACACTATGAAGTCTTCCAAATCACAAACATGAGATATTTTTCCATTTGTTTGTATATTCTTTGACTTCTTTTACTAGTGGCTTTAGTTTTCAGTATGCAAATATTTCACCTCATTGGTTAAGTCTATACTTAAATTTTTTAAACATTTTATTTATTTTTGAGAGACAGAGCATAAGTGGAGGAGAGGCAGAGAGGGAGGGAGGGAGGCACAGAATCTGAAGCAGGCTCCAGGCTCTGAGCTCTCAGCACAGAGCCCGATGTGGGGCTCTAACTTATGAACTGGAAGATCATGACCTGATGAAGGCTACTGCTTAACTGATTGAGCCACCCAGGTGCCTCTGGTTAAATATATTCTTAAGTATCTCATCCTTTTTGATGCTATAGTGAAAAGGATCATTTTCTTGATTCCTTTTTGTGATTGGTCATGTGAGTATATTGAAGCAACTGATTTTTGTGTGTTGATTTTATATCCTGTAACTGCTGAAATTGTTTCCTAGTTTTTTGGTAGAATCTGTAGGGTTTTCTATGTGTAAAACCATATCGGTGAACAGAGATAATTTTACGTGTTTATTTCTAATTTGAATGGCTTTTTTTCTTTTACTTCTCTGATTGCTGTGGTTAGGATCTCTAATACTATGTTGAATAGTGTGGTGAGGGTGTGTGTGGTTGCCTTGTTCCTGTTCTAAGAAAAAAAGCCGTCAGTCTTTCACTGTTGAGAGTGATATTATCTGTGATCATATATGGTTTTTATTATGTTGAGGTACTTTCTTTCTATTATTAGTTTGTTGAGTGTTTTTGTCATGAAATAGCATTGAATTTTGACATTTATTTTTGCCGTCAGTTGAAATTATCATGTGTTTTTTGGTCCTTCGTTTTGTTAATGTGTGGTATTACATTGACTTTTAAATGTGTTCAACCATCCTTACATTCCAAGTATAAATCCCACGGGGTAATAGTGAGTGATGCTTTTAATGAGCTGTTGAATTCATTTTGATGGAATTTTACTAATGATTTTTGCATTAATAGTCATCAAGGATATTGGTTTATATTTTTCTTTACTTGTAGTGTCTTTATTTGGCTTTGGTATCAAGATAACTCTGACCTCATAAAATGAGTTTGTAGGTGTCCTTGCTTCTATAATTCTTAGGAAGAGCTTGAGGAGAATTAGTGTTAATTTTTCTTTAAATGTTTTTGCTAGCTTTCTCTAATGTATCCATTTGGTCCTGAGATTTGCTTTGAGAGTTTTTTTGTGTGGATTTTCCTGTTTCCTTTGTATTGATTTCTAGTTTCATTTTATTGTAGTCAGAGAACATACTTGGTATTGTTTCTGTCTTCTTAAATTTGTTAAGACTTGTTTTGTGGCCTAACATGTAGTCTTTTTTTGCAAATTGTTCAATGTGTCCTTTAGAAGAACATATGTACTGTTGTTAAGTGTTCTGTATATGTCTGTTAGGTCAACTGGTTTATAATGTGTTCAAGTTTTCTTTTTCCTTATTGATCTCGGTCTGGTTGTTCTAGCTATAATTTGATCATGGTAAGTGATATTTTAATGTGCTGCTGAACTTTGTTTGCTAGTATCTTATTGATAATTTTCCATCAATATTCATCAGGAATATTGGCCTGAACTTTTCTTTCTTGTAGAGTCCTTTTCTGGCTTTGCTATCAGGGTAATGCTGGCTTTATAAAATGAATTTGAGAGTGTTCCAACATCTTTGATTTTTTGGCAGATTTTGAGAAGAATTGTTGTTAATTATTTAACCATTTGGTAAAATTCACCAGTGAGGTCCTCTGATCCTGAGCTTTTCTTCATTGGGAGATTAAAAAAATATATTGATTCAATTTCCTTCCTAGTAATTGTTCTATTCAGGTATTTTATTTCTTCTTGAATATGTCTTAGTGGGTTGTATTTTTTTTATTGAAGTATAGTTGACATACAATGCTATGTTAGTTTCAGATATACAATGTAGTGATTGGACAATTTTATATATTACACAGTATTCACTATGAGTGTAGTTACCAACTGTCACCATACAAAGTTATTATAGTATTATTGACTATATTCTCTATGTTATACTTTTCATCCCCATGACTTTTTATTTTATAACTGGAATTTTATACCTCTTAATCTGCTTCTCATATTCTGCCCATCTACTTGACCCTCCTCCTTTTTTTCTGTTTTGTTCTCTGTATGAGTCTATTTCTGTTTTTCATTTATTTGTTCATTTGCTTTTTAGATTTCTCATATGAATGAAATCATGTAGTATTTGTCTTTCTCTGTCTGATTAATTTCACTTAGTATAATACTCTATAGGTCTACCCATATTGTCATAAATGACAAGATTTCCTTTTTTTTAATGACTGAATAATATTCCATTGTTTATATATACCACATCTTCTTTATCATTCATCTTTCAATAGACATTTGGGTTGCTTCCATATCTTAGCTGTTGTAAATAATGCTATAGTGAACATACGAGTACATATGTGTTTTCAAATTAGTGATTTCATTTTTTTCTGGCTAAATAATCATCAGTGGAATTACTGGATTAATGGTATTCCTGTTTATAATTTTTTGAGGAACCTCCATATTGTTTTCCACAGTGGCTGCAGCAGTTTACATTTCTACCAACAGTGCATGAGGGTTCCCTTCTCTTCACATCCTGGCTATAACTTTTTATGTCTTATCTTTGTAATGCTAATCATTCTGACAGGTGTGAGGTAATATCTCATTGTAGTTTTAATTGATTAGCGATGACTATTGATGTTCAGCATCTTTTCATTTGTCTCTTGGCCTTCTGTGTCTTTAGGAAAACATCTTTTCAGGTCTTTGGCCATTTTTAAATCAGATTATTTGTTTTTTGATGTTGAGGTGCATGATTTCTTTATATATTTTGGATATTAACTTCTTATTGTATATATCGTTTGCAAATATCTTTTACATTTTAGGAGGTTGCCTCTTCATTTTGGTATTGGTTTCCTTTGTTATGCAAAATCTTCTTATTTTGATTTGATCCAAAAACTGTATTTTTGCTTTTGTTTCACTTGCCTGGGGAGACATATATATATAAATGTGTGACTAAGGTTGATGTCCAGAGATTACTGCCTATATTTTTTTTCCACGAGTTTTATAATTTTATGCCTTACATTTAAAAATTAAAAAAATTTAATATTTTTGAGTTTATTTTTGTGTATTTTTATTTCTGTGTATGGTGATAGAAAGTGGTCTAGTTTCTTTCTTTTTTAAAAGCAAATACTGGGGTGCCTGGGTGGCTCAGTTGGTTAAGCATCTGACTTCGGCTCAGGTTATGATCTCAGTGTTTGTGGGTTCGAGCCCCGCATCTGGCTCTGTGCTGACAGCCAGCTCAGAGCCTGGAACCTGCTTTGGATTCTGTGTCTCCCTCGCTCACTGACCCTCTCCTGCTCATGCTGCCTCTCTTTCAGAAATAAATAAAATCTTAAAAAATTAAAAAAAAATAAATAAAAGCAAATGCTTATTTATTTTGGGAATGTAAGCATGAGCAGGGAAGGGGCAAGTGAGAGGGAGAGAGAATCCCAAGCAGGCTCCATGCCATCAGCACTGAGCCCAATACAGGGCTTGATCTCATGAACCATGAAATCATGACCTGAGCTGAAATGAAGAGTTTGATGCTTAACCAAATGAACCACCCAGGCACCCCCAAAATGGTGTAGTTTCTTTCCTTTTGCATGTAGCTGTCTAGTTTTTTCAACATTATTGACTGAGGAGACTGCTTTTTCCCCACTGCATATTCTAGCCTTTTGTGTTGTAGATTAATTGACCATATAATTATAGGTTTCTTTCTGGGTTTTCTTTTCTGTTCCATTGATCTATGGGTCTGTTTTTGTTCCAGTACCATACTCTTTTCATTACTGTAACTTTGTTGTATAACTTTAAATTTGGGGTAGTGATACATCCACCTTTGTTCTTTTTTCTCAACTTTTTTTTTTTTTTGGCTATTTGGAGTATTTTGTGGTTCCAGACAAATATTATTTGTTCTAGTTCTCTAAAAAGTATTATTGGTATTTTGTTAGGGATTGCTTTTAATCTGTAGGTTGTTTTGGGTAGTATATACATTTCAACAATATTAATTCTTCTAGTCCAAGAGCATGGTATATCTTGCTATTTACTTGTGTCATCTTCAATATCTTCATCAATGTCTTATAGTTTTCAGAGTACAGGTCTTTTTCTTTCTTGTTTAAATTATTCTTAGGTATCTTGTTATTTTTTTCAAGTTTATTTATTTTTTTTCTGATAGATATTTTTAATATAGTTTATTGTCAAGTTGGTTTCCGTATAACACCCAGTGCTCATCCCAACAAGTGCCCTTCCCCATGCCAACAACCCCCCTCCCCTCCCCCCCATCAGTCCTCAGTTTGTTCTCAGTATTCAAGAGTCTCTCATAGTTTGCCTCCCTCCCTCTCCCCCAACTGTTTTTCCCCCTTCCCCTCCCCTATGGTCCTGTTAAGTTTCTCCAGTTCCACATGAGTGAAAACATATGGTATCTTTCTCTGCCTGACATATTTCACTTAGGATAATACCCTTGAGTTCCATCCATGTTGCTACAAATGGCAGATTTCATTCTTTTTCATTGCCATGTAGTATTCCATTGTATATATAAACTGCATTTTCTTGATCCATTCATCAGTTGGACACTTAAGCTCTTTCCATATTTGGCTATTAGCACATTCTTATCGATGTTTGTGATTGTCTTATGTATTTGGGTGTTTCTGAATTCAGTGCATAGACATTTATACTTGTTAGCTCTTCCTGATGGATAGACCCTGAAATTATTATATAATGCCCTTCTTTGCCTTTAAAATAAAAAATAAAGTCCAGTTTGTCTGATATAAATATGGCTACTCCAGCTTTCTTTTTGATGTCCAGTAGCATGATAGATGTTTTCCCATCTCCTCACTTTCAATCTGAATGTGTCCTCAGGTCTAAAATGGGTCTCTTGTAAACAGCAAATAGATGGATCTAATCTTTTTAATCCATTCTGCTACTCTGTCTTTTGATTGGAGCATTTAGTCCATTTACATTCAGTGTTATTATTGAAAAATACAGGTTTAGAGTTATTGTGTTCTCTGTTAGATTCATGCTTGTAGTGGTGTCTCTGGGACTTTGTGTTCCTTGCAACATTTCCCTCATAGGATCTCTTGTAGGGCTGGTTTAGTGATGATGAATTCCTCCATTTTTTGTTGGGATAAACCTTGATCTCTCCTTCAATTCGGAATGATAGGCTTGCTGGATAAAGGCTTCTTGGCTGTATATTTTTCCTGTTCATCACACTGAAGATTTCCTGCCATTCCTTTCTGGCCTTCCAAGTGTCAGTAGATAGGTCTGCTACTACCCTGATATGTCTCCCTTTGTATGTTGGGGCCCTTTTATCCCTAACTGCTTTCAGAATTCTCTCTTTGTTCTTGTATTTTGCCAGTTTCACTGTATGTCGTGCAGATCGATTCAGTTTACGTCTGTGGGGAGTTCTCTGTGCCTCTTGGATTTCAATATCTGTTTCCTTTCCCAGGTTGGGGAAGTTCTCAGGTATTATTTGTTCAAGTACACCTTCTGCTCCTTTCTCTCTCTCTCCTTCTGGAATTCCTATGATATGGATATTCTTCCGTTTGATTGTATCACTCAGCTTTCGAACTCTCCTTTCATGTTCCTGGACCAATTTCTCTCTCTTTTTCTCGGCTTCCTCTTTCTCTATAATTGTATCTTCTAATTCACGTATTTTTTCTGCCTTTTCAATCCGTGCAGTAGCCAACGCCTCCATTTTATTTTGTGTTGCATTTTTTAGTTCATCAGTATTTGCAACAATAATGGCTCGGATGTCATCCAAGCCCTTTTGAAGCCCAATGAGTAATTTTATGAGTATTATTCTAAATTCTTGTTCAGTTATGTTGCTTAGATCGGTTTTGAGCAGTTCTCTAGCTGTTATTTCTCCCTTGAATTTCTTTAGAGGAGAGTTCTTCCGTTTTGTCATTTTGGCTAGCTTTCTTTCTCGTTAGTTTTAAAAGCTTGTGATGTGTTCTGCCCCTGTGAGTGCTGCTATATTAATATTAAAGGAGGCTCATACACTGTCCAGGGCCTGGCCGTTCAGGAAGTCTTCTTTGAAGGGTGTCCCTTGGTCTCTCTTGCGACTTTGGTTTTATTTTATTTCTCTACTTGTAGTGATGTTTTGAACTCTCCACCATGTGCACTTTAGGTTTGTTCCTTGAAGTAGCCCGTGCCACAGGTGCAGAGGAGGCGGGCCGTCTCCCGTGCCTCACGCCCTCACTCCTTGCGTTGTTAATGATGCCACCCAACTTGCAATCCACAAGCCAAGGCACTTCAGGGCAGGGAACTGGTTCCTCCTGATGCCGTCCGCGTCCCTGGGGCACCACCTAACCCGGAGGGAACTTCCACTGTCCAGTGCCAGACCGAGGCCACCAGTCCAAGGAAAGCCCCACAGTTAGAGGTGGGATATCTCTCCGAAAGCCCTGCTTCTCCTCGAGCGCAGACGGGAAAGTCAAGTTTAAATTACTGTTAGTAAATTTATCAGTATAATAGTAGTTTCGTGTGTAGAATTCAGTGATTCATTACTTACATACAACACTTAGTACTCATCACAAGTGCCCTCCTTTATACATATCACCAGTTTAACCCATCTCCACACCAATCTCTCCTCCAGCAACCCTAGTTTGTTGTCTATAATTAAAAGCGTGTTTTATGGTTTGCCTCTCTCTTCTTTCCTCTCTATGTTTATTTGTTTTGTTTGTTAAATTCCATGTGAGTGAAGTCATAAGGTATTTGTCATTCTCTGAGTGACTTTTTTTGCTTAGTATAATGCATTTTATCTCCATCCATGTCATTGCAAATGGTAAGATTTCATTAATTTTTATGGCTGAATAATATTCCATTCTATATCTGTACCATATCTTCTTTTTAAAAAAATTTTAATGTTTTATTTATTTCTGAGAGAGAGAGAGAGAGAGAGAGAGACAGCATGCATGAGCAGGGGAGGGTCAGAGAGAGAGAGAGGCACAGAATCCGAAGCAGGCTCCAGGTTCTGAGCTGTCAGCACAGAGCCTGACATGGGGCTTGAACCCACGAACCATGAGATCATGACCTGAGCCGAAGTCAGATTGAGCCATCCACGCACCCCTGTACTACATCTTCTTTATCCATTCATCACTCAGTGGACATTTGGGATCTTTCCATAATTTGGCTATTGTTGATAATTCTGCTATAAACACTGGGATGCATGTGTCTCCTCAAATAAGTATTATTGTATCCTTTGGGTAAATACCTAGTAGTGCAATTGTTTGATTGTTGGGTAGTTCTATTTTTAACTTCTTGAGGAATCCCAATACTGTTTTCTAGATATGAGTTTGCATTCCCACCAACACTGCAAGAGAGTTCCCTTTTCTCCACATCCTTACCAATATGTTTCTTATACATTAATTTTAGTCTTTCTGACAGATATGGGATGGTATCTCATCATGGTTTTGATTTGTATTTCTGTGATGATGAGCTATGTTGAGCATCATTCATGTGTCTGTTAGCCATCTAACATGTCTTCTTTGGAAAATGTCTATTCATGTCCTCTACTCATTTCTTAACTACATTATTTGTATTATTTTGTTTTTCTTCCTAATTCAATATTGGAAGATTGTATGTTTCTAGTTATTTATCTAGTTATTTTAGGTTGTCAGATTTGTTGGCACATAACTTTGTAGTAGTCTCTAATAATCCAATGTATTTCTGTGGTATAAGTTATTTCTCTTTTATTTCTGATTTTGAGTCCTCTCTCTTTTTTTCTTAATAAGTTTGGCTAACAGTTTATAAATTTTGTTTATCTTTTCAAGCTCTTTGTTTCATTGATCTTTTTCATTTTTAAGTGTTTATTTCATTTATTTATCTTCTGATCTTTATTATTACCTTACTTCAACTAATTTTGGGCTTTGTTCTCCCTTTTTTTCTTTAGGTGTATTGTTAGATTGTTTATTTGAATTTTTTCTTGTGTCTTGAGGTATGCCTGCATTACTATAAACTCCATTCTTTTATGGCTCTTGACTGTGCATGAAAAGTTTTGAATCACTGGGTTTCTGTTTTCATTTGTCTCCAGGTTTTTTTTAAAATTTCCTCTGTCTTGGGGCCCCTGAGTAGCTCAGTTGGTTAAGTTCTGACTCCTGATTTTAGCTCAGGTCATTTTCTTGTGATTCGTGAGTTTGAGTCCTGTGTGGGGCTCCAGACTCACAGCGTGGAGACTGCTTTGGATTCTCTCTCTCCATCTCTCTCTTCCCCTTTCCCTACTTATGTGCTTTTCCTCTCTCTCAAAATGAATAGAAAAACTATTCTATTCTATCTAGGAAAACAAATTTCCTATTTGTTTTCTTCATTGACACACTTGTTACTTCCTAGCAGTTTAGTAAGCCTCTATGCATTTGTGTTTTTTCCAGTTTTTTCTTGTGATTGATTTCTACTTTTATGTCATTGTAATTATAAAGGATACTTTATGTTTGATTTTAGTCTTCTCAAATTTATTAAGACTTGTTTTTTCCTAACCTGTGATTTATCCTAGAGAATATTCCATGTGCACTTGAAAAGTATGTATTTTGCTGGTTTTGGATGAAATATTCTGTATGTATCTATTAAAGTCTATGTGTTATAGGTTATATGGTCAAACGTGTCATTCAAAGTCACTGTTCCCTTATTGATTTTCTATCTGGATGATCTATCCATTGATTTAAGTGGGATGTTCAAGAATCCTGTGATTATTGTATTACTGTCAATTTCTCCCCTTGTGTCTGTTAATACCTGCTTTATATATTTAGGCACTCTTATTTTGATTGCATAGATATTTGAAATTGTTATGCCCTTTTGTTAGATTGATCCTTTTATCATTGTGTAACACCTTTCTTTGTGTCTTACTAGTAGTTTTTAATGTCTATTTTGTCTGATATAAGTATTGCAACCCTTGCTTTTTCTTCACTTCCATTTATATAGAATACCTTTTCTGTCCCTTCACTTTCAGTCCATATGTGTTTTCAGGTCTAACACGAGTCTTTTCTAGACAGCCTATAAAATAAGCCTGTCAACTAAGAATATTATGACTGGACAAGTGGTCCTTGTCCTTCAGAAATGGAGCAATGATAAAGACTTTCTTAAACAAACAAAACAAACACAACTAGGCCTGACATATAAGAAATGGTAAAGAGTTTTTTGAATATCATTGGAAGGACACATTAGCATCATAAAACCATATAAAGGTAGTATAAAAGTATCTGGTAATGATAAATATATACTCAAAGTCAGATTCCCTAGTGGCGATGTGTAATCACTAACAATTTAGTTTAAAAATTAAACCATAATACAAACGAGAAATAACCATAACAAAATACTCAGTGTATTATTGGATACATAACATTAAAAAATACCTAAACTATAACACCGATAACCTAAACTTCAAAGGAGAGAAGTAAAAGTATAAAGTTTAGGGATGTTATGAAAATCAAATTATTATCAGTTTAAAATAGGATGTTAAAATTTTTACATACTTTATGCAAACTTCATGGTAACCACAAGAGAAAAACATGTAGTAGTTACACAAAAGAACATGGCAAAGAGGTCAAAGCATACTGATACCAAAAGTTATCAAATTACAAAAGAAGACAGGAGAATAAGAAGCAAGAAACAGTGTATTTTTAAAATAGCCAGAATGTGATTAATAAGAGACCAGTAGTAAGTCCTTACCTATCAATAATTACCTTAAATGTAAGTTGAATAATTCTCCAATCAAAAGACAGAGAGTGTCTGAATGGATTTTTAAAAACTATTCAGGGGTATTCTGCATATAAGTAACTTGCTTAAGCTTTAAATACACAGACCTACTGAAAAGGTAGAAAAAGAAATTTAAAGTTAATGGTAACCAAAAACAAGCAAGATTATCAACACTTCTATCAGACAAAATAGACTTTAAAATAAAAATGGTAAAATTAGACAAGTTCATTATATAATAATAAAGGAGCCTATCCTCATTTTGTTCATGCATTGTTTTCTTAATTTTAATGGTCTCTGTGTTCTTGTGGTTCACTAAGCTTCTTTAAGGTGATTACTCTAAATTCTTTGACAGTTTACAGATCTCTATTTCATTGTGGTGAGTAATTGGAGCTCTATTAGTTTTCTCCGGTGGTGTCATGTCTTCCTGAGTCCTTGATTCCTTATGTCAGTATCTGTCAATTTAAATAAGTGGTCTTATTTTCTAGACTTCACAGGTTTGATTTGGCAGAGATAGTAATTCACCATTCAGCTTATATTGAACTCTGGGTGTGTTAGCTGGTTCATCCTTGGGCAGGTGGTGTTTGCTATCAATGTCAGTTTTTAGGTGAGACTACTGACTGAGCTCTGAGGTTGAGGGTAGGTGCTGCTGGGTAGGAATACTGGCTTAGGTCCTTGCCCAAGTAAGGCTATAGGATAGGCTCTGCAGCTTCTTGGATCACCTACCCCTGAAATCTAAGACTTAAGGACTAGGTTCATACTCAGCAGTAAGCAGGGTTATAAATTACGTTCTTGTCCTGGTGTGGCAGAACAAGCCCCATGGCTTCCACAGCTAATGCTTGTGGACCTAGGTCGGGCAGCACCACACACTGAATTCTCTGGCCAGATGGGGCTATTTGTCTTGCTCTGCAAATGTGGAAGGCCACGGGCTATGTTTTCTGTCTTAAGTGCATTATAAGCAGGGCTGTAGGATGCCCTATGTAGCATCCTATGTGCTCTGGTAGGTTCCTGGTTGGGTGGGATAAATGCTGTATTCAGCAGTGCTCTGAGATATGAATTAGTTTCTATCCCTGGTAGTATCGTCAATAGAAAACATAGTTCTGGCCTGTCTCTTACTTGTGAATCAAATTAAACAGAACTATGTACTAAACTTCCTGACCTGACAGGCCATCATCCTACCAGTGCAAATGGGTAGGTCCACCAG
Organism: Hyaena hyaena; assembly: GCF_003009895.1. Lineage (NCBI taxonomy): Eukaryota > Metazoa > Chordata > Mammalia > Carnivora > Hyaenidae > Hyaena > Hyaena hyaena. The sequence goes on along the minus strand of NW_024080846.1, from coordinate 205,570 downwards.
CTAGGCCTTCTGCTCGAGTGCTGTAATTGGAGGTGCATTGGGTTACACAGATTCCTGGAGCTCTGATTAGGTTTCCTGCTCAGGTGGGCTGGAGACTGTATTTGGCTTTGGGAAGGGCTACGAAGTAGTTTCATGTCTGATTTTGGCTATGGAACAGGTACTCAAATAGAATGCTCTTTGTGGATCAAATTAGACAGAACTGCATCCTCAGCTCCCTGGCCAGTGAGGACCATCATCGTGGCTCTGTAGATGCAGAGGCACTTGATAGGCTCTCTGTTGAAGTATCTCTGTAATTGAGGCTGCAGAAGGGGCTACCTAGATTTCTGGGATCTCTAATAGGTTTTTTTTGTCGGCAGGGTTGGATGGAAGCTGTATTCAGCAATGAGCAGGGCTACAAATTGCCTTCACTATCTGGGAATATTATGTATTCAGTGTTAGATATTAAATATCATTAGATGTGATATATAGATATTAAATATTATATATAATATATTTAATATTTTTGAATTAATGTTAAGTTTCTTGCACATGATAATGGTATAGTAGGCAAACAGGTGAAAATCCTTATTCTTAGGAACTACATGCTGAAGTGTTTGCAATTTAATGTCTAACAAAATCAACAATGAATGCCCCGATCCACATCCATAGATAGACAGAAAGAAGTGTATCTAACATTAATAGTAGATTAATCTAGGTGAAGGATAAATGGGTAGTCTTTGAATTTTAAATTTTCTGTAGGTTTAATTTTTTCTCAGAAACCATGAGATCATGACCTGAGCCGAAGCCGGATGCTTAACCAACTGAACCATTTAGGCACCCTAACGAAGCATTTTTAATAGTGAACACTTACTTGACAAGTGAGTTATAAAGAAACTATAAAAGCAAAACCTCTGGAAATATTCAGAAAAAAGTAATAAACCCCAAGACTATAGTGGGGCACATTAAGGCATTAGCGTCTAATAGATAGAAAAAAGTCTTAACATATAAAGATCAAATTATTTATCAACCAGCTTTATTAAGCACTGATATGCCAAAACCCTTTCATAATATACTACAGCAATAAGGGATAAAAAGAGATGTAATAATAGAATGAAAAATTTTAAATACTACCATGAGTGACTTTTTCATGGTGGAAACACAAAACTATACAGGCTATTTATAAATTAATGAATTCTATACAATATTTTTTAAAAAATTGGAGCATATGTATCAGTCACAGCAAACTAGGTGGTACTATAGTAAACAAAAAATCTTAATGGCTAAACACAGTTTATTTTTTGTTCATGCGACCATGAGTCTGGGTGGCTCTTTGGGCAGCTGTCTTCCATGTGTTGGCTCAGTATTCCAGAATGCTAAGCCTTTTTTGGCATTTCTACATTGATAGTTTTTTCTTGCATTTTCTAAGCCAATAGAAGAGCAGACCAGACAGACATGAGCTACAGTAAAGAAATTCTTTCAGAAGTGACATTTATCACTTTTGTCCTCATTTCATTGTCCAACATGAACAAACTGGCTATGCTCCTATTTAGAAAGGAAGGGTTCCTGGAGTAGAAGAGAATTAGTATATTAGCTAGAGGGAGAATGCCTACCACAGAAGATAGTACCAAGACTTTAGTTCTAAAACTGTAAAACAAGAGGAATGTGAGGAGAGCAGACAACAGTTAATAAGGTATAAACTGATCAAAAGGAACATTAAAATAAATAAGTCAATTTAAGAGCTGGCTATTGAAAAGAAAAATAGGTAGAAAGTACTATTAAACAAAAAGGAAAAATATGTTACGGTTTAGAAAAGATCAAGATGATATAACTATGGCCTTGGAGAAGATTAAAACAAACAAATGCAAATTTGATGAATTCTCCAGAGGAGATAAGAATTTAAGTCAAATCATCATGTTGTACACCTTAGACTTACATAATGTTATATATAAGTTGTATCATAAAAAGCTGGAGAAGAGAATTTTAATAGATTCAGTTGCCAGTGTGAGGTATAGATAGTTTTAAAGGAAAGTTTTCATGTGTTTGGGAAGACATAATTCACATTCTAATACAATTTTAGGATATATGAAAAACATGCAACTTAATTTTAAGTAGTGCTATAATAATTACTAAGCAACATTCATTTCTTCCATTATGACAAAGTGTGTACCCACACAAAAACACATGAACAACAGGTCCATATTAAAGCTGTATTAATTTTGATAGCATACTAATAAAATATAATGTTTTGATCAGGGAATATGATGGCTTAGTGTTAAGAAATATATTAATGAAATGTATTGCATCAATAGGTCAAAAGATAAAAGTAATTATCAATCATTAACAAAATGGCTGCTGATAAAAACTCAACTCCTTTTTTAATATAATTTTAGTAAGTAGGAAGAGATATAAAAAGTTTTTTCTCAGCATGATCTAGAATACTCATCATAAACCAAATACCACTTAATGATGAAATTTATGAGGTTTTCCAATGAAAAATCCAGAGCAAAGATCACAATGGTGATATCACCATTGTTGTTTAATATTGTCGTGGCATTTTTAGGCAATTAGACATAGAAAGAGCTTATTGGTCATGAGAAAGAATATATCTAAACACATTATCCAGAGTCACTTTAAGAGTGAACCTCTCATTAAGGATCTCCTACTCTCAACCAAAGAAGATTTTCCCTGTCTTTGTGCTTGTATGTTTTAGTTTGTGGTTACATGTTATTATTTTAGAAATAAGTACATTTAAAAATACCATATCAAAAATTTATGATTAAATTTTCAAATATAATAAGTAATGCCACAAGTTGAGTACATTAAACATTAAAGTCATGTTATTAAATATTTTTATTTATTTATAGATGTTAAGTTATAAATTGAGTTTATTTATTAATTATTATAAATCAATTTTTATACATCATTATTGATTTCCTAGATTTCAACTGGAATATAGCCCTGTGGCTACTTTTGAATATAGCACATTGTTTAGGTAAAGGCTGTGATATTTTCTTGATGGCATCCACTAGTTTTTAAAAATAATTTATCTTTTTCAGTTTGATTACATGGGCTCTGATATAAAGACTGTAACACAGAAGATTATTCAGATAATTGGCTTTGTTAACACTGTAAGTTTTTATCTATTTTGCTTATATATTTTGTAAAAGTGTAGGTGGTATGAGTTGATGTGTATAATATTTTGTTCCCATAATCAAAATACTGATTAAATGTCTTATATGCATTTTATACAAGTTTAATATAATTTATTTAAAATTTATCTAAAATTTACTTAAAATTTATTATTATTATTTTTTTAGATTCTTTCACAGTTAAAACTGACTGTTGTAATATCTTCCATAGAAATCTGGTCAAATAAAAACAAAATTTCTACTACAGGGAATCCTAATATTATATTATCTAGATTTTTAGAATGGAAATACAAACATGTGTTCCAATCTCATCATATTGCATACTTATTTGCGTGAGTATAGTATTTCATTTCTGTATAGCATTAAAGGAATAACCCAAAATGATTTCATGTGTTAATTATGAAAAATAAGCATTTAATGAATATATACTGTGTTCTATAAATTTGATAGAAAACATAGGATGGGAAAAACATATAAATTAAAAGTCTTTTTCTTCAAGGAGCTTATGTGAGGCAAAACTTAAAAACTTTTATCAACTGACATAAAATGATCTGATGAAAGTAAAATTACATAAAAGCACTGAAATAACTAAAGAAGGTTAATTATGAGTGATATAATTTCTTTGGTATTCCTTGTTATACTACTTTCTCTCTCTACATTTTTGTCTCTCATCTTTTTAATAACATCAATATATAGAATTTATACATGCTCTATAATGCACAGAAAAATCTATGCATCTTAAAGGATAAGTGAATAAGGAGATGACAGAAAGTTGAATGTACAGGAAACCAGAGGGGTGCTTGGGTGGGTTAGTTGGTTAAGCGTCCAACTTCGGCTCAGGTCATGATCTCACGGTTCGTGGGTTTGAGCCCCGCATCGGGCTCTATGCTGACAGCTCAGAGCCTGGAGCCTGCTTCAGATTCTGTGTCTCCCTCTCTCTCTGACCCTCCCCTGCTCACAGTGTCTCTCTCTTTCTCTCAGAAATAAATAAAACATTAAAAAAATTAAACAACAAAAGGAAACCAGCATAAAAACTATAAACATTAGTGTAGTAGCCTTTTACATAAACTGTTAGGCCTTATCCTTATTATACTTCTGGATTTTTATTAAATTTACAATTTACAAAATATTGAAATATTCTTAACATTGAAGATTTGAAAAATTGTATTTAAATAGTTTAGTTAAGAGTAGCATGGTGCTTAGGACATAGTAATTATTTAGTAATTGTTGCTATGAAAATGATTATCATTAATAATACCATTCTTAAATGCCATTCTGAGGAAAATTATTATTTTTTAGCTTCAAGAGACATCCTAGTTTTATAGGAGCCACATTTCCTGGAAAAATATGTAATAAGAATTATGCTGCAGGAGTTGCTCTGGTATGTAATTATTTCCAACTCCTCATTTTCATTTTTTAAGGTTTACTAAATATTTTAAAGCATGAATATATATATATTACTTAGTTTACTCATCCTTTAATAGTTTTTATGTTACTAATTTGGAACATACATATTAAACTGTATATAATTACTTTTAAAAACAGAACATCTTTAAATTAACCTGAGCACAATGCCATATTATTTTTAAAAACCATATTTGACTTAATTTGACTTATATCACTTAAAGTGAAAGTTTAATTGTTTTGAACAGTGGCATGCTTGTATCAATATTTATTATATAACCAATATAATTTTAATGTTAATTATTAAACATATCAGCTTCTTACAATATTAATAATTGGTATAAATGTGTGTGCTTTTTTGTTACATGACTTGTTATTTTTTTCTTTTTTAATGTAACTTTTATTATTGCATTCAATTCTTTATTATGTTTGAGATAAGCAGACTGTTGGAGGAAGAAACAGCCATCAAATATTCATAATTATTGTTTTCTGGCAAAGCTAAAATGAGCTCCTATTACAGAATTATATTCCTTTTACAAGTTATGTAAAAAGTAGAGAACGGAACTAAATGAGAGTACTTCAAAAGTCTGCACTATGATTTTTTTACTGATCCACTTGCACAATTGGTTGTGTTTTAGTAGCAAGTACAATGAAGCAAATTGCTATTGACAGATATTTAAAATAAGATCTGGGGTGCCTGGGTGGCTCAGTCAGTTGAGCCTCTGACTTTGACTCAGGTCATGATCTCGTGGTCTGTGAGTTGGAGCCCCACATCATTCTCTGTGTGACAGCCCAGAGCCTGGAGCCGGCTTCGGATTCTGTCTCCCTCTCTCTCTGCCCCTCTCCTACTCACACTGTCTCTCTCTCTCTCAGAAATAAATAAATAAATAAGATCACTACCAATCATAATATTCTAAAAGTTTTTTTTAAGTTAAGAATTTTTGATAAAAGTTAAGAATTACTTCCTTGAATATGGTGGCTTTATTAAATGTCTTGAAATCAAGATAGTTTAAGTCCTCTGATTGTTCTTTGTCAGTACAAAATTGTCTGTGCACAACTTTGCATTTTCATATAGATTTTAAAACCAACTTTTCTAGGGGCACCTGGTGGCTCAGTCAGCTAAGCGTCCAACTTCGGCTCAGGTCATGATCTCACGGTTTGTGGGTTTGAGTCCCATGCTGGGCTCTGTGCTGACAGCCAGCTCAGAGCCTGGAGGCTGCTTCAGATTCTGTATCTCCCTCTCTGTCTGACCCTCCCCTGCTCATGCGGTGTCTCTCTCTCTCTCACAAATAAATAAAAAACATTAAAAAAATCCCAGCTTTTCTAATTACACACACACGCACACACACACACGCTTGCTTAAATTTTGATAGGGAGGTGTATAATTTATTAATGAATTAGGGGAAACTTGACATTTTAATAACATGGGATCTTCCTGTCCACTAACATGGTTTATCTCTCCATTACTAATGTCTTTAAAAAATTCTCTGTAGAGATTTCATACATCTCCTGCTAAATTTATTCATAGTAATTTTATATGTTCTGATGCTGTTGCAACTGGTATTGTTTAAATTTATCTTCCAATTTTTCTCTGCTAGTGTATATATATGTATTGAATTTGATAAGTTCTTCATAGATTTTGGGTACTAACCCCTTATCAGATGTATCATTTACTAATATCTTCTCCCATACCATAGGTTGCCTTTAGTTTTATTGATTGCTTTCTTTGATGTGCAGAAGCTTTTCATCTTGATGAGGTCCCAAGAGTTCATTTTTGCTTGTTTCCCTTGCCTCTGGAGATAGTATCTTACTAGATACCAGAAGTTGTTAGAGCTGATGTCAAAGATGATGTTGCCTGTGTTTTCCTCTAGGATTTTGATGTTTTCCTGTCTCACATTTAGGTCTTTCATCCATTTGAGTTTATTTTTGCATATGGTGTAAGAAAGTGGTCCAGGTTCCTTCTTCTGCATGTTGCTGTCCAGTTTTCCCAACACCATTTGTGAAGACACCCTTTTTTTCCCATTGGATATTCTTGCCTGCTTTGTTGAAAATTAATTGACCATAAGGTCATGGGTTCATTTCAGGGTTTTTATTCTATTCCATGGATCTATATGTTTGTTTTTGTGCCAGTACCATACTGTCTTGATGAGTACAGCTTTATACGTGAAGTCAGGAGTTGTGATGCCTCCAGCTTTGCTTCTCTTTTCCAAGATTGCTTTAGTTACTTGGGGTCTTTTGTGATTCCATACAAAATTTAGGTTTATTTGTTTTAGCTCTGTGGAAAATACTGTTGGTATTTTGATAGGAATTGCAACAAATGTGTACATTGCTTTGGGTAGTATAAACATATTAACAATATTTGTTCTTCCAATCCATGAGCATGGGATGTTTTTCCATTTCTTTGTGTCATCTTCAATTTCTTTCATCAGTGTTCTATAGTTATAGAGGAAAGATCTTTTACCTCTTTGGTTAGGTTTATTCCTAGGTATCTTACGTTTTTTGATGCATTTGTAAATGGAATCAATTCTTTGATTTCTTACTTCTGCTTCATTATAGACTGGTGTATAGAAATGCAAATTTCTGTATGTTGATTTTGTATCCTATGATTTGGTTGAATTTGTGTATTCTAGCAATTTTCTGGTGGAATCTTTTGGGTTTTCTACATAGAGTATCATGTCCTCTGCAAATAGTGAAAGTTTGACTTCTTCCTTGCTGATTTCGATGCCTTTTATTTATTTTTGTTGTCTGAGTGATGAGTCTAAGACTTCCAGTACTATTTTAGATAACAGTAGTGAGAGCGGACATCTTTGTTTTGTTCCTAACCATACAGGAAAAGCTCTCGGGCTTTTCCCATTGAGGATGATATTAGTTGTGGGTTTTTGGTATATGGCTTTTATGACATTAGGTATGTTCCCTCTGTCCCTACTTTGTTGAGGTTTTTATGAAGAATGGATGCTGTATTTTGTCAAATGCTTTTTCTGAATCTTTTGGAAGGATCATATGGTTCTTATTCTTTCTTTATTAATGTGGTATATCACATTGATTGATTTGCAAATATTGAACCATTCTTGCAGCCCACGAATAAATCCTATTTGATTGTGGTATGTAATTCTTTTAATGTACTGTTGGATATGTTTCACTAGTTTCTTGTTAGGAATATTTGCATCCATGTTAATCAAGGATATTGGCCTCTTAACTTTCTATTTCAGTGGAGTCTTTATGTGGTTTTGGATTTAAGGTTATGCTGGCCTCATAGATGAGTTTGGAAGTTTTCCCTCCATTTCCACTTTTTTGGAACAGTTTGAGAAGAACAGGTATTATTTCTTCTTTAAATTCTGGCAGAAGTACCCTGGGAAGCCATCTGTCCCTGGACTTCTGTTTGTTGGGAAATGTTTGGTTACTGATTCAGTCTTTGCTGGTTATGGGTATGTTCTGTTCATATTTTCTATTCTTCTTGTTTCAGTTTTTGGTAGTTCATATGTTTCTATGGAAAATTCTATCCATTTGTCTTAATTGTCCAATTTGTTGGCATACAATTTTTCATAATATTCCCTTATAATTGTATTTCTGTGATATTCTCTCCTTTGTGATTTTACTTTAGATCCTTTTTCTTTTTGGTAAATCTGGCTAGGGGTTTATCAATTTTATTAATTTTTTTAAAGAACCAGTTCCTAGTTTAATTGATCTGTTCTACTGTTTTTTAAAATTCTGTATCATTTATTTCTGCTCTAGTTTATATTATTTCCCTTCTGCTGAATTTAGGCTTTATTTGCTATTCCTTTTCTAGCTACTTTAGGTATAAGGTTAGGTTGTGTGTTTGAGACTTTTCTTTCTTCTTGAAAAAGCCCTGTGTTGCTTTTGCTATATACTTCCCTCTTAGGACTGCTTTTGCAGTACCCCAAAGGTTATGGGCTACTATGTTTTCATTTTCTTTGGCTTCCATATATTCCTTTATTTCTTCTTTAATTCCCTGGTTAACCCATTAAGTCTTTAGTAGGATATTCTTTATCTTCCATTTATTTTTGGTCTTTCCAATGTTTTCTTGTGGTTGACTTCAAGTTTCATAGCTTTGTGGTTAGAAAATATGCATGTTCTGACCTCAGCCTTTTTGTATTGTTGAGACCTGATTTGTGACCCAGTATGTGATCTCTTTTGAAGAATGTCCCATATGCACTAGAAAAAAAATGTGTTTTCTTCTCCTTTAGGATGATACATTCTGAATATATGTGTTAAGTCCATCTGGTCCAGTGTGTCATTCAAAGCCATTGTTTCCTTTTTGATTTTCTGCTTAGTTCATTTCTGTAAGTGAGGTGTTAAGGTCCCCACTATTATTGTATTGTTATCAATGAGTTTTGTTGTGTTTGTTACTACATTTTTTTTTTTTTTTGAGAATGTGAGTGAGGGAAGAGGCAGAGCGAGAGAGAGAATCTCAAGCAGGCTCCATGCTTTCACAGATAGACCCCTTTATTATGATATAGTCCCATTCTTCATCTCTTTTTCCAGTCTTTGTTTTAAAATCTAGTTTGTTTCATATGAGTATAGTTACTGCTGCTTTCTTTTGATGTCCATTGGTTTGACAGATGGTTCTCCAACCTCTCCCTTTCACTCTGCAAGTGTCAGGTCTAAAATGAGTCTCTTTCTTGTAGGCACAATATAGATGGGTCTCATTTTTAAAAATCCATATGATACCATATGTCCTTTGATCTGAGCATTTGGTCCACTCATATTCAGAGTGATTACTGATAAATATGAATTCGTATACTGTCCAGCGCCTTTCACGTCATGAAGTGTTTCTGGTATATGCTGTGTACACTTTGCTATTGTGTTCTCACTGCTCTTTCCCTCCGATAAGTCCTCTGAAAGGCTTCTCCTTGTCTGCAGTGGGGATTATTTGGACTTTGTCCACTATGTGGTGACAAGTGTGTGCTGTTCACTGAAGACCATCGGTGCTGGTAGGCAGGGGTAAAAATTGCATCAGCCAGTTCTCTTTTCTTGGAGAGGGGAGTTCATGCCCACCAGTGTTCACAAGCCCACAGAGAAGAGCAAATAACCTCCCCTCATTTCTTCTGGGCATCCCTCAGATCCTTTACTTCACCCTGTCTTTGTCTGAGCCATCTGCCCACCTGGTATAATAGTGCTCCTGTGTTTTATCTCTGACCCACCACTGTGTTTCAAATCTCCAAATTTTGAGAGATTTGTGCTGATCTTCTGGGGCAGGTCTCACTGTACTGTGACTGGTGCCAGTTTGTCATAGAAGAGCAGTTGCATGAATGTACAGGGGCTTGAAGTTTATGGTAAAGCACAGCACAAAGCTAGAGTCCAGGCTAGCTGCCCTCAGCAGGTGCCTCTGTTCCTATACTAATGAATGGGGCAGCTCAATGGTGCCTTCCAGCTCTTTTATCTCCAGAGAGGCAGTTCCACCTTTTCCAAATGCACTCTAAGAGGGGAACTCTCTCTCCCAGTGTGACCCAAGGGATATTCAGACCATGCTATCTACTCCCAGGCCTCTGCACCCCTTCTCCACTAAAGCACCTCTACACCCACCAGGCGCCACCCTGTGTTGATGTGGACTTATAAAACTTGAGACTTTGGGTTCTACAGCTTATAAAAACTTGGAATCATCAGTCCCTCTTATTTTCCCCATCAGTGGTTTTGGGGATGTGTTTTTATTGTGCAATGCCCTGTACCCTATTTTCTCTCTCTCTTTCATCTCTCCTCTTCCTCCCCTTCCCTGCATTGGTGATTCTTTTCTCCTCCTCAATCACATTTCTGAATCCTCTACCTTCCATGATGTGACCTCTTTTCTCCCTATAGTTGTGCAGTTTGTTCTTTCTGTCCTCATATTGATTTCCTGGGTGTTCAGAATGATTTGGCATTTATCTAGCTGTGTTAGAGGGAAAAGGCAAGTCTAGGGCCCCCCCTGCTACTCTTCCATCTTAGCTCCCCCTCTAGCTTTGCTCATCTTTCTCAGGATTGGTTGGGCTAATGGAGGTCTTCTGTTGTTCCATAAAAATATTAGAATTGTTTTTTCTACTTCTATGAAAGTACCATTAGATTTTTGACAGGGATTGCATTGACTCTCTAAGTGGGTAAGGGGAGTATGGGCATTTTAACAGTGTTAATTCTTCCAGTCATAGAATATCTTTCCATTTATTTGTATCATCTTCAGTTTCTTTCATCAATGTCCTATAATTTCAATGTGCATGTTTCTCATCTCCTTACTTAAATTTATTCCTAGGTAATGGGCGCCTGGGTGGCTCAGTCGATTAAGTGTCCGACTTCGACTCAGGTCATGATCTCACAGTTTATGGCTTTGATTCCCAGGTCAGGCCCTGTGCTGACAGCCTGGAGCCTAGAGCCTGCTTCAGATTCTGTCTGTCTCCCCTGCTCATGCTCAGTCTCATTCTCTCTCAAAAATAAACATTAAATAAAATTTTAAAAATTATTCCCAGGTATTTTATTCTTTTTAATGTAATTATAAATGGAATTGTTTTCTTTTAAAAAGCTTTTTAAATCTTTATTTATTTTTGAGACAAAGTGAGAGAGAGGGGCAGAGCTCCAGTGGAAGTGGAACAGAGAGAGAGGGAGACAGAATCCAAAGCAGGTTCCAGGCTCTGAGCTATCATCACAGAGCCCAATGTGGGGCTTGAACTCATGCACTGTGAGTTCATGACCTGAGCCGAAGTCAGACACCTAACAACTGAGCCACCCAGGCACCCCTAAATGGGATTGTTTTCTTAATTTCTCTTTCTGATAGTTATTAGTGTATAGAAATGCAGGAGGTTTCTATATATTGATTTTGTACACTGCAGCTTTACTGAATTTGTTTATTAGTTCTAATAGTTTTTTTTTTTTTTGTGGTAGAGTTTTAGGATTTTCTATATTTGCAAATAGTCACTGTTTACTTCTTTCCAATTTGGATACCTTCTTTCTCTTGCCTAATTTCTTTGGCTAGGACTTTCAATACTGTGTTAAATAAAAGTAACAAGAATGGGATTCCTGTTCTGTTTGTAATCTTAGAGAAAAAGCTCTCAGTTTTTCATCTTTGAGTATGATAGCTGTGAGCTTGCCATAAATGGCCTTTATTATGTTAAGGTATGTTCCCTCTAAACTCACTTTGTTGAGCAAATTTAATCATAAATGGATGTTGAATTTTGTCTATTTTCTATTCATTGTCCGGTTTCTTTTTTCTTTTTTAATCTTTCTCTCTCTTTTTAGCCTTTTATAGTTTTCATTGTACATTTCATAGGATTCCATTTCCTCTCCTCTCTTTTCATATCAGTTAACCTTCATATCATATCAAAACCAAGCTATTATATAAAAAAATCTTCTTGAGCTTTTGTCCTAGAGTTTATAGTATACATTTACAACTGATTTAGTTTTAGTGTGGTTTTAATTAACTAGACATAGTTAATTAAATAACTAACTGAACTGAAGTATAACTAATCTAGATGGAAAACATTTTTAAATTTAATTTATTTTTAAAATTTATATCCAAGTTAGTTAACATATAGTACAACAATAATTTCAGGAGTAGATTCCTTAATGCCCCTTACCCATTTAGATGGACAAAATTTTAAGGTTACCTAGGGTTTATTTTCACCAGATATTAAAAGACATACAGATGTGTTAATGACTGTCATGTAGGATTAAGTTTATCATACAGTTCCCTAGAAACAGAAGGCACACCATGCAGGGACCATAACAGGAAGCACCAAGGTTGTTCAGGTGGCGTAGTGAGCAAAGGAGAAATATGAACTTGAACCTCTGTTATTGTTTCTTTGGGGAGGAATGGGTAAGGCAAGGTAAGCAGGTCTTGGATTGGCTCATTTGAATAATTTCAGCAGTCTTTCTTGTATAGAGGCTGTACCAAGTTGTCTGGTATCTAACTCTGGTGTATTTTAGGCAGGTGAAGAGTGGCCTAGGGTATATGAGTCTAATAAAAGAGGGGGTAAGGCATATGGGCTCCAGGTTGATTGGTTTGCATATGAAAGTTACACTTGCATTAAGTTGTTGACTATCTTAAGAAATTAAGTAACCCTGAGAGAGGAAGTCTAGCATTGGCAAAGCCCCAGATATTAAAGCATCACAATACAGAAAATAAAAGACATCATTAATACAATTAACCCATTAATACAATTTGATACATATTACCAAATTAAAGGGCTAATACAAGAGGAGACTTTTATAGAGTAGGGCATAAGTTGTGCGAAAAGAAAACGTTTTATTGTGAGAGTAAAAGGGAGAAATACAGGTAGAAGTATAAGAAGTCTTGTAGGCCAGTCTATAACTAAATTAAAGCACCTCATATATAATGAGTCTTTCTATATATGAAGGCAAGACCTATTCCCGTCAAATGTTGGAAAGGGTAATGAGAAAGTTTTTCATGTCGATGTGAGGTGTAAATTAGTCAAGCATCCTTGAATTAAGACAGATTAAAGTCTTGGGCAATAGAGAAACTCATTTAGGAATCTGTTTGCAGGACTAGAATTTGAAAAGGAATTGTTTGAGGAGACCATTATATCTCTAATTGAACTAGCTATCCAGGACTTATCAGGAACATTGAAAGTTATATTGAATGCTCTTTTAAAGAGACTAGCATTTTGTCTTGTGAGAAGTGAAATGTGTTTCTTAGTCAATATTAATGATCTCTGTAACTCTAGAGGGGTTGAGGAATGTCCTAACAAGGCCTTCTTTATAATCCTAAGAACTACTTTTGATGAAAAGCTGGGATGGAGGAAGAAGGTACAGCTTGAATTCAAGCAGTTTTAAACTAAATGAAATTACTTTTCTCTGAAAGTGGACTCAAGTGTCTTATGCACCAGTTGATCACTCATAGTGTCTGTAGTTGAGCATTAAGCAGGCCAGCACAATATTGTGGGATGGAAAATTTAGAAACATCTTCATGGATCATGGATACCTTCTCTGAACTCTTCTTTATTTCCCATCTGCTCACAGTGCTTTAGCCTAGGTCATTAGGAACCCGCTACCTTTTTTTAAGACTATTTTTTTAGAACAGTTTTAGGTTTACCACAAAACTGAGGGGGAAGGTACACAGATTACCCATATACCTCCTGCCCCCTAACATGCACAGCCTCCTGCATCATCCACATCCCTCACCAGAATGGTATATTTTTGTACTAAGGATGAACCTACATTGACCTATCACAATCACCCAAAGTCCATAATTTACCTTAGGGTCCAGTCTTGGTGTTGTATATAAGTTTGGACAAAAGATGGTAGGCATCCATCATTATAGTATTATACCAAGTGTTTTCACTCCCCTAAAAACTTCTGTGTTCCGCCAATTAATTTCTCCCCTCTCTGTCTGCAACCACAGAGCTTTTTATTGTCTACACAATTTTGTTTTTTCTGGAAGTCATACAGTTGGATTCTACAGTAATGTAGACTTTTCAGACCGGCTTTTTTTCAGTTAGTAACTTGCACTCAAGCTTCCTCCATTTCTTCTCATGACTTGATAGCTCATTTCTTTTTAGTGCTTAATAACATTCTGATGTCTGAAATGTGCCACAGTTTATCTGTTCACCTGCTGAAGGACATAGTGGTTGCTTGCAAGTTTTGGGAATTATGAATGAAGCTGCTGGAAACATCTTTGTGTAGAAATTGCAAACTATCCAAAGGTGAACAATATACCTATTGAGGGTGTTTTAGTTTTCTGTTGCTATGTAACCAATTATACCAAAACTTAAAGAGATAAAAACAAGACAGTTCTTGGGTCAACAATCAAGGAGCAGCTGAGAGAGTTATCTCAAGGTTCAACATGGACAGAATTCACTTCCAAACTTGGTCATTTAGCTGTGGTAGACCTCAGAAAATCTGTTTCCAAACTCATTCCTGTGGGCCTCTCTACAGGACTACTTCATGACATAATAGCTGGCTTCCCACAGAGAGACTGAGACCTAGTATCCAAGAAGTCAGTCTTTTTATAATCTGTCTTGGAAATGGTGAGCCATCTGTTCCTCTACATTTAGTTAATTAAAAGCAAGTCATAAGTCCAGCTTACACACAATGGAGTTGGACTACCCAAGGACATGAATACCAGGAATTAGGTATCATTGGGATCCATTTTAGAGGCTACCTACTACAGAGAGAATGTAAAATTGATTATTGAAATAAAAGATTAAAGTCATTTTGTTTAAAATAACTCAAAGAAGCAATATAGTATGGTGTTTGAGACTTGATTGGATTAGCTAAAATAGCTGATATTGTCATCAACAGTATTTTGAAATTAAGCTATGTTTACTTATCCATGTGTAATAAATATATTTTCCAAATGCTTATATAATTCCACTATAATTGCATTTACACAGGCATCTTGGATGCATTGATTTTAAAAACAAGTTTTATGTACTAATTTTTATTATAATTTTATTTAGAATAGTATATATATCATATATGTTCATTTTTTATTATAGTAATTTTGTTATAGTATAGTATAGTATTCTTAGCTAACTCTTTTCTTTTGCTTTGTATTTAGTATCCAGAGGGCTTATCCCTGGAGTCATATACTATCAGTATCGTGCAGTTGCTCGGCTTTAATCTGGGACTGAGTTACGACAATCCTGACACTTGTTTTTGCTCAGGAGATGTTTGCACAATGTCACCTAAAGCAGTGTAAGATAATTTTCTTTATTACACATATTCCTTTTAAAAAATTGTTGTTTTTGTTGGTTAGGAACTTTTACACTTCCATTAACCAAATTGAGGTAATGGACAATTATGGAACACTGTACCTAACAACCACAGAATATACATTTTTCAAGTACAACAGAACACAAACCAAAATAGGCCCACTACCTCCCCCCATGCCTCTCCATGCCAGGGGAAACTCTCATAGTCCTTCTTGCATTCTGCAGCCTGACTTGTATTTTTCTCCCCTGGCCAGATTGAAAGCACCCTCTAGGGAAAAGCTATATGAATTGTGTAATTTCAGTGATTGTACGATAAAGCTAAATTAAATGCTTTGATATTTGCATTTAAAACTGGCATTGGGATAGGGATGAGTAGTATAATTCATGTTAATAGTTTCAATTAAGATTTTTTTTTTATTTAGGAAGACAATAAATTGTAAATAAATAATAACACCATGACCTATTGAGAGAAAGACTACTAGAAAGGGGAAAAAAACCCTTTGCTTTAGCTCCATTAATAATACATATTCCTTTATTTCTTAAATATGTTTTTTAAAGTTTATTTATTTTGAGAGAAAGCAGAGAGAGAGAGAGAGCGAGAGAGCAAGAGAGCAAGCAAATGCACAACTGGGGGAGGAATAGAGAGAGAGGAAGAGAGAGAATCCCAAGCAGTCAGAATCCAGTATGGAGCTCAATCCCATGAAACATGAAATCATGACCTGAGCCCAAATCAAGAGTCAGATGCTCAAGTGACTGAGCCACCCAGGCACCCCATCTGTTGGTTTTTTCATCATTTCAACATTCTACTTGTTTTATATTTTTTTCCCCCTGATGTTCATGCTTTTTGCCCCTAAGAGGTACTTGGTCTACTTTTTACTACACACCTATTGCCTAGGAGAGTGCTCAGTAAATATGTTGCAAACAGTGACCAAATCAGCTCAGTATATTTTCTCATTATTTCATTTTATCATTTGATTACTGAATCTATGATACCCCAAATTTTTGTAAAGCACAAAATAGATAACAACTAAATTTATTTCTTCTTCCCTGGGATAAGTGGTTACTCAGAAGAATATTCATTCTTTCACCATAGTTTTGAGTGTTTTATTTATATGCTTTATAAAAATTCAAGTGTGTCAAGGTATGTTTTTTGTCTGGATTAAATTTGTGCACCGTAAGTGTACAAGTTTGTGACTTTTGACAAATACATATAAATCTTTGAACTGCAGTATCAGTGAGGCTATGCAACAGTTTCATCTCCCCAAAAGTTCCTTTGTGACTCTTATTGTCCTTCTACCTTTTATCCTTGCTCTAGGCAACAACTGGCCTGATTTACTACAATTAGTTTTCTTTCAGAACTTTATGTAAATTGAATTATATGTGCTCTATTTTTAGTGTTGAATCTATGACTCTGAATTATTTAAACATTTTTCTTTAATTATTTGAATATTTATTGTGCTTTAATTTAGGTATTTGTATGCTAAATCTGATGCCTGGCCATCTCAGTTTTGATTTCTTTTGATTGCTTTATTTTTTACATTGACTATGGATCACATTTTTAATTTTTGTGTTTCTATTATTATTATTATTATTAGCGTATTCAATACCGTTGATAATACAATAGAAAGCTTGGATGCTCCTACCTTCCTCTGAAAAGCATTGATTCTTGGAAATTCAATTATTGGCTAATTATTTTGAATTTCATATGCTTGGTTTTATGCTTTGTTAATATGGATTCAGGGTACCTAGAAACCCCTCTAACTTGGCAGGATTGAACTTCCAAATTCACTCTCTTCTGGGGATCTTGTCAGGGCTTGAATGTAGGCTCTATTGGAATTGAGATAGAGTAGATTCCAGTTAGGGCAGAATCAGCAAACAACAATCCCCAAGCCAAATTCAGTAGTAGCTGGTTTTGTAAATAAAATGTTATTGAAATACAGCCAGGCTTATTGTTTTACATATTGTTTATAGTTGCTTTTACAAAAGCATTTTTACATTGTAGTACACTACAGTAGCAGAGTTGAGTAGTTGTAGCACAGTCTATGGCATATTAGTCTATAATAATTATTGTCTGGCATTTTACAAAAAAAGTTTGTCACCCTCTGGTCTAGAACATAATCTTTACTCTTAAATCAGATTCTGTTTTTCTTTTTTCTTTTTTTTTTTTTACAAATAGTTTATTGTCAAATTAGTTTCCACATAACACTCAGTGCTCATCCCCACAAGTGTCCTCCTCCATGCCCATCCCCCCTCCCCCCCACATCCATCAGTCCTCAGTTTTTGTCAGCATTCAAGAGTCTCTCATGGTTTGCCTCTCTCCCTTTCCCCCACCATTTCCGCCCTTCTTCTCCCCCTTGTTCCTCCGTCAAATTCCTCCTAATCCTCCTATACATGCAAACAAATCAGATTCTTTCTAATATTCTAGTTGGATGCTGAGTTATTACCAGAACTAACAGTTCTCTCACTGTCAAGTCAGGTACTTATAGTGCCCCTCCCATTGTGTAGTTCAGACGACAAGTTTTCATTTGAAAAATGTTTAATTATGTTGAACAAAAGCTCTAAAATATACTTATTAAGTTAAACATTTAAAATTCAGTTGTTTGTCATTGGCAAAATAAATAAAATGAACACAGTTCTTATGTTTAAAGGTTTAATAAAGGTCATAAGACAGGTAAATAATACATCTTGTTTAAAATAGGATGGATAGCAGTAAAAATATTTTCGATTTTTTTTCATTACAAGAACCTTCATGGTGAAAATTTAGAAATACGGTAAAATATATTAGCAATGCAATAAATATTTTTCAAAATTGGCTTTTTTCACCATAATGCTCTTTAAATCTCTTTCTAAAACACCATACATTAGTGGAAATGCAGAGATATACAGCGATGATTTTTGTCATACCCATTTTTTAAATATTTTAGGCAGTCTGGGGGTGTAAAGGATTTTAGCACCTGTACATTGGATGACTTTAAATACTTGGCTTCACATTCCACCTTTGGATGTCTTCAGAGCATCCTTCCTGAAATGCCAGTTTATAAACAACAGGACAGAATAATATGTGGCAATGGACTGTTGGAACGGGGTGAACAGTGTGATTGCGGCACTGTAAAGGTTAGTAGAATTTTTTTCAGTTTTTAAAAATTTCCTGTATATGTGTGTAATAGAGAAAAAAGAAGATGAAGACCTGGTCTTTTGTCTTTTAGAAAAATAAATTAAAAAAGACAGACCTTCTTTGGGGAAGATGGAAGCCTTTAAGTTTCCTAATTTTGCTAGTTTTTGAAGTGGACAGCAAAAGCCTTTTAGATAATGTTTACCTTCTGACAATCTTTAGTGTATGCATCAACTCCAAACAAAATAATTCGTTACCACAAAGAGTGTCTAAAGTGTTGAAGAAATATACTTTTAACATCAAGCAATAACAAAAACAGACAGGAATATCTCAAGACCATAGACTATTACCAATGGAATAGCAAAATGCATTGTTTGCTAATATAACGTGGAAAGTTTTCTATTGACAGTTGATGCCAATTAAAGGTATTTTTAAAAAAATCTATCACCGGTAGAAAATATATAAACATAGAACCAAATCAAAAGAAAGATGGAGGGCAGAGGAAGCATTGACAATAAAGTGAATATAGCCATATGAAAATAAAGTGAAATAGAAATTGTAAAATATGGAACATATTAGTAAATATATATTAATGTTATTAAATATACAGTATGTAAAAATATGTAATACATTATATATAGACATTTATACATATTATATTTGTGTATGTGTATGTGTGTGTGTGTCTGTGTGTGTGTGTGTGTGTATTTAATGACACTAGAACACATTTAAAAGAAAGAAGCCAGAGGAGAGTTTACTCTTGAAAAATTGCAGCTTTAACAGATAAGAATTGTGAGTTTATGTCTTTCTAGTCTCAGGTTGCTCCTCTACTTCCACAGTTGTGGCAGAATGAAATAGCTGTGGAAAATTGCAGCTTTACTGACTCAGTCTGTCAGAGAACAGATTTCAGGGATGAGAATCACTGGAAATTTAAGAGGGAAACCCTGAAATTAAGAGAGCTGTGAAAGTGGTAAAGCCTAAAATCTGATGATCAATTTTACACATATTTGACTGATTGCTAAAATATGCATAGTCCAGAAATACCCCCATGGGGCAAAAAAGTAGGGTGACACCACTGAAAGACAGGTGTGAGACTTGTGAGTTTGACAATTTTTTTTTTGGAGAATATTTTCTAACCATGTGCAATTCAGGCAGCAGAAATCCAAAGCCCTACTGTTTTCAGTTATCAGAATATAGAGCCTGAGACTGGCTGCAACTGGAAATTAAAGAGGAATCTTCAGAAACAAGGAAGTTGCAGATAGATTGTACCCTGAAATCTAAGTACTATCTCTGCCTAAACCCTTGCATGAATGCTACATTACATCAGGGAATCTGGTTAAAGATTCAGCAGTTGGAAGACGTTAATTGAGCAGAGAGAGATGTGGCACATTGTAAAGGAAATAAAGCTTACAGTTTGTTCCCAGGTTACTTAATTTCTTGTTAGGGAAAAAGAAAAGCCTCCAGAAGGTTACAGCTGAATATGGGCATTATATCATTGTATCTATAATGTCTAACTTATTAATCAAAAAATAATAGACATTCAGAGAATTAGGAAAACATGAACCATATTTAGGAAAATATGCAGTTAAGGGAAACTGAGAGGTCCACAAATATTGTGTTTTGCAGATAAAAACTTCACAGTAGTATTTTGAACATTAGGAGCATGAAAGGACATTATATTCAAATAATTTAAGGAAAATTATCATAGTGAGCAACAGAGGATCTCAACAGATATAAGTTAACCATAAAAACCATATAAATTTAAAGTCTAGAAGTGAAAAGTATGACAAAAACAGAATCAATGAACTTGACTAAAACCAGAATAATCAAAGAACTTGACCAATAGAACATTAAGAACATATGATTTATAGAATAGAGAGAAAAAAAGTTGAAGAAAAATAGCAAAAAATCCTCAGACACCTGAGAGGAGATATTTTTTCTTTTTTCTTAAAACTTCTTTTTAATGTTTATTCATTTATTTTTGAGAGAGAGAGAGACAGAGTGTGAACAGGGGAGGGGTAGTGAGAGCACACAGAATCTGAAGCAGGCTCCAGGCTCCAAACTGTCAGCACAGAGCCCAATGTGGGGCTTGAACCCACGAACTGTGAGTCCATGACCTGAGCCGAAGTCAGATGCTTAACTGACTAAACCACCCAGGCACCCTGGAAATACTTTTTCTTAAAATTTATTTATTTTGAGAGAGAGAGAGAGAAAGTGAGAGAGAGAGAGGGAGCGCAAGCTTGAGCTGGGGAGGGGCAGGGAGAAAAGGAGAGAGAATCCCAAATGGGCTTTACACTGTTAGTGCAGAGCCCAATACAGGGATTGAAACTGAATCGCAAGATCATGACCTGAGCTGAAACCAAGAGTCAGATGCTTAACCAACTGAGTCATCAAGGTGTCCCCACCAGAAAGGAAAAATTAAGTGGCCCAATGTAGGTGTAATTGCATTTCAAGATAAAGAGAAAGTAGGAGGGAGAAAAAAATATGCAGGAATAATGCTGGTTATTTTGAAGGATAACATTTACTTACAGATCCAAGATGTTCAGCAAATTACAAGCACATAGACATAAAAAACCCACTTCTATACACAGAATAGTAAAACCTCCTGAAGCCCCAAGATAAAAAGAAAACTTTACTTCAGCCTAAAAAAGGACACATTAGATACATGACACAGTGATACAAAATTTAGCAGACTTATTATAACAAATAATGGAGGTCAGTAGACTTTGAAATGACAAAAAGTGATGAGAGAGAAAAAAGGTCAACAACCAAGATTTCTAGATTCAAAGCAATTATCCTTTAAAATGGAAGCAAATAAAAATTATTCTCAGTTAAGCAAAAGTTGAGACAATATGTCACAGTAACCTTGTACTACAGAAAATCCTAAGAATTTAAAGTGTTTGAAGAATTAAAAATTCCTAATCACAGAAATTGGTAAATATGTGGGTAAAAAGAATTATATTTGCTTTTTCTTTTCTGCTCTTAATTTTACTAACTACATTACATACATGCACATATATGTAAATATATACACTTATTCACTATGCATTCATATATACACAATAAATATATGTGCCTATGTATGTATTTACATGTATATACATATGTATTTATACATAAATATTACAAATATGTATGAGTATGCATGTGGATATGGATGCATATATGTTTACATACATATAAACACATGAATATATACATATGTACATACACACACTTATGTGTATATGTGTGTGTATCTCCATATCTACATCTATATAACAGTAGAAGCACTAAATATGAAAGGTGAAATAAGCTGCTACAAGGTTTCTATAATTTATCTGAAGAAAATCAGTCTTAACTCTAAGTAGATTATACTATTTAAAAGATACTTACTATAAATCCCAGAACAAATATTGAAAACTTATGCAGAGATATAACTAAAAAGCCAACAGAGGAATTGTAACGACATGCTAAACATATTTCATCAGCACAAAATAAGACAAGAAGGGAAGAATTGAGGAACAAAACCAAGATGAAACAAATGGAAACAAATGGCAAAATAACAAATTGAAATACATGCAAATTAATAGTTACATTAAATGTAAATAGGCCAGGCACTCTGTTCAGAAGCCAGAGATTGTCAGACTAGATAAAAATCAAGAGACAAGAGAGGTATTTTAAGCCCAAATGCTCTGTTTGGCGGAAAATAATAGAATGGAAAAGGATATAACAAGCATACAGTAAATAAGAGAGCTAAGGGGGCTATATTAATATATAAAATGAGATAAAATAATGATTCAGAATTATAAAAGGTTAACTACATAAGGAAGGTATAACGACAGTAAATATATATACATTTATAAAAATATATTTACATGGACATACACAGTAGATCTTCAAATTTCACGAAACACTATCATATTTGCAGGTTTATTTCACATCTCTCAGTAAGTGATAGAATAACTAACTAGGCCAAAAAATCAGGAAGGAGATAGAAGAACTGAACAATACTACCAACCACCTTAATATAATGATATTTATAGGCCACTATATTTAATAACTTAATATAAAAACTCATTTAAAGGAAACTTGGAATATTCATCAGGATATAATATATTTTGTGACATGAAATAAATCTCAGAATATTTTTGTTTAGACTTAGTTAGAAGTCAAGAATAATAAGATATCTTGAAAAGTCCCCAAATATTTAGAAATTAAGCTACCACTTCTAAATGGCTCTTGGCTCCAAGAAGAAATTACAAAAGCAATTAGGATGTATTTTTAACAGTATGCAAATTTAAACATAACATCACAATCTTTAAATAAATTTTTTTTAGTTTATTTTTGAGACAGAGACAGAGCATGAGTGGGGGAGGGGCAGAGAGAGAAGGAGACAGAATCTGAAACAGGCTCCAGACTCTGAGCTGTCAGCACACAGCCCGATGCGGGGCTTGAACCCATGAACCATGAGATGGTGACCTGAGCCAAAGTTGGACGCTTAACCATCTGAGTCACCCAGGTGCCCCAAAATCTATAAGATTTAGTTAAAACAGTATTATAAGGAAAATTTATAGTTATGAATGCTTATAATGGAGAGAAGAAAGTTCTAAAATCAATTATTTAGAATGCTACTTCAGCTAACTAAAATATTAGTCCAATTAAATCCAAGATAAATAGAAGGAACTAATGATAAAGATAAAAGTAGAAATCAATGAGATAGAAACCAGAAAATGAATATCAGTGAAAATAAAAGCCAGTGCTTTGAAAATAATTAATATACTTGATAAACCTCTTGCTGTTCTGATGAAAGAGAAATGAGAGAAAAAAGATATTTCCCACTATCAGTAATGAAAGAGGACACATTACTACACATTCTGCATATGTTTAAAATAAGGAATATTAAAAACTACTTTATGTAAATAAACTTGGCAATTTAGATGAAATTGGCAAGTTTCTTAAAAGACAAATTATCATAACTGATGTCAGAAGAGACAATTTGAATTTGTCTGTTTGTTTACAGAATTGTACACATAAAGAGTGCTGTGATCCTGAAACATGTTCAGTGAAAGCAAATAAACAATGTGGTTCTGGGGAATGTTGCACACAGGATTGCAAGGTAAGAGGCAGTCTATTTTATAATAGCTCAGCATTAAAGTTCCTGAAATACTTGGTTTTTTTTTTTTAGATTGCTTTTTTTTTTTTTTTTACAAATAGTTTATTGTCAAATTGGTTTCCACATAACACCTAGTGTTCATCCCCACGAGTGCCCTCCTCCATGCCCATCCCTCCTCCCCCCCACATCCATCAGTCCTCAGTTTTTGTCAGCATTCAAGAGTCTCTCATGGTTTGCCTCTCTCCCTTACTTATTTCTGCTATGATCTTTCTTATTTCCTTTCCTCTACTAACTTGAGACTTTGTTTTCCTTTTTTAATTCCTTTAGGGGTAAAGTTAGGTTATTTGAGATTTTTTTAATATAGGCATTTATTGCTGTAAACTTACTTCTTTAGAACTGCTTTTACTGTATCGCATACATTTTAGTATGTTGGGTTTTTTTGTATTTGTTTTTGTTTATTTCAAGAAACTTTTTCTCATTTCCTTTTTCTCTACTTCTATCACACATTAGTTCAGGAGTATGATGTTAAGTCATACATTTTGTTGGGGTGCCTGGGTGACTCGTTGGTTAAGCATCTGACATCGGCTCAGGTCATGATCTCACAATTTGTGAGTTTGAGCCCCACGTTGGGCTCTGTTCTGACAGCTCAGAGTCTAGAGCCTGCTTTGGATTCTGTGTCTTCCTCTCCCTGTCCCTCTCCTGCTCATGCTCTGTCTCTCTCTCTCTCTCTCTCTCTCAAAAATAAATAAATGTTAAAAAAATTTTTTTAAGTAAATTTTACATTTTGTGAATTTTTCAGTTTTTTTCTCTAAAGTTTCTTACCATTGTGCTTGGAAGAGATATTAGATATTATTTGTTTCCTTAAATTTCCTAAAACTTGCTTTGTGGACCAACATATGTTTTATCCTGGAGAATGTTCTACATGTGCTTGAGAAGAATGTGTATTTTGTTCTTATTGGACATAATGTTCTATAAATGTCTTTAAGGTCCATTTGGTTTATAGTTTTATTCAGGCCTGCTATTTTCTTAATCATTTTCTTTCTGATCACTCGGTCCAATGTCAATAGTAGGGTACTGGAGTTCTCTACTATTATTGAATTGCTGTCTGTTTATCCCTTGGTCTGTCAATATTTCCTAAAGTTTTTAGGCATTCCAATATTTTGTGCATGTGTAGTTACAAGTGTTATATTTTCTTGAGCTTCTTTGTGTGTGTGTGTGTGACTGATTTAATTGAAAGTCTATTTTATCTTACATAAGTATAGCAAACCCTGCTCTCTTTTGGTTACTATTTGCATAGAGTATTTTTTTCTTCCCTTTACTTTCAGTCTTTGGATGTCCATAAAGGTAGTTTGAGTTTCCTATAGCTAGCTTATTGTTTGGTTCTATAATAGAAATTTGATTGGAGAAAATATATTTACATTTAAAGTAATTATTGGTAGTTAAAAGGACTTTCTATTGCTATTTTGTTAATTATTTCCTGGTTTGTTTTAGTTCTTTTTTTCTTTATTCCTCTCTTACTCTCTTCTTTTGTGATTTAGTTCTTGTAGTGGCATTCTTTAATTTGTTTTTCTTTACCTTTTGTGTATCCACTGTAGGTTTCTTCTTTGTGATCACTGTATGGCTTACATAAAAAAATTATAGATATAATAGTCTATTTTTTAAGTTTTTACTTTAATTCCAGTTAGTTAACATATAGTGTGATAATAGTTTTAGGTATACAATGTAGTAATTCAACAGTTTCATACATCACCCTGGGCTCATCACAACAAGTTCACTCCTTAATTTTCATCACCTATTTAACTCATACCCCCACTTACCTCCCCTTTGATAACCATCAGTATGTTTTCTTTAATTAAAAGTGTTTCTTGCTTTGGCTATCTCTATTTTTTTCCTTTCCTTGTTTGTTTTGTTGCTTAAATTCTATATACGAATGAAAATATATGGTATATGTCTTTGAAGTATTTTGCTTAGCATTATACTCCTGTTGCAAATGGCAAGATTTCATTGTTTTTTTATGGCTGAATAATATTCTGGTATATATATATCAGAATATTATTATTATATAATAATGTGATATATAATAATATAAGTTATTATATTGTTATATAGTGGCATATGTATACCACTTCCCTATCCATTCATCACTTGATGGACACTTAGGCTGATTTCATATCTTGGCTATTGTAAATATTGCTTCTATAAACATCAGGGTGCATGTATTCCTTTAAATTAGTGTTTTTGTATTCTTTGGGTAAATAGCCTGTTGTGCGATTATTGGATTGTACGGTAGTCTTATTTTTATTTTTTTAACTTTTTATGTAAATTTCCAGTAGTTAACATACAGTGTAATGTTAGTTTCACATGTGCAATACAGTGTTTCGACACTTCCATACAGCAGCTGGTGTTAATACTCATCACCTATAATAATCTGTTTTAAGCTAATAACCTCCCTTTAATCATACACTAAAGCCCTGCATTTTAAATTCTCATTTACTTCCCCCACATTTTGTGGGGGTTTTGGTGTAAAAACTCTATTATCCATTTGGTGGCGCTCTTTAGCTCCCTGGGGTTCTTCAGTGTTGGTGGGCTAAAGGTAAAATGGCTTCACACTGCTCTTTGGTCTCCAGAGTAGGAAGTTCATGCCCTCACGGACATGTGATCATGTATGGGTCACCCTTCTTGTACCCCCCACTTCTGTCAGCACCCTGCCTTCCCCTGTGTCTCAAGTGTCTGCCTACCAGGCAGCATCTCTCTCCAGAATTTTATCTCAGGTATGGCTGTGTTTCAAAACACCACACTTCAGAGATTCAGACGCAACGATCTTATGCGGGAGGGTGTCACCACACGTGGCTGGCTTGTTCCAGAAAATTGTCCTGGCACTGTGCAGTGGCAAGGGCTCAGAGTTTATGGGAAGTCACAACACCCAGCTTGTGCCAGGGTTTGTGCCTTCCGCCAGTGTCTGTGTCCCTATACGGGTGAATGGGTAAAGGTGGCGGCTTGATGGCACCCGCCCTGTCTTTTGCCCACCGAGAGGCTGTACCACCTCTACCAAGGGCACTCCAAGCAGGGCAACTGCTTAGAGGTCTCTGAACACTCCCAGGCCTCTACCCTGCTTCTTCCTGGGGACACCAACAACGGCTCCCTCTGTCGCTTTAGACTCTGTGCTCCACTGTTCATAAAAAATATTGGTGGTATTGAAACTCTCTCCTTTTTCCCGTCAGTGGTTTTGGGGAACAGTTTTCTTATGGAGTTCCCTATGGGTGTTTTCACTCTTTTTCTCTTGTTGCTTTCAGGGGAAGTGCTTTCTTGGGCAAATCTAATGCGCTGCTCCTTCTGCCCTGCTGCCCCCATCTTACTCTTCCTGGGAAAACGGCTCTCCCTGGTCTGTGACACCAGCACTGTGGCTATTCTCTCTCCCCAATTCATCTCTTTGCACCATGTACCTGTTGTGTTCTCACCCTCGAATTATACAGATTTTTCTGCTAATCCTCAGAACAATTCCCTAGGTATTCAAAATGGCTTGATGTCGATCTAGCTATATTCGAGGGAGGGATGAGACAAGCCCAGGATCCCTTCACTCTTCCACCATATTAACTCCCCCAATCCATAGTCTTTCTTTAATCTTTTTTTCTTTTTTGTTCTTCTGACTGGATAATTTTAAATGATGGCCCTTGAGTTAACTGTTTCTTCTGCTTGATCAGCTGTGCTCTTAGAGCTTTTTAATGGAATTTTTCAGTTTAGTCCTTGTATTCTTCAGATCTAGAATTTCTTCCATTTGGTTCTTTTTTGAAAAAGAAATCATTTCTCTCTTCTTTGTGAAACTTCTCATTTCATTCATGTATCGTTTTCCTGATTCTGTTTATTTGTCTAATTGTGCTCTCTTGTCTGAGCTTATGATGATTATTTTTAATATTTGTCAGACATTTTGTACATTTCCATTTCTTTCATTTGTCTTCCACAAGACCTCTGTTGTTGGCATCATGTTTCCTTGATTCTTGATGTTTCTTGAAGTCTTGAACTGCTGCCTTCACATTTGAAGTGTTTCACATCTCTTCTAGTGTTTACTAACTGGCTTTGAGAGAGAAAGAAACCAGTCAGCAGTCAGCCCAGCTAGAGTTTGGGGGCCTCTCAGACCTTTTTTTTAAATATGATATGCTTGTTCCACTCCTCTTCCAGGGTTGTTTCACACCTCCAGGGGGGTGGAGTTTAGGATTGCACACCTACTCTCAATCTCAGAAAGCTTGTCTGGCTATGGAGAGCCTCTCAGAAATTTTCCATAAAACAGCGCCTGAAGTGTTCAAGGTTGTGCAGTTTGACAAAGTCCATCCAGGTGCTCATCTCCATGTGTTGTCTGCAGGATAGTGCCCATTTGTTGGAGGCTTGCATGCACCATTTGCTGGAGAGTTTGTGGTTCTGGTTGCAGGTTATGAGTACGGAGTACTGGGAGTGTTAGTTGGCTAATTGTGGGTGTCTTCAGACAAGGCCTCCTGTTGGCTCATGGGTGAGGCTCTTGATGAAGTCTGTAAGCCAGCTAATTGGATATGTGGCTGGTTCTTGTAATCTGTGTGCTGGTTGCTGTGAACCCCCATCTCTTTTCCCTACTCCTCCGTGTCCCAAGACTATTTAAATATCCCAATTCCCTATGTGTTCTGAGTGGGGTGAGACAAAAGTAAGTCTCTTGGGCAGTGTTGTGCAGGGCTGGGGAAACAAGATTCTCATCACTTTCATTTTCCCCCATCAGAGAAATCACAAGCCAAAAGAGGCTCTCTTGGCATTGAGCTGTGCCACCTTGAGGAATGGATGATGTGGGTAAAGTGAAACAGTTCTTACCATCTTCCAATGCATCTGCTCTCAGATTTTTTGCTTCCCCTGGGGACTAGAACCGTTCAGCCCAATTATGTCATTCGGGATAGTTGTTAAAACAGGCATTTCTGTGTGGATATGCAGCCAGGAATCTCCTATTCTGATGTTCCTCTCTTCTTTTCCGTTATTTGACATGATTTAGTCCTAATTATTTATATTAAGTGTAACTTTAAAAAATGACTATCAAACACAAGAAGCATAGCAGATTACTAAGTTCCTTGACATTGCTGTGGTGCCTGGGTGGCTTAGTCGGTTAAGCGTCTGACTTTCACTTAGGTCATGATCTCGCGGTTCGTGAGTTCGAGCCCTGTGTCGGGCTCTGTGCTGACTGCCAGCTCAGAGCCTGGAGCCTGTTTCAGTCTGTGACTCCCTCTCTCTCTGACCCTCCCCTGTTCACGCTGTCTCTCTCTCTCTCTCTCTCCTAGAAATAAATAAAACATAAAAAAAAAATTAAAAAAAAAGTTCCCTGACATTGCTGCATCAAAAGAGAATAACTTAAACCAGTTATATCAATGGGGATATGTGAACAACTGCTATTGTGACTGGAGTAGTTCTTGGGCCTAATTATCACAGGTTACATAGCCCAAGTTGTGAGTTTTCTGATGTACATAATACTCTCTTTACTATGCAGTCAAGGCTGGTGTGGTGATCAGAGGCAATAAATTAACCCACTCATTACTTGTTTAGTTGTATAAAGGCTCATAGCCCTGACAATGAATTATTACATATTACATGTACAGACTGACAGTCTTGGAAAAAATAAGCATAAATTAAAAACAAAATAAAAAACAAACAAAGGAAGATTTTAAGAGAAAGCACTTCAAAACAAGGAGTCAGCCATTTAGAGTTTTAAGGCCATTTTGGGATTAGGGAGCCAAGTAAAGAAAAATCAATACCTCTTAATAAAGGAGCAAGTAGGATGATAACACTTAGTTCAAAGAACATTTGAAGAACTGTACATTTATAAGTAGTATTGAAAAAAAGAAGTTGGGTGAAAGAAGGCAATCTGAAAAGGTTACTTATTCTATGATTCCAAATATATGGCATTCTGGAAAAGGCAAGACTATGAAAAGGACTATAAAAAGATCAGTGATTGCCAGGGACTGAAGGGGGGATGAACAGGCAGAGCATGAAGGATTTTTAGGACAGTGAAAATACTTTGTATGATATCATAACAATAGATACATGTCATTATACATACGTTGAAGCCCATAAACTATATAATAATGAGAAAGAACTTTCATATAAACGATGGACTTTGAGTGATTATGGTGTAATTCATGTAAGTTCATCAGCTGTAACCAATGTACCGCTCCAGTTGGAGATGTCGATTAAAGGAGAGGCTTTGTACGTACTAAGAAAAGTTATATGGGAAGTCTCTGTACTTACCCCTCATATTTTCTGTGGCCTTTAAACTGCTATAAAAGGTAGTCATAACAATAGAAGAAATTAGAATAAATATAATATTTCCATTTATACATATTTATAAAAGGAAGCATATTTTAAAGAAAGTGATATTAATACTTTTTCATTATACCTATACTTATTTTCCTTTAGAAATAATTTTGACTATTGGTTTTGACTTGAATGTTAACTCTATAAGCTTGGGTGACATGAGTATTGTGTTTTGTCTTCCCACCCATCACATGAAGATGGTATATAGTCAGAATTGCTATATATTGCAGATACTTGACAGCATGGAAAAAAGTATACAGAAAACCTATGTTGAGGGGTGGTGAATGTTACAGAGGCTGGGCCTCTAGGACCTTTGAAAGCTAGAATAAATTTGACTTAGTTTGCACAGGATAGTGATGATAGCAATGAGGAACTGGGACTTACGTTGAGGAAAGGGTTTGCAGTGATGACACTTGGAGATTTATTGGTGAAGACAGATATACAAAAAGTGAATCCTGGAAGCTGTTAGCTACAGAGTAAGTGATGAAAAGACCAGACATATGTAATTGAGGAAGTTACTGGGTTTTTCTTTTTTTGCGGTTGTTTACAATATGATATGTAAAATAAACCTTTTCCTGTATGTCCTTAAATTACCTTAAAAAAATCTAGAAACTTTTTTTCTAACTGTTTATGATATATATTTATTGTTTTGTAAATGGTTGCTGACTTCTGCTTTAAGGAACATCATATGGAGAAACGAGAGGCTGTCCATGTCCACCATATGGCTAGCCATAATGGGTTGGAAGTAACTTTTTGAAAGTAATTTTTATATTAATTCCTTAGCTCTACTTTTTGCCTTTATTTTTTTTAATCATTATGGTAGTCTACTTATCTTTGAGTTTCTCACTTCTCTCACGAGCATTACCCATTCCTTTATCCACAGTAAATTTAATTATTTAAATTTCTGTGCAATACTTATGTAGTTAATGAGAAGACTTAATTTTCTCATTGCTGTTTGAAACTTAGGACAAAAGACGGGGCGCCTGGGTGGCTTAGTCGGTTAAGCGTCCGACTTTCGCTTAGGTCATGATCTCGCGGTTCGTGGGTTCGAGCCCCGCGTCGGGCTCTGTGCTGACTGCCAACTCAGAGCCTGGAGACTGTTTCAGTCTGTTTCAGTCCCTCTCTCTCTGACCCTCCCCTGCTCAGGCTGTCTCTCTCTCTCCTAGAAATAAATAAAACATTTAAAAAATTTTTAAAAAAAAAGAAACTTAGGAAAAAAGAAAATGAGCGAAAATTTAAAATCTGAAGAGAAGTAGACTTTGAGTATCATTGATGTGTAATCTTTTCTTATGTTCCTTTTCCATTCTAGCTAAAAGCAGCTGGCATACAGTGTAGGAAATCATATGATGAATGTGATTTCATTGAATACTGCAATGGAGTTTCTCCATACTGTGTGCCTGACACTTATGCACGTAATGGACAAACTTGTGATTCAGGTGATTCCTTCTGTTACAAAGGACGATGTCGAATATTTACCAAACAGTGTAAAAAATTGGTTGGAGGAGGTAATGACCATAACTGTCTCCTTAGTTCCTAAATTCTGATTATTACAAGCTTTGTTATTCAATTCTATAGAACAAAAAAGTAAATGTGATTTGTTAATGAGTGACGTCTTGCCTAGTGTGTATTACAGGAAAGAAAATTTTCTTTATTCTGAAAAATGAAAAAAAAACCAGAATTTATATGGAATTCTTGTTTGCAAAGGAAGGAACCTCGAGTGGATATGTAGCTTCTCAGACTATTATATAGAATTGTGGTGCTGAGGTTTAGTTTAGGCTTAAATGAAACAAGAGTTTTTACTAGAACAAAGGAGAGCTCACCAAAGCCAATAAGGAGATTCAAGGGAGGAGATTCACCCTCCCGTTAGAAATCTTACCACAGTGCAGTGCCTTACAAGCAGGGAGAGACCATCTAGCTCTCAGCTTCACCCAGCAGAGAAGGATTTGCTTGGATGTCCAACATGCATACCTTTTCAAGGGGGATGCCCAGACACCTGAAGTCTGTCTTGCCAGTTCTGGGAGCTCTGATGGGTCTGAACTGTCTAGATGTCCAGGGGCAGCAGAAGTGGCAGCTTGAATGGTACTCCTCATACTCCCCACCAAGGGAGTGGATAAATAATCCTAGCTCCCAGCCCATGTGGGAGGCAAAGACTTGATCCATTAGTCCAGAGCCCCAAGTACCAAACAGAAATCATGAATTCAGCAGACAATACACTTACAACTGAAAATGCACTGGATGTATTCAATAACAGACTAGATCAAGCAAACAAAATGGTCAGTGAACTCAAAGAGGTCACTGGAAATGATTAAATAAGAACAGCATGTGAGATAAAAGAATGAGAAACATTCTTAAGGGGTTTATGCATCACCATTAGTGGGACTAATATACATTATGAGAGTTTCAGAAAAAAAGAATAGAGAAGAAAAGGATCAGAAAGCACATTTGGGGCATTGGGTAGTTCAGTCTGTTGAACATCTGACTCTTGGTTTACGCTAACTTTGGTTTGTGGGATCAAGCCCCTCATTGGGCTCTGAACTGACAGTGTGGAGCCTGGTTTGGTATTCTTTCTCTGCCTCCCTCTCTGTCCCTCCCTTATTCATGCACTCTCTCTCCCTCCCCCCAAATAAATAAACATTAAAAAAGAAAAAGAAAGAAAGCATATTCAAAGAAATAACGCTTAAAAACTTCCCAAGCTGGAAGAAGGAAATGGGATATCCAGATTGAGAAAGACCAAAGAACCTCAAATAAGTTGAACCTTAATAAATCCATAAGATGCATTATAACAAAGTTATCAAAATTCAAAGACAGAAAGAGAATTTTTAAAGTAGAAAAAAAAAGTAACTTCTCACATCCAAAGGAACCCCCCTATAGGACTATGAGGGAATTTTTCAGCAGAAACCTTACTGTCCAGAAGGCAGTGGGAGGATATAGTCAAAGAACTGAAAGAAAAAAGCTGCCAACAAAGACTATTATATCAGGCAAACTGACCTTCACAAATTAAGGGTAGATAAAATACTTCCAGACAAACAAAAGCTAAATGAATTCATGACCACTAGACCTGCCTTACACAAAATGTTAAAGGTAGTGATGCCAACATTATGGTGGCATAAGACATCCCCTTTTGTGTTTCCCTGTTAACAAAAAATCAACATATATTTATTATATATTAGGTCTATTTTAGGAAAAACAGAAGATGGGGAAATTGTTCCCAAGCTTTAAGAAATTAAAAATTTAGATGTAAACACCTGAAAGATAATGTTAAAAGATTAAAACACTAATTGGTAATGGGCTTCTGAGTAAGGAAGTAACGCAATGAAGCTTTAAAAATGTTTTAGCTGAATTAATTTAAATAATATATTAGACAGCATCTACATATCAAATGAAGTGGGTTCTTTTGTCTTTCCACAAATTTTTTATTGTGTTAAAATACATGTAACATAAAATGTACCATCTTGAACCATTCATAACTTTTCACCTTGTAAAGCTGAAACTCTATACCTATTAAACAATAACTCTCCATTCTTTCTCCTACCGAGTCCCGGGAAACCACCATTCTACTTTCTGTATGTTTGACTTTGACTGTGCTAGGTACCATATCAGCAGAACCAGACAGTATCTGTCTTTTTGTGACTGGCTGATTATTTCACTTAGCATAATGTCCTCAAGATTCTTCCATGTTGTAGAATATTCCAAAAATCTCTATCCTTTTTAATGCTGAATAAAATTCCATTGTTTGTGTGTATACCCCACATTTTTCCTTTTCCATATATCTATTGATAAACAAACACTGGGCTGGTTTCAAATTCTTAAGGTTTATTTTTATTTTATTTTTTGAAAGAGAGACAGAACAGGGAGCAGAGAGAGAGAGAGAGAATCCCAAGTAAGTTCCATGTTGTAAGCACAGAGCCCAACGTGGGTCTCAAACCCATGAACCATGAGACCATGACCTGAGCCAAAACCAAGAGTAGGATGCTTAACTGACTGAGCCACCCAGGCACCCGAGGGCCTGGAGTATTTTTACATGGAAGCATTTTAGGAAAGTAGCTTACCTTTTTCCTCTCTGTGTCTCAGATATTAAATCACAGGGGACTAAGATGATGCTCCCTTTTGACTGAATTTGCATTGTACTTTAACTGCCAAAACCCTTTATGTGGACATATTTAGGAGTAGCTGCTTTTTAGTACTCTTGAACATTGGGCTTAGTGTCACCAAGTGTAACCAAGTGCAGGACCCTGGGTCTCCTCATTCATAAACAGAAACATAAATACATGCCTGCCTTCATTACAGTCCTGCTCTGGGAATAGAATGTGGTGGGAAGCACTGTGAGTTGTAAAACACAAAGGGTTAAAAACTAAGGCAAAAAATTACATAAAAATCTACAAAATAAATACCTTTCCCCTAGAGATTCTTACAGCTACGTAATGAAACAAAACAAGACAGATGCAAACAAACAAAAAAACTAAACCAAACAAACAAAAAAAAAAACCCACTTATTGACTTTTACTTGACTCTACTAGGCAAAAAATGCATTTGCTTTATGCTACTACCTTATCAGGATCTCTGCAAAGAGCATTACCATAGCAGATTGTTATAGTTCCTGACATGGCCAGCTGTTGGCATTGCCTGTCCAGTAACATGTACCGACTGGCTTCTGGAAACAGCAGAATCAAGGTCATGTTCCAGAATGTTCCAACTTCCATTCACTGTCTTCTTTCATGCTTTTGGGCCTTGTGGTGATCTCAGTTCAAAGGCTGCAAACGGGAAGCAAGAGCGGGAAAGTAGCTCTGCTGTAGGCTGAAATCATTTGGAGAGTTACGTAATGGAACCACAGTAAACATAATCTTGGGAAGAAAAGGAAATTCAGGAGTGAGTTGGCCAGAGCACTGGGGGTTGATAGTCAAGAGAACGACGCAGAAATGCCATCCTGTGTTCCAAAAGTTGAGCTGAAAAAGGCCACAAAGAGAATGTTGGTTTATTCAGAGTGGTGGGAGATCCCAGGAGCCCTTGGAGATAACCCACCTTTTGCTACTTTCACTTTTCCTCCAGCATGTAGGAGAAGATGGAGCAGGTTACTGACCTGACTCCCCAGGCCACTCAAAGGAACTGAGGGCTGGTTGTACTGGTTCTAATGGCAGTAAAGCAGGGTTATGCGACAAGGACCTGTCCCTATCTAAAATGTAGTATTTTGTTTATCATGGATTTTTCTGGCCATTAATTTTGATTTTTAAAATATTGCATTAAGACGTTATTTGAGGGGTGTCTGGGTGGTTCAGCTGGTCAAGCGTCTGACTTTGCCTTAGTTCATGATCTCATGGTTCATGGGTTTTAGCCCCAAGTCAGGCTCTGTGCTGAAAGCTTGGAGCCTGGAGCCTGCTTCAGATTCTGTGTCTCCTTCTCTCTCTGCCCCTCCCCTGCCTCTCTTTTTCTCTCTCTCTCTCTCATAAATACATATATATTAGGGAAAACAGGATGTTATTTAAGTATTGAGTTTTTGTTACTCTGCCCCCTTAAATTTTGCACCATCCTGATCCTGGCCCTTGAGAAGAATTTGGAGGAATTGAGAAGTTTGAATTAGATTAAAAAAAATTTTTTTTTAATGTTTTATTTATTTCTGAGAGAGAGACAGCTTGAGCAGGGGAGGGTCAGAGACAGAGGGAGACACAGAATCTGAAACAGGCTCCAGGCTCTGAGCTGGCAGTCAGCACAAAGCCTGATGCCTGGCTCAGACCCATGAACCGTGAGATCATGACCTGAGCCAAAGTCAGATGCTTAACCGACTGAGCCACCCAGGCGCCCCGAGAAGTTTGAATTAGATTTAACCAAACCAAATAAAATCAAATCAGTAATTTGACTGAGACAAAGCAAACAGATGCTAGTTACTTATTGGGTGGCTTCAAGAGTAGGCCTTTTCAAAAGACAATTGCTTATTATGATAGATTGTGCTCACAAATCTATTTTGACATGTTTGTAGCATCCTTTATGTGTATAGGTTGTGTCAGGGGAGAGAATGAAGTTTAATGAGCATGTTCTTCAACTATGAAAATCTGTCAAATTGTTGAGAAGAGCTCAATGCCAATTAATAGTGGTGACAACAAAAGATCTCAGTTTTTATTACATGTGACTAACATGATCAACACAACACACCTCTAAATAACCAAGTCAAAGTGCCGGTGCAGCTATTATTACATTTTATTTTTTATGATTTTAAAATTAGACATAACTAAACATATAAAAAGGGTGAAGTAGATGAACATGGGCATCCGTCCTGATTTTAAAATTCAGTAATTCTTTGTTTTTAAGATTTTATTTTTCATTTTGAGAGAGAGAGTGTGTGAGTGGGGAAGAGAGGAGAGAGAGAGAGAGAGAGAGAGAGAGAGCATCTTAAGCAGTTTCTGTGTTCATCATGGAGCGATATGTGGGGCCCAATCCCATGACCCTGAGATCATGACCTGAACCGATACCAAGAGTCAGAAACTCGACTGACTGAGTCACGCAAGTGTCCCAATAATTCTTTTTGTTTTATTGAAGTATAGGTGGCGCATAATGTTACAGTAGTTTCAGATGTACAACATAATAATTCAACAACTCTATGCATTATGCTGCGCTCACCATAAGTGTAGCTACCATCTGTCACCATACAACACTATTAAAATATCATTGACTGTATTCTCTATGTTGTACTTTTTATCCTCATGACTTATTCATTCCAGAATTGGAAGCCTATATCTCCCATTACCCTTCACCCATTTGTCTATCTCCCATACTCCTCACCGGCAACCATGAATTTATTGTTTGTATTTATGGGTCTGTTTCTGCTTTTTGTTTTTGCTTTTTGTTCATATGTTTTCTTTCTTAGATTTCACATATAAGTGAAATCATATGGCATTTGTTTTTCTCTTTCTGATTCATTTTACTTAGCATAATACCCTCTGGTCCATAAATTTTGTCACAGATGTTAATATCTCATTATTTTTTTACGACTGAGAAATGTTCCATTGTGTATATATATATTTGTGTGTGTGTATATATATTGTATACATATATATATCTATATATGTATAAAGCCATATATGGCTTTACATATATACGTAAAGAATATTACATATATAAAGAATATTACATCTTCTTTAACCATTCATCTATTGATGGACACTTGGGCTGCTTCCATATTTTGGCTACTGTAAATAATGCTGTCATAAATATAGGGATGCATGTATCCTTTTGAATTATGGTTTTTCTTTGTCTGTTTGGGTTTTTTTAAATATATACCCAATAGTGGAATAACTGAATCATATGATATTTCAATTTTTAATTTTTCAATGCACTTCCATACTGTTTTCAACAGTGGCTATACCAATTTACATTCCCACCCACCAAAGGTGCACAAGGGTTCCTGTTTTTTTACATCCATGTCTTTAATTGTCTTTTTGATTCTAGTCATTCTGAGAGGTATGGGTGATGTCTCATTTTGTTTTTTATTTGCATTTTTCTGATGATTAGTGATGAATATCTTTAAAGGTGGTCTGTTGGACATCTGCATGCCTTTTTTGGAAAATGTCTAAGTGGTTTGCCCACTTTTTTAATTAAATTGTTTATTTGTTTATTTTTGGTGTTGAGTTGTGTAAGTTCTTTACATAATTTGGAGCTTAACCCTTTATTGGGTATATCATTTGCAAATATCTTCTATTTAGTAGATTGCCTTTTTGCTTTGTTGATGGTTTCCTCTGCTGTGCAAAAGCTTTTATTTTAATGTAGTTCTAATAGTTTATTTTTGCTTTTGTTTCCATGACTGAAGAGACATATTTATTTATTTATTTATCTTTCATAGTTTATTTTCAAGTTGGTTTCTATATAACACCCAGTGCTCATCCCAACAAAAGCCGTCCCATCTCCCCCCCTCCCCTCTCCCCCTCCCCCATCAGCCCTCAGTTTGTTCTCACTATTCAAGAGTCTCTCATGGTTTGCCTCTCTCCATCTCCCCAACTATATTTTCCCCTTCTTCTCCCCCATAGTCCTCTGTTAATTTTATCCTATTCCACTTATAAGTGAAAACATATGTTATGTGTCTTTCACTGCGTGACTTATTTCACTCACTATAACCCCCTCAAGTTCCAACCATGTTGCTACACATGACCAGATTTCACTCTTTCTCATTGCCATGTAGTATTCCATTGTATAGATAAACCACATCTTCTTGATCCATTTGTCAGTTGATGGACATTTAGGCTCTTCCCATGATCTGGCTATTGTTGAGAGTGCTGCTATGAATATTGGGGTACATGTGCCCCTATGAATCAGCACTTCTGTATCCCTTGGGTAAATTCCTAGTAGTGCTATTGCTGGGTCATAGGAGAGTTCTATTGTTAATGAGGAGATATATTTAGAAAAATGCTGCTATGACTGATGTCAAAGAAATTATTGCCTGTGTTGTCTTTTGGGAGTTTTATGG
Organism: Hyaena hyaena; assembly: GCF_003009895.1. Classification (NCBI taxonomy): domain Eukaryota; kingdom Metazoa; phylum Chordata; class Mammalia; order Carnivora; family Hyaenidae; genus Hyaena; species Hyaena hyaena. The sequence goes on along the minus strand of NW_024080846.1, from coordinate 167,412 downwards.
TTTTGTGCCTTGCATTAGGTCTTTAATCCATTTTGAGTTTATTTTTGTAGCTGTCCTGTTTTTCCAGCACTAGTTATTGAAGAGTATGCCATTTCCCATGTATATTCTTGCCTCTTTTGTCATAAATTAATTCACAATGTAAATGTGGGCTTATTTCTGGTCTCTGGATTATGTTCTCTTGTTCTATGTGTCTATTTTTGTTCCAGTACCACACTGTTTTGATTACTACAGCTTTGCAGCATATCTTGAAATCTGGTATTGTGATACTTCCAGCTTTGTTCATCTTTTTCAACATTTCTTTGGCTTTTTGAGGTCTTTTGTGATTCCGTAAAAATTTAATATTATTTGTTCTATTTCTATGAAAAATGCTGTTGAATTCTTAATGGGATTGCACTGAATGTGGAGATTGCTTTCGGTAGTGTGAAAATTTTAATAATATTGATTCTTCCAATCCATGAGCATGGAATCTTTCATTAGTTGGTGTCGTCTTCAACTTCTTTAATCAGTGTTTTAGTTTTCAGAGTACAGGTCTTTCACCTTCTTGGTTAAGTTTATTCTTAAGTATTTTATTGTTTTTCGGTACAATCGTAAATTGAGTTGTTTTAATTTCTCTATCTTCTACTTCATTGTGTGTGTACAGACACAAGCAAATTTTGCATATTAATTTTATATCATGCAACTTTTCTGAATTCATTATTACTTCTATAGTTTTTTTGTGGAGTCTTTAGTCTTTTCTATATATAGTATCATGTCCTCTGCAAATGGTGACTGTTTTATTTCTTCCTAACCAGTTTGAATTTCTTTCATTTCTTTTTCTTGTCTAATCGCTATAGCTAGAATTTCTTGTAAGAAGTTGAATAAAAGTGGTGAGTGGACCTTCTTGTCTTGTTCCTGATCTTAGAGGAAAAGGGCAATTTTTCACCATTGGATCTGATGTTAGCTGTGGGTTTTTCATATGTGACCTTTATAATGTTGAGGTATATTCCTTCTAAACCTACTTTGTTGAGATTTTTCATAAAAAGTTATTGAATTTTATCAAATGCTTTTTCTACATTTTTATCCCTCATTTTGTTAATGTGGTGTATCATCTTGATTGATTGGTAAATATTGAACCATCACTGACTGCATCCCCAGAATAAATCCCACTTGATTGTGGTTGAATAATCCTTCTCATGTATTGCTGAAAGTGATTTGCTAATATTTATTGAGGATTTTGCATGTATGTTCCTCAGAGATATTAACCTTTACTTTTCCTTTTTGTAGTATGTCTGTGTGGTTTTGGTATTAATCCAATGCTGGATGTATAGTGTGTATTTGAAGCTTTTCGTCTTGTATTTTTTGGAGGTTTGAGGAGAATAGGTGTTAATTCTACTTTAAAAGTTCAGTAGAATCCTGGTCCTCGACTTTTATTTTTTGGTAGTTTTTTGAGTACTGATTTAATTTCATTACTAGTTATTGGAGTGTTCAGATTTTCTATTTCTTCTTTTAAAAAATTATTTTTGAGAGAGAGAGAGCATACATGAACAGGGGAGAGCGGCAGAGGAGAGAGGGAGAGAGAGAGAGAGAAAGAGAGAGAGAGAGAGAGAATGAGAGAATCTCAAGCAGGCTCCATGCTCAGTGTGGAGCCCAACATGGGGCTCGATCCCATGACCCTGGAATCACAACCCAAGCCAAATTAAGAATTGCTCAATGACTGAGGTGTCCTTAAACTTTCTATTTCCTCTTGGTTCACTTTCGGAAGATTGTATGTTTCTAAGAATTTATCTGTTTTTTTCTGGGTTATCCAATTTGTTGGTATATAATTTTTCATAGTAGTCTCTTATAATTCTTTGTTTTTCTGTGGTGTCAATTGTTATTTCTGCTCTTTCATTCTGACTTTATTTCTTTGAGTCCTGTCTTTTTTTCTTGATGAGTCTGGCTAAAGGTTTATCAATTTTGTTTATCTTTTCAAAAAACTAACCAGCTCTTGGTTTCATTGATCTTTTCAGTTGTTTTTGTTAATTTTTTAGAATTTATTTCTACTTTAATCTTTGTTCTTTCCTTCCTTCAACTGACCTTGATCTGTGTTCTTGCAAGCTGAAGTGGGTGGAAACTTGGGAGGGGATCCCAGGGGTCTTTGCACAGAGTACAGAGCTGAAGCTGAGGTGGGTGAAGGTCATGTTGTCCCAAGGCACTCCATGCATAGGGTACCTTGTCAAGGTAACTAAAGCAAGGCAGGGCATGGGCTGGGGGTTCCCAGGGCACTCTGTGCAGGGGTTGCTCTTGTAGGGTGGCTGGAGCTGAAGTAGGTGTGAGCTGGGAGGTCCCAGGGCATTCTGAGCTGAGTGGCCCAGCAAGCCATCTATAGCCAAGGTGGTATGGGCGTGGGGTGTTCCCGGGTGCTTTGCACCTATGTCAGTTGGTCAAGATGATTGGGGATGTAGTGAGCACAGACCAGGGGTGTCTTTGTGTGGGTTGGGCCACGTTTGTGGGATTGCTGGGGATGGCATGGGCTAGGGACCTGGGACTCACTGAGGTAGTAGACCAGGTAGGGCACCCAGGCCCCCTTCCTGTCCATTCTATCAAGGTGGAAAGGGGATGCAAATCATGGTTCTTACCAGCCCCTCCAGCCCAAAGAAAGTTCCAGTAGCTTCCCTGCCATGAGGCAAGATTCTAAGGCTAGTTCTTTTATATTCTAGCTGCTCTTTTAAACCACAGCTTTTTATCTCTGCTGACAGGGTCCAAGGCTAGTATGGGCCAAAGACCCAGGTGTCACTGAGGAAATTGGTCAGCTGTAGCATCAGGACCCTGCTCTCACCTATGCTATCAAGGTGGAGGGGATATGTAAACTCACCAGCCTTTCTGACCAATAGAGAGTTCCAGCAGCTCTCCCAGTATTTGGCAGAGTTCTAGGACTGGATCTTTTATATTATTTTATATATCTTTTATATGTTGCTCTGTTAAATTTCAGCCTTTTTCCCTGTTATTTCAGGGCAGATGAATCTGCTCATGGTCCCTCAGTCCTATCCCTCCCCACTAGAGCATCAGTGGTAGAAGTTTCCTTTGTTAGCATGTCTCTACCCCTCTTGTGATTCTCTTTATGGTCTTTCTTTCATTGTGTAGAAGCCATTCAGTCAGTACTCAGTTCTTTAGGAGAAATTTCTCTATAAATAGATGTAAATAGATTTGGTGTGTCCATGGAAGGAGGAGAAACCAGGGTCTTCCTAAGTTGCCATCTGTGACTGGAACCATTCAAAATTCCTTTTTTCTTGATTGTAGGATACTAGGAAACAGAGACAAGGACTTAATTGTGGAAGAAGAGTTAAGTCAAATGCTCTTTGGATTCCTTATCAGTATTGCATTATAGATACTCTTTCTTATTTTTTTCACATTGGGTAGGAAATTAAGAAAGTAAACAATTTAGAGGATAAAGACAGAGCTATGGCTATATATATTTCTAATAATATAACACCATTTGAATAATTTTGCTGTTTATTTTCTGTTTGGTGCAGAACAAAGTCTATAGGTTTAAAATGAGGAGCTCTCTTTTTAATCAGATCTACCCCAGCAACTTTTTAATGCTATGTAATTATAAACCTCCTTAGGTATCACATTATAATTTCCGAAGTGATTTTATTATCTCTGTAATGATTATTAGAATTATGTATTGTAATTTACTTAATCTTTTTTTTCTTTCAGCTTCTAGAGGTGCTCCATTTGCTTGTTATGATGAAGTAAACTCAAGAGGAGATAGATATGGAAACTGTGGCCGAGAGCATTGTAGATACGCGTATGTATTTAGAAAATTCTAATTTTGTTTGGGATGTTGGTTATATATTGCCAAGATCCAAGAATGTATATAATAATATATCTTAGATCTTATTATATGGTAATTTACCACATATTTCTTTGTTTCGTGATCTGAGCTGAACAGTGTTACCCATTGCCTGCAAATAACATGTGTTCAGTGCCTATAATGTTACAAAAATGATATTTGTAGTGAGAATTATTTATCACATTTTACTAATGAAAGAATTGAAAACTAGTGATAATTTGCTGAAGTTTCAGAAGCTAATATAAGACAGATCAGGGCTGTTAGGCTGCAAAAATAATTTTTCCCTTGCCACATAGCTTCACAAAACAAAAAGAGTCACATCATACATAAATCAGTGTGCTCAAAAAATTTGTTGAGAGAAAATTGTTGAAATCTGGATTTAAATTAGTAATTCACTTTTTTTTAAACTTAGGTATATCTATGTTATTTCAGTAAAAAGAGAATGTTTTTTTCTGCCTTATGCTTCTAGTAATCTTCTCTGTGGAAAATTAGTTTGTGCTTGGCCACACAAAACATTAGTATCACGTGAAAATTTATCTGTGATTTACACACATGTACGGGAGGAAATATGTGTATCTACATATCGAAACAGAGAAAGGATATCTAAAAATTCAGTGACAACAGTTGAGAGTCCTCAAGAAAGAGATGACACATTTGTAGAAGATGGCACTGTGTGTGGTCCTGATATGGTAATTAGAACTACAAATTTTCAAGTGTTTTAAGAATATTTTTTATAGTTGTACTCATTTTGATCATATACCAAACAATTCATTTTTAAACAGATTATTGAGCTATTATTTACCATAAAAGTTACCCATGATGTGTACAAATCTTTGCTTTTGATTAATGTATGGAATTGTACAACTATCACCACATCCGGTTTTAGAACATACCATTCCTTCCCCAAATTTCCCGCTTGCCCATCTATCCGCATAAGCAACATTTCCAATTTTCCCAGTTACTAATATCTAACAATAATATGGTACATTTGTTATAATCAATGAACTGATGTTGATACATTGTTATTAAATAAATTCCATACTTCATCCAGATTTCTTTTACCTAATTGTCTTTTCCAGGATCCTACCAAGCATACTACATTACAGTTATGTATCCTTAGGCTTCTCTTGACAGTGACAGCTTCTCATAGTTTCTTTGTTTTTGATGACCTTGACAGTTTTGAGGAGAACTGGTCATATACTCTCTGTAGAAAGTCCCTCAAAGACTTATAAGATTTATCTGATGTTTCTCTTATGATTAGGCTTGGGAGGAAGACCCAGAGGTAAAGTGTCCTTTCATCATATCATTATCAAGTGTACATACTTGTTGATGTTAACCTTGATGACCTGCCTGGGGTAATGTTTGTCAGATTTGTCACTGTAAAGTTACCCTTTATTTCCCTTTCCATGTTGTACTTCCTTGAAAGAAGTTACTGTGCATAGTCCATACTTCAGGAGCAGGAAGTTATGTTTCACCTCTTGGGGACATGGTAGTCTGAATGGGAAATGGTATTTAAGAACCAACATCTAGGTATTAATTGTGCTTTTTGCTACTGGAAAATCACTGCTTCTGGTCCCATCAACAGACAGAACTAGGAAATCTATATCTTTATAATATTCATGTATATGTAAACATACAGATAAATATATATGAATATATGGTATATGTATATATATTCACACTCAGATTATGTGTGTGTGTATGTATATATGTATATATATTTCTATGTATATCTACATTAAAAATAAATGAGGTCAAAATTATACTTTCAAATTAAATCCACAATATAGGGTTCATTCTATCCTCCTACTTTTTCATATTTGTGACTGTTTTTAAAAAAAAACAAAAAAATAAATAATAAACAAAAATATTTTATTCAAGAATTATTTGGGTAATCTATGTGATATATTTAGATTATTTAGTTGAAACATAGTAAGCTTTGGGATTTTCCCTTGTCCCAGTTCATTTTGTTTTATTTTAGTTTTGATATGTGAAGTATAAAATGATTTTTAATATTCAGAACTATATATGATTATGCTCATTATTTTATCCTTCTACTTCATTCCCATCCCTGCAAACTTTCTATCTCATTCCCATTACTCTCCCCTACTCCCAATAACTGATTCGATTTCTTCACTAGTTATGGGTCTGTTCAGATTTTCTATCTCTTCCTTTTGAATTTTGGTAATGAGTGTGTGTTTAGGAATTTGTCCATTTCTTCTAAGTTGTCCAGTTTGTTGGCATATAGTTTTTCATAGTATCCCCTGATAATTACTTGTATTTCTGAGGGGTTGGTTGTAATAAGTCCATTTTCATTCACGATTTTGTCTCTTTGGGTGCTCTCTCCTTTCTTTTTGAGAAGCTTGGTTAGAAGTTTGTCAATTTTGTTTATTTTTTCAAAAAATCAACTCTTGGTTTCATTGATCTGTTCAACTGTTTTTTTTGGATTCTCTATTGTTTATTTCTGCCCCGATTTTTATTATTTCTCTTCTTCTGCTGGGTTTGGGGTGTTCTTTTAGCTCTCCTTCTAGTTCCTTTAGGTATGCTGTTCAATTTTGTATTTGTGCTTTTACTAGTTTCTTGAATTCTTCAAATTCTTGAAATACTAGTTTCTTGAAGTACATGCACTTGAAGAGTGCAATGTACTTTCTTCTTAGGATTGCCTTTGCCGCATCCCAAAGAGTTTGGATAGTGTATTTTTATTTTCATTTGTTTCCATATATTTTTAAATTTCTTCTTTAATTGCCTGATTGGCCCATTCATTCTTTAGCAGTGTGTTCTTTAACCTCCGTGTTTTTGGAGGCTTTCCAGATTTTTTCCTGTGTTTGATTTCAAGTTTCATAACATTGTGATCTCAAAGTATGCATGGTATGATCTCGATTCTTTTATATTTATGGAGGGCTACTTTATGTCCCAGTATGTGATCTATCTTGGAGAATGTGCCATGCGCACTTGAGAAGAAAGTGTAATCTATAGCCTCAGGATTTAGGGTGCTAAATAAATCTGTCAAATCCATCTGGTCCAAAGTGTCATTCAAGTCCATTGTTTCTTTAGTGATTTTCTGTCTTGTTGATCTATCCATAGCTGTAAGTGGAGTATTAAGGTCCCCTCCTGTTAGCACATTCCTATCCATAAGATTGCTTCTGTTTGTGATTAATTGTTTTTTATGTATTTGAGTGCTCCCGTATTTGGTGCATAGACCTTTATAATTGTTAGTTCTTCCTGATGGATAGACCCTGTAATTATTATATAATGCCCTTCTTCATCCCTTGTCACTGCCTTTACTTTAAAGTCATGTTTGCCTGATATGAATACGACTACTCCAGCTTTCTTTTGACTTTAAGTAGCATGATATATATTTCTCCATCCCCTTACTTTCAACCTGAAGGTGTCCTCAGGTCTAAAATGAGTTTCTTGTAGACAGCAAATAGATGGATTTTGTTTTTTTATCCATTCTACTCCCCTGTGTCTTTTGATTGGAGCATTTAGTCCATTTACATTCAGTGTTATTATTGAAAAATATGGGTTTAGAGTCATTGTGTCCTTTGTGGGATTCATGCTTGTGGTGGTGGTGTCTCTGGTACCTTGTGTTCCATGCAGCATTTCCCTCATAGAGTCACCCTCAGGATTTCTTGTAGGGCCGGTTTAGTGGTGATGAATTCTTTCAATTTTTGTTTATTTGGGAAGACTTTTATGTCTCCCTCTTTTCTAAATGACAGGCTTGCTGGATAGAGGATTCTTGGCTGCATATTTTTTCTGTTCATCACATTGAAGTATTCTCTGCCATTCCTTTCTGGCCTGCCAAGTTTCAGTAGATAGGTCTGTAACTACTCGTATAGTCTCCGTTTGTGTGTTAGGGCCCTTTTATTCCCCAGCTGCTTTCAGAATTCTCTCTTTGTCCTTATATTTTGCCATTTTCACTATGATATGTCGTGCAGAAGATCCATTCAAGTTACGTCTGAGGGGAGTTCTCTGTCCTCTTGGATTTCAGTGTCTATTTCCTTCCCCAAATTGGGGAAGTTCTCTGCTATAATTTGTTCAAGGACTACTTTGGTGCCTTTCCCTTTTTCTCCCTCTTCTGGAAGTCCTATGATACAGATATTGTTCCGTTTGATTGTATCATTCAGTTCTCTAACTCTTCTTTCGTGTTCCCGGATCAGTTTATCTCTCTTTTTCTCGGCTTCCTCTTTTTCTATAATTGTGTCTTCTAATTCACTTATTCTCCTCTCTGCCTCTTCAATCCGTGCATTGGACTCCTCCTTTTTATTATGCATCTCATTTATAGCATTTTTCAATTTATCACAACTATTTTTAAGCTCCATAGTTTTTGTAGAAATAGCTTTTCTGATGTCTTCTATGCTTTTTTTTCCCAGCCCAGCAATTAATTTTATGACTATTTTTCTAAATTCTTGTTCAGTTATGTTGCTTATATCTATTTTAAGCAGCTCTTTAGCTGTCATTTCTTCCTGGAATTTCTTTAGAAATTCATCTCATCATTTTGGCTAGCTTTCTGTCCCTTTTTAGTTTTAAAAGCTTGTTATGTGCTCTGCACCTGCAAGTACTGCTGTATTAAAGACTGCCCTAAAGACAGTCAATGAGCCTTCTCATTAGGGCTTGTCCATTCAGGAAGTGTTCTTTTAATGGTGTCTCTTAGTCTCTCTTGTTGTTTGGTTATTTTATTTCCCTACTCTTAGTAGTATTTGGGACTCTCCACCATGTGTACTTTGGCTTGTTTCTTGAGGTTGCCTTGGAAAAGAAAACAGACAGACAAACACACAGGGAACAAAGGCACGCAAATGCACAGACAAATCCAATAAGCGAGCAAACCAAAAGGGAAAAAGAAACAGAAAGTAAGGAAAAGAAAAGAAAAGAAAAGAAAGAGGCAAAAAAAAAAAAACCCCAAAAGACAAAGGACAGTCTAAAAGCATAAAACCAGAATTCCCAGCGACAAATAGAGAGCAGGGTGTATGCAGTGCTGATGGATGAGCATACACATGGAGAGAAATGTCAGGGTGGGAGAAAGCGAAATTGGACGATGACCAGGCAGAGAGACTAAGAGGATTAATTCAGAGAGAGAAAGAGGAGAATATGGTAGGAGGCGAGGAGAAAGAAACAAAGATAATGTTACTCAGAGAAACTATATAGTCTGATTACTCCAGAGAGAGAGATAGAAAGGTAGCAGTATAGGTGTATTATATACATCTAGAGAAAGGATTAAATGTAACTGTTTAAGCAAACCAATGACCAGAGTGCCCAGTCCAGCATAAGGGAGGGATATGAATGAGACAAAGGGAAAATATATCTGAATAGAAAGAATTTATCTAGAATTAATCACGGCAGTGCGTCAATGTTGGTCTTGCCCTGGGCTGCGGGCGGGGGGAGGGGGGGAGCTCTCTAGGGTGATGGGCGTGGTTTGATGTAGGCAGGTCTTAGCCTCCACTGAGGTGCTGCTGGCCACTCCCTGAGGTCCCACCTTGGTGGTTGTGGGGAGTAAAATGGCAGCGCTCTAGTCCCCTCTGGAACCAAGCACTTGCATATCACTTCCTTGGGTCCAATCTACCTGTCCTGTGGATGCAGCCAAGTTGGGCTGTGTTCTATGTCCCAGGCCCCACCTCATTTCTAGGTCCCAGTCTGCAAGCTTTATTGATACTGCCGAAACACAGTCTCACAGGTCAGCCACTTCTATGCTGCTGGGGATCCAGCAGGGAGAGCAGTGGTGCAGCCTTGGGACGGCCTCTTCCCCGCTGGAGGTGAGCCAGAAGAGCAGTGGCACAGTTTCTTCTGGCGCCGCCTGGGTCCAGGGCACCCAGTTCAAAGTCAGCACCCCAGCTAGAACTAAGAACACTCTCTGTCCCGAGCCGAGGTTTTTCTCTTCTCCAGGGACAGTTCTATGAGCAGTTTCAGCTGCTCTTTTCCCCTCAACTCACCATGGCTCCCTACGAAGGGGGCTCCCTCACCTCCCTCCATGTCTCTAGGTCCCGGTCCATTTTTATCTTCCCCAGTTCTCACTCGTGCACTTATGAGGTTGCCATTCCAGTGGACTCTGTCTCTTTTTCTTCCCAAACTCCTGCAGCTCAGTGTCCTATGGCTTCAGGCCTTCTCTGTTCGAGAGATGGGGGCGAGCAAAATGCATGGAGCTCCTTAGTTCTCTGCCATCTTGCCTCCCAAATTTATTTCTATATAATACATTTTGATAATAGTCCATGAAAATAACCAAAGTTTCAGTCACATCTTGCTCATCTGGAAGCATGTGGAATACAAATTTGATCTGTGGTCTCTCTCCTCTTCTATTCTAAAGGATATTTTCTCAAATCACTTTTTTCCAGTGTCCTGGTCCTCCTCTTTCTGCATTCCTGGTTGTTATTATGATCCAAAGACAAAATTTACTCCAAAAGTAAAACCCTTTCACAAAGTATTGAATTTACTGAAAAAATTTTGATAAATGGAAAAAGTCACAAAAAGTAATGCCATAAATTAGAACGGTGTAAATTCACACATTAAACATTCCTTTTCTTTGAAGGCTTTTCAGCCATCTCATAGTTGGGAGTCTCTCATTGGCCTCTTATCTCAAATAATTATGTTATCCTTGCTGTTCTCTTTCTCCTCACTTTTTAAAATCATGGAATCTTAAACTGTTTTCCTTTGCTGCTCATACTCATTATATTAAGACCTCAACCTCCCCCCTTATAGTTCTCAACCTTAACTGCTTGCAATAATGAGGTGCACCTTGCCCCCGGAGATTTTGATGTAAACGTCTCGGATGCAGCCCAGGTATTTTTCAAATGCATTTTAGATAACTCTTGAACTCCAGGAAGTAGTCAAATTATTCTTCCAGATATTTCCCTTTTTAAGAGAGTTTCTAGTGCTAAATGGTAATAAAACAAAGTTTCTAATTTCTCACCTGTGATTATATCTTTACAATCTGAAGGCACATAGCTTATTTCTCATTTATTTCAATGTTTCAATTATTACCTTTCTTTGTATTTTTATGCCAATTCTTGGTAATATGAATTGTGAAGTTTTCTTGTACTTTTCTTATGTATTATCCAGGCACACAATCTGATTATTATGCCTGTTTTTCATTCCCTTTTGCTTTCAGTACTGTGTCAACTTTACCTGTGTAGAAATTCAATACCAGGTAAATCATCAGACGTGCAATTCTTCTCATCATTGCAATAACCGTGGAGTAAGTAATTTCAATTTTCATTTTAAGCAACATGCTTTAACATTTCAGTAAACGGTTTGGGGACTTTTTAAAAAATCATTTTCATGCTGCTAATAGTCTATAATTTACAGCTTCAATCTTATATTCTCAAGAATTCTTGCCAAACCGTTTATTAGAGAAGATAGATGGAAACATTTAACATGACTCTGGATGTACAAAGTATTTAGTAAATAGATGGCACAAATGTGCTATATGAATTATTATATAACCAAAATATCTTATTTTCACAGAGAGAATGTAGAAACTAGTAAACGAAAGTCATTAGAATTTTATCGCTAGTCTTGCTCATTAGAGTCTGGGCTGTTCTGTGAAACTATCAACTCCATGATAATTAGTGGCATGTTACCAGTATTTGGGTCTGGCTGTGGAAAGACATGAAGAATTTTTTTAAAAATTGTTTTGGCAGCAGAAGCTAAATGTACTTAATAAAGTATGGATAATTTCAAGAGAAAATTTGTGAAAATTTATTGAATTTGTCTATTTAAGTTAAATTCTCTGGAATGGATAAATTCTCTGAAATAAATTCTCTGTTGAATAAGTATAGATTATTCATTGGTCTCTGCTGAACCGTCTTCATCCCTAAAAAACATTCTATTTTCTGATTACTCCAGATTTGCAACAATTTAAATCACTGCCATTGTGCAAATGGGTTTGCCCCTCCCGAATGCCTGGAGAAGAAGGGAGAATTTGGAAGTATAGATGATGGACACGTTCCTCTATCTGGTTAGTGTCTTTTAAATTTCATTAATCAAAGACAATATGTAAGAGAAGAAATTAAAGTATAGATGCCAAGCTATATTGCAAAGCAACTGATACCAACAAACATAGTTTTGTTTTATTTGTAAGATTTTTAAAAATCTAAGATAGTAGAAGTTTGTTCTGTACTTTTATGTTAATATTGATGTGGTTTACTAACAAAAAGTACACCCAATTAAGCGTTAGACAATTTAAAAGTAGAAATTCCAGTGCAGAAAAATTTGACTAGTTAATTTAGATTGTTCACTTTGGGTTGTCGCATATATTTCTGGTTTAAAATAGTGTTTGTTAGTCATCATTGTTATAGTAATGCCATCAGAATCTTTCAGGCTATCTTTTATTCCTTTCTGCTGTATTATAAGGGCTTTCATCTAATCTTTAGAAATATCCTCTCTAGAATCTCTCCCCTGAGTTTCCTGAGAAGTATTTTGAGATTAAGCAGGCCTAGGTATGACTCAGTATATCTGGTATATATACCTAGGTATATGACTAGGTATGACTAGAATAACTTGGAGTCAGAGGCTATCCACCCACACACCTTTCCTTTTGGGGCAAATAATGAAACTCCTTGGCAGATTTACATGAAGCTTGGATACTAGGGGAAAGGCAAACCTGGGGTGACCAACTCTTTACAGAGCTAACACACAGCCAAGTTAGATGGTATTTCAGAGTCCCCCCCTCCATAAAAAGGGAATCATAATTTAACATGTAACATATAAGTATATACATATTTATTTATGTATTTTTTATTTTCACATAAATATGTGCAAAATAGATATTTATTTAAAATTATATTATTCTGTATTATTTATTGTTTTGTTACATAAATGCTCTTATTTAAGCAAAACACCAATAGAACTCATTACCAGTGTCAAATGATAATAGTCTATAGTACAATAAATTAAGCAAATAATATATATGTGCCAAAATATAACAATACTTAATAATGATTATTTTATAATATATCCTTCAACATGGCAATTGATGTTTACCTCTTTTTAAAAAGTCTTTACTGGATATTTAACTTTTATAGGCTACCTTATTGTATATTATTAAGATTAATAAATGTAAGACTTTTCAAAAGGACAGTATAAATATAATAGGATTAAATATATGCCCTATGTTTAATAAAATATATTTAATAAAAAATAACAATTACACGATTCTCCTTGTCCTATGATATGGTCAGGTATAATTTTGGCTCTTTGTGTTTAATTGTCCAATTATCCTTCTCTGAATTGCTTGCAGACTTTCAGACATCCTTCCTTTAAAGCAGCAGCAAAATGGAATAGAGCCAATTATATAATTCCTTTTGACTTGAAGCTCTGCTGTATCAAGCCACATTTACTGAATTCAGGTGTCTGTCCATTCTGATAGCATCAGCCAAGGACCTTTTCAACAAATGTATTTGCACATGGCATACTTAGGGCTTTATTTACTAGACACCTATGAGATTTTTCGACTTGTAGAGATTATTTTGCAGGTCTCTAAAAATTTTCATTAGCTTTGTTTCTACAGGTGTCTTCTGGTAGACCAGGCATGTATGAGTCAGTTAGAGTTGCATATTTAAATTCATCATAGAGGCTACCCATTTCAAAAAGTCTCATCATTTTTAAACAGTGCAAAGCACATTGAATGTCATAAGTAAAACCTTTTTTTTAGGAGAACATGGCTTAAAACATAGAAGTAATTTGAGTTTGTGAAATCTAAGTTTAATTACAAATAAATTAAAATTTTAATGAAGGTACTGAGAAGGTCCTGTTTAACTTCTTGCCTTTTTCTAGTTACATTTTTTTGAATTCTAAAGCAGCCTTATTTCCAAAAATATGAGTCGTTTTTTTATCGTATGAGTTGATGTCACAACCTATGTGAAACATAGGTACAGTCAGTCCATTTTCCCCCTCTAGGATCCACATATTATCAAATGGTTTCAGAGAAACATCATGTCAATTTGTTTTTACTGCAACCTTTCTTTCTATTTGCATACTCAATGTATTGAAAAGTTAGAGAAGTACATTCTTATTGTCCAGCATTTGAAGAAAAAGGTATTATGTCAGGCTAGTATTTTTTTTTAATGTTTTATTTATTTCTAGGAGAGAGAGAGAGAGAGAGAGAGAGAGAGACAGCGCGAGCAGGGGAGGGTCAGAGAGAGAGGGAGTCACAGACTGAAATAGGCTCCAGGCTCTGAGCTGGCTGTCAGCCCACAGAGCCCGACGCGGGGCTCGAACCCACGAACCGTGAGATCATGACCCAAGCGAAAGTCAGACGATCAACCAACTAAGCCACCCAGGTGCCCCTAACACATTTTCTATAGCTGGTAACACTAAGAGCCATCTTGTACATGTCCACTTCTGAGGAAGCATCACCTTCCATTTCATAAAGTTTAAAAAATCCAATTATGAGCTTCTGCACACTTTGAGGAAGCTAAAAGTGACCAAAAGCTTTCATTATGAAAGCCTCTTTGTCACAGGCAAACATATCTCACTTCATTCAGTATTGTGTCCAAGGTGTATAGGATATTTAGCAGGTAAGATCTTTTCCTTGTCTTTGATTAAAAGTTTATAGACTGAATGGGACTTGCAGAAGTTTACATTTGCACTGCCTGCTAAATATGCATACAGATGAGCAAAGTCTAGTTTGGATTTGAGCAAGATAACAAAATTTCTATAGTTTCATTAAAATTTGTATAGAAATTAAGAAACTTATTTTAAACTTCATTTTTTAAATCAAATTACTTAACAGTTGGAGAGATATTTTGCTGCCACATTCACTTGGTAAGATATGACAGAATCCTTGCTACACTCAGGAGGCCAACAGATGTTATTAAAATTTTCACATTTTTCTCCACAGGACATTTTAGGGTAATTAGTGAATCAGGAAAAGTGGAATGAGTGATAGGGCAGTGAATGTTTGTTCCTATAGTGTACCCAAGCTAATTTACTAGTTATTTTTGTCATGACTTTGGTCGCTTTTGGGGAGAGGAAAGTGTTTTGTTGGTTTTGATTTGGGATACAAAAAAAAATGTAGTTGATTTAAACATACTTCCTTATTTTATCCAAGAAATTTGAGATTCAGTCTCCAAATGTGCTTTCACATCCCTATTGCAAATTCCTTTTTTACTGAGATATAATTGTCATTAGTTTCAAGTGTACAACATTATTAAATATCTGTATACGTTGTGAAATGATTGCTATAAGTCTTGTTAGCTCCATCACATACATAGTTAGTAGGCTTTTTCTTTCTTGTGATGAGAACTTTTAAGTTCTAGTCTGTTAATAACTTTCAAATGTGCAATACTGTTTACTTAGTTACAATGCTGTACATAACACTCCTAGGATTTATTTAGTTTATAACTGGAAGTTTGTACCTTTTGACCCCCCCTCATCCATTTCATTTACCGCCACCCCCACACCTCTGGCAACCATCAATCTGTTCCCTGTTTCTATGAGCTTGTTTTTTCCCCCCACATATATGTGAGATCATATGTGTATGCGTGTACTGTCTTTCTGTCTAATTTCATTTAGCATAATGACCTTGAAGTCTATCCATGTTATTACAAATTGTAAGACTTCATTCTTTTTATGGCTGAATAATATTCCATTGTACATATATAACCCCATTTTCTTTATCCATTCTTTCATTGATGGACATATATGTTGTGTCCATTTATTGGCTATTATAAATAAAGCTTCAGTGAACATGGAGGTGCATATATAGTTTTGAGTTAGTGTTTTCATTTTCTTTGGCTATGTACCCAGAAGTGGAATTGATGGATCATATGGTAGTTTTATTTTTAATTTTTTTACCCCCCACCACGTGATTTTCCACAGGGGATGGACCTTTTTACATTTTCACCAACAATGCATAAGCGTTCTCTTTTCTACATGTTTTTGCAAACACTTGTTATTTCTTGTCTTTTTATGATTATCATTTTAACACATGGGAGGTGAAATCTCCTTAATGGTTTTCATTTGTATTTCCCTCTTGATTAGTGATGTTGAGCATCTTTTCATGTATATGTTAGCCATTTGAATATCTTCTTTGGAAAAATCTCTATTCATATTTTGTGCCCATTTAAAAATTGGATTACTTGGGCTTTTGCTGGTGGGTTGGATGAATTCTTAATATATTTTGGATATTAACCCTTTATCAGATATATTATTGGCAAATATTTTCTCTCGTTCAATGGTTTGCCTTTTAATTTTGTTGATGGTTTCCATTGCTGTGCAGCTTTTTAGTTTGATGTAGTCCTGCTTGTTTATTTTTGCTTTTGTTGTTTTTACTTTTGGTGTTAGATTTCAAAAAAGTATCACTAAGATCAGTATCAAGGAGCTTATGACCTGTTTTCTTCTAGGAGTTTTATGGTTTCAGGTGCATTGAAGTCTTCAAAATATTTTGAGTTAACATTTGTATATTATGTAAAATAGTCCAATTTCATTCTTTAGCCTGTGGATAACCAGTTTTCCCAATAGCATTAATTTAAGAGACTATCTTTTCCCCATTTTATATTCTTGGCTCCTTTGTCATAAAATAATTGGCCATATATATGTAGGTTTATTTCTACATCCAAATTATTTTTGTCATATTGTGTAATAGGCTCTGTTTGGTCATTTACATCTTTAATCCAATTGTATTAAAAATAGCCACATATGGTCACCTCAGTGGCTCAGTTGGTTAGGCGTCTGGCTTTTGACTTGGACTCAGGTAATGATCTTGCAGTTCATGGGTTTGAGCCTTAGTGTTGACAGTGCACAGCCTGCTTGGGATTCTCTCTCTCTCTCCCTCTCCATATCTGTCCCTGTCTCTCTGCCCCTCCACCCCTCGTGTGCTCTGTCCCTCTCTCAAAATAAACAAACTTAAAAAAAATAGTCATTTAGCTTTTGTGTTCAGTGATGTCTGGGTCATGCTGGTGTTACTATTGTAATGATTCTGATTATCATCATCTGAGCTCTTAGAAAACATGATTACAATTTTAGCAATATGAAAAATTATATTAGCACTCTCTTGACACAAAGCACAACAGTTAATCCAAAGACTAAGTCAAAGATGGACTGTTAATGATTTCAGTACCCTTACGCTGCACATTTAAGTCACATCACTCAAAATGAATCACAAATAACAATTGTCAACATCTGCAGTCAGAGTTAAAAACAGCAACTACAGAAGGCAGGTAACTTATGCTTATTCACTGGACACCAAAACATTGTTGCTTTTAGTTCCTGTTTTGTTTTGTTTTTTAGCTTCCAAATGGATTTTCTTTTGCTTCAACCTTCCAAACCAGTTTCCATAACTCAGAAAATTTCACATCTCAGTAATGGATTATTTGGTATTTGAGACTTCCCGTATGACAGCTTTGATGGTCCCAGGCAAACGTTCATGGCTGCTTTCCCTAGGTTACTCTGGGTCCAGATGGCAGTAGAATGGTGGCACCTGAACCTGGGATCAGAGGAAACCTTTCAATCCAACTAGTTTCCTTTGGTCAGCTGCCAGAGGGTCTGTCTTAATCCCTTATAGTTGGGGCCTGTAGGTCTACTTTGAAAGCTCCTCAAGCAGGAAGAATCCTCTTTTATTCATGGATGGGTAAGTGTTTTTGCTTTATTAAGGCCTCCAGCTGATTGGATGAGGCCTACTCACATTGGAGAAATCTATCTGCTTTACCTAGTCTACTGGTTTAAATGTTAATTTCATTCCAATTCACACTCACAGAAATACCCAGAATAATATTTGACCAAATATCTGAGCATGCTGTGGCCTAGTCAAGTTGATACATAAAATTAACCAGTACATACACTAATAATAGTATTTGCTAATAGAAAGATACCAGGATCCCTTCTCTATAAAATTTCTTTGATAGGGTATACTTACCTGTATACATAGATTCTTCTTCTTTTTTAAAACAATTTATTTTGAGAAAGACAGAGAGAGTGAGTGGGGGAGGGGCAGAGAGAAAGGGGGTAACAGAAGATCTGAGCAGGCTCCGTACTGACAGCAGAGTGCCCGATGCAGGGCTTGAACTCTCGAACTGTGAGGTCATGACCTGAGCCACCCAGCCACCCCTGATTATTCTAAATAAACCTGGAATCTATCTATTTATGGCAGAACAGCCAGTTGGAGAAACTGGGTAGTCATGTAAGCTGCATAATTAACAGTACCATTCATGAGCAGTTTTGTGACTACTTTACTCAAAGCTCTCAATTGTTTTTTTCTGAAATCATTCTGAATGTGGGGGGAAAGGAAAAAGAAGGGAAACTTTTAGGAATTGCAGCTGATGGATTCAAGCTCTTTCAGGAAAAAACTCTTTTTTTGTACCTGATGTTTGCCTACAAAGTTTGGCATGGGTAAGATCTATATTTTAGGGAGTCTGATTTAACACTTAAACTCTTGAATCATAAAGGCTAAGACTTTGGGGTAATAAAAGGGAGGGGGTGAAACACCATGAATAGTTAAATGCCTGAAAAATTCACTGAGACATATTTGGAATGAAGTAGAAGAAGCTTGAGGGCAGATTACTGGGGACTAATCTTAACCAATGTAAAATGGAGACCCAGAGTAATTATGTGAATTCTTTCATGGTGGTTACTAGTGTCTGTTAAAACTAGATAGTGAATGGTAAAAATATAAGACCAGTTTTTTGGGTTTCTAGAAATCCTACTTATGTTCTGAGGCTGCCTGGGCATATATTACATTCCTTTATAAATAACACATGTGGCATCATTGATTATCCAAAAGACTATATAAGTAGCTAAGAATCAATCTGCAGTATTTGGCCAGAGAGGATGTCCTCTTCATCTGATTCACTGGCTTTCTGATTACAAATATAATGTCATCCTCAACCCAGAGCTATTGGGAACCCCAATCACAAGCACAAAGTAGACTGGAAAAATGTTGCTCTTAGCTTGAACTGACTTGAAAAATGCTGTGGGAACTAAAAGAGAAGCACTGGGGCAGTCCTCAGAGGAGTATATTAAGCCCCAACCATACACAACTGTAGCAGGGGGTAGCTCCTCTACATATCATCTCCTCCACTGTTTTAACTGGCAGAGAACAGTATTCTAATCCAAATGAAAAAAAAAAACACTTGCCAATAAATTTTGGAGAAAGCAGCACTTGATACATTATTAACCCAGATAGGTGGCTGGTATATATAATGAGGTGGAAGTTGAGTACCTGTATAGATCAGATGCTCAGGAATGAATAAAAATGTCAGCTGAGAATGAATAAGACCTGCTGAGGAAAATGTAGATATTAACATTAGTCAGAAGTGGGTCAAAGCTTGGCCATGCATTCTACAAAATAATTCTAGAGCTATCTTAATGTCCTATAGCTATATTTGATTAAAAACTTAGTAAAGGAGAGAAAGGCTTTTTTCTTTCCATCTGGTAGCAGCCATCAGCTCAAAGGTAAGCCAAGATGGGCAGTTACAAGTACATCCACCAGCTATGAAGAAGCAGTCCCACATAATGCACTTTCTTCTCAGGGTGTGTTGCTGGCACAATTGCCAGCTCTCTGCTCTCCACAACCCCCTTCCCAGCCTCCCTCGCTGATAAAGTCCTTAAAGCGCAGAAACTGGGGTACAAAGCCAAGCAAGGTTATGTCATACATCAGAATCGTGTGTGACATGGTGACCGTAAATGCCCAGTCCCTAAGGGTGCTACCTGTGGCAAGCTTGTCCATCATGGTGTTAACCTGCCGAAGTTTGCCCCAAACTTTCAGGCTGTTGAGGAGGAGTGACCTTGATGCCACTGTGGGGCTCTAGGAGTCTTGAATTCTTACTGGGTTGGTGAAGATTCCACATACAAATTCTTTGAGATTATCCTCATTGATCCATTCCATAAAGCTATTAGAAGAACTCTGACACACAGTGAGTCACCAAACCAGTCCACAAGCCCAGGGAGAAGGGAATGCTGATATCTGCAGACCATGAAAGCCGTAGCCTTGGAAAGGGTCACAAGTTCTACCACACTGTCAGTGGTTCCTCCCGTGTGGCATGGAGAAGATGCAATACTCTTCAGCTGTGCCGTTACCACTAATATAAGTAATGCTTGTAAAATTCTTCGCTAACAAACAATTTAGGACAGTTAAAAATAAGAACTTAGTTAAATAATTTAGTTATTTAGTGACTATTAATTTTTAATATTTAGAAAAATATGTAATGTAATATAAGAGAAATTAAATGCCACATTTCCCAGATTTAATTCTCATGTATAGGTACAATCCCAATAATCTGTGATATACATGTTAGAATTTTGGATAAGCTATATCAGAAGGAAATTGAAGAAATGTTTGTAAGCATAAAACATATACTTCATCAAAGAATATTACCTTCAATCAAATAAATCACTATATAGTGTAAGGTTGAAAATTCCTGAGCAGTAAAGCACTAGTAGTGGCCCATTTTATATATTATATGTTAATGTATATTCAGTTTTTTAATATAGTCATAAAATATATGAGTGAAGTTTAGTGTTTGGAAATACTGTTGGTAATGATATCCTCTACACATTTTCATTTGGTGAATAAAATTTCTAATATAATTTGAAATTATAAGTATAATAAAATACCTATACTTTTTCATTATAGGTAAAAGATATTTGGGGGGACGATCTACCACTTTTTCAAAACACCGATTTGAACTCATTTTCTACATTTCTCTACCTGTGCTCATCATCACTGCCGCTGTTTTAATAAAGCAGAATAAAATAAGAGACCTGTGTTACAGGGGGGAAACTGAAAGTGAGAGGTATGTATTTGTTTACTCTTACTAAATTCAGTGAGTCAAAAGTATTCCTGTTTCATCAGGAATAACCTAAGACAGGAGGTAGAATAATAGGAGGCGAGACTCAGGGAAACATTTCAAATCTGTCTGACGTCCTTCATGTTTTTTTCTAGTTTTACTCCTTACTACAAGTGTTCATTTCACCACTAGTATCACTTTAAGAGGAGATATGGCTGCAAAGAGTATCGTGGAGGTCTGCTCAGCCTCTTAGTCTGCCAACCCTGTCTACCTAGTCTTACTGTCCTCGGGCTTCATGAGGATATGTAACACTGCATCTAAAGGAATTCTTTAGATACAGGTACCCAGACCAGTGGCGAATGACTTTATTAGAATGGCTCTCTCAACTGAAGATAGTATTTATGAACCTGCTTCCATAACATTTATTTTCCTAAGTATTGATGCTGCTAATTTATAAAAACATTTCTTAACCAGAAATTACATGTGCAGTTTATAACACAGGTAGGAGACAGGAGGCAGCATCATGAAATGGGAAAAAATAAATTTTAGCCTCAGAAAACCTATTTTTAATGCCTAAATCTTGCATGCAGAAACTATGGCACCTTGAGCAATGATTAAACCTCTATGTGTTTAAAATTATTCTCTATCACTCTATACAATGGGAGATAATAATAGCTTTCCAATGAATCATAAACTTTTGGGTATACAAAACTAATAAGTGAAATCACCACGTTATCTGTAACCAGTTACACAAACAAGTAGACAAAATTATGAGGCCCCTTATTCGTAATTTACTATATTTTCTCACAAAATGATTTACCTCTAGTTTTAACTTCCAGGAATTGATAGGAAGAGAAGGCATGAGCATATGTGATGAGAGGAAGAAAAAATAGAACTCTATAGAAAAATTAACTGAAATTTTTGACTGCTATTTTAAGGTTTTAGCTTAATTTGACCAGAGGAGTTAGGGATATCATAGAATCAGAGGGCCTGTCTATTCATATGTGGGCTTGTACATAATTCAATAAATGTAAAATGAAGATGAGAGGAGTTAATCAACAAAGCAAGGTGGCTGATGTCATTTGTTCTAATATTAAGCAAGCATCCATCTACAGATGAATGATAAAGAAGATGTGGTAGACATACACCATGGAATATTACTCAGCTATACAAAATAATAGAATCTTGCCATTTACAACAACATGGATGGAACCAGAGTGTGTTATGCTAAGTGAAATAAGTCAGTCAGAGAAAGACAAATATGATTTCACTCATATGTGGAATTTAAGAAATGAAACACAAGAACAAAAAAAAAAAAAAAAGACAAAAGCCAGACTATTAAATACAGAGGACAAACTGGTTGCAAGATGGAAGGTGGGTTGAAGGAATGGGTGAAATAGGTGAGCGGGATTAAGAGTACACTTACCTTGATGAGCCCTGAGTAAAGTATAGAATTGCTCAATCATTATATCGCACACCTGAAAGTAATATAATACAGTATGTTAATGTAATTCAAGAAAGTAAAAAAGAACTGTCCCTGTTTTATTTTGTTGGAAGGAGACATTTATTTAATGTATCACTCTTTTTCTTTGAAAAATAGTCACATAGTTGTTCAAGATTTTTTAATTTTCCCAGCTAAAATAAACTGTCAATTTTATAGATCTGTGTCAGAAGAAAGCAGCAGTAACAGCAAGTTATCCCACAGTGTAAGGTGAGTATAGAACAATGTGATTAACCATTGTACATTCTATGTTTTGATCCTTGTTTAGGAGCACTTCAAAACTGTCATTTTGAAACTAAAATACTTGTTCATAATATTCTTTATGGTTCTCACTGTTAGCATTAATAATACTAAAAAATAAAGCTTACTTTCATGATATATCAACCTCTCTTCACCAACCTACCCTAAAAGAGTGATTGTTGTATACACTCACAAGCATCAATAAGTACGTAATTTGTGGGATTTATTTTTGAGCATTGGTAAGGAGCACTTATATCAATGACAGTTTACTGCCACATGTAAAGAGCACTGATATTATAAGGGATATCTATGTTCTTGTAGTTACACTATCATCTCACAAAAAATCACTGCTAGTAAGATAAAGCCTTGGCATTTTCATTCATTTTACTGTCTTAATTCATCTGGGAAAGTACATTTAGAGATGAGAAACAGAGCAATCGAACAGAATATTTTATCAAATTATATATTCCTCCTTTGTTATTGGTATGTAAAAATTTCCCATACCATATGATGGATGGAATATAAAAGGAGATAATATTTTATATAGCATCCTAGATTATTTTTCAAGTTCTCTCTTCATCCTTGCAGTGCAAAGTTGCATGCTATGATGTTTGTGTTACAAATATTGGATACGTGTCTGAACTGAGGGAATTACTAATTTTAAAAGAAACACTATTAAGTGTGGACAGTCAACTTCCTAATCCTGTTGTCAAGGCAGACTGTTTTAGGTTCTACAAAAATTAGGCATATCACTGCTTTCTAGCTAAGTCTATACTTTAATCCTTTTAATCACAATGAAATATGTATTAGAGAACAGAGAACAATCAAATATGCTTTATTTCATGATAATCTCTATAGAAAAGATAGAAAAAGAAGAAATAATTGCAGTCAAAGACAATGGATGGAAAGAAATCATTAAGGAAAAAGCATAAATAAATAAAATGGAAAATAAACAAATCAACGGGAAAAAATGAGCAAAGAGAGAGGCAGTTTCTTGAATATATTAATGTATATAATTAACTGAAACTACACTGTGTCTAAACCTTCTTTCAAGTAACACCTTCTTTCATTAAGATACACGTATAATGTAACTTCTACGTAGAAGGATATGAGAATGACCATATGCTTAACTCATTGGAATGTATATAATACGCCCTTTACCTAACATCTTCTTTCATTAAGGCAGTGTTTGTTAATGTATCTGTTGAAGCATGTAGAAACAGAGAAAAAATATTAGCCAGTGGCTCAAAATAAAAGAGAAAGTTATAAAGTACCAATATTAGGTAATAAAATTGCATATTTTTAAAATCTTTTGGACATTAAAGGAAAGATAAAACTAGTGATAACTTAAAATCAATAAATTTAAATTTTTAGATGAAATATATGTACTTTCCAAAAACATATCTTTCCCAAAGTAGAGAAAAAAATGAAAATATGAGTAAGTCTTTTCCATTAAATATCTGGAAACTGTCATTGAAAACTCTCTCACAAAGTTGACATTTGGGATACTGTTTGCATGGCATGCATCAGGAACAAAAGAGCCAAGAGAAATGAAGCCAGCACTTGCTTAATCACATTCTCTTATATTGCACTGGCCAAACAAGTCACAATACCAACCTCAGCATCAATGAGGGGATATGTGTGATACACTCCACACACTCTAATAGGAGATACTAACAGGCCACATGGCAAAGGACATGGATGAATAGACATACCAGAAAAAAAGCGAAGATTTGGGAAACTAATTCAAACCATTTAATCTTCCAAATATTTGAAAAAGAAGTAATACCTATCTTACACACACTCATCTGGAGATTATAAACATAAGAAGCATATCCCAAGTTTTTCCATGCATCCAGAGTACCCTTAATACCGAAACATGACAAAGACTCTACTAGAAAGGAAAATTATAAATCCATTTCTGATTAAAGATGCAGCAACGTTAAGCAAAACATTTCCAAGTAAACCTAGTTATCATTGTAAAAGATAAATAGCCATGGAGGGGAAGGGTGAACTAGGAATGAAAAGTTCATTTACAATTAGAAAGCCAGTATAACTCACCATATTGACAGAAGAGAAAAATTATGTGCTCATTTCTATAGATGAAGGGAAAACAATAGCCTTTCACTATAAAAATGCCCACTTAGTGAGTGCTAGAAGGAGGTTATTGCAATTTGATAAAGGAAATTTGAAACAAGAAAATATACAGCAAACATTCCAGTTAATAGTGAAATTGTGAATGTTTTCCTGAGAACAGGAACATATTCATTTCACAGTTGTATTCCTTTTCAATATTGTGTGGGTGATCCTAGCCAGGAAAATAAGGTAAGAAAAAAAAAGTAGAGATTGGAAATAAAGAATGAATAATGTCATTGTTTGTAGATAATATGACTGTGTACATATAAAAGCATAAGAAATTACAAACCAATTAGAATTAATAAGTGAATTTAAGGTGTCTAGGATACAAGGCAAATATATAATCAAATTTTAAAATGTTTATTTACATATTTATTTATTTTTGAAAGAGAGAGAGCACAAGCAGCGGAGGGCAGAGAGAGAGGCACCTAAGGTGAAGCAGGCTCCAGGCTCTGAGCTGTCAGCACAGGGCCTGACACAGGGTTCGAACTCACAAACCCCGACCGAGATCGAGACCTGAGCCAAAGTTGGCTGCTAAACCGACTGAGCCAACCAGGTGCCCCAAGATTTCATTTTTAAGTAATCTCTACACCCAATGTGTAGAGGTGGACAGAGGATCTGAAGTGGGTACATTCTTGAACAACCAGTGAAGAAGAAATAAAAAGGAAATTAGGAAAATTTTTTGTAATATTTTTTTTTAGAAAACATCTTGAGACAAATGAAAATGGAAACACAGCATACCAAAACACAGCTTAGGAGTACCTGGGTGGCTCCGTCGACTGGTTACACATCTGACTCTGGCTCAGGTCATGATCTCATGGTTCGTGGGTTCCAGATCCACCTCAGGCTCTGTGCTGATAGCTCAGAGCCTGGAGCCTGCTTTGGGATTCTGTGTCTCCCTATCTCCCTGCCCCTCACCTACTTGTGCTCTGTCTCTCTCTCGCTCTCTCTCAAAACTAAATAAACATTAAAAAATTTTTTAAAGTAGTGCTTAGAGGGAGGTTTATATCACTAAAGGCCTACATTTTTTGAAAAATAGAAAGGTCTCAAATAAAAACCTAATTTTACACATCAGAAAAATGAGAAAGAACAAACTAAAGGCCACAGTTAGCAGAAGGAAGGTAATAATAAAGATTAAAACAGATAATAACAAAATAAAGAATAGATAAGCAATTGGGGCACCTGGGTGACTCAGTTGGGTAAGCATCTGACTTGGGCTCAAGTCATGATCTTGTGGTTCCTGAGTTTGAGCCCCACCTCGGGCTCTGTGCTGAACAGCTCAGAGCCTGGAGCCTGCTTCAGGTTCTGTGTCTCCCTCTCTCTCTGTCCTTCCCCTCACTCATGATCTGTCAATCTCTCTCTCTCTCAAGAATAAACAAACATTTGAAAAAAAGAATATGAAAGCAATTGAAAAAAATCAATAAAAGTAAGCACTATTTTTTAAATGAAAATTAATTAGCCTTTAGCTAGATTAACACAAAAAGAGAGAAGACTAATATGAATAAAATCAGAAATGAGAGACATTACAACTGGTGCTACAAAAATAAAAAGGATCATAAAAAATTATTATGAACAATTACATGCTAACAAACTGGAAAACCTAAAAGAAGTGAATAAACTTCTAAAAACGTACATCTTACCAAGGCCAAATTATGAAGAAATAGAAAGTAAACATATCAATAACTAGTGAGAAGATTGAACCAGTAATCAAAAACCTCCCAACAAATAAAGTCCAGGGTAGACTGTCTCTAGGGGTGAATTCTACCAAACATTTAAGGAAGAAATAATGCCAATCTTCCTCAAACTCTTACAAGAAATTGAAGAAAAGAGAACACTTTCAATCTCATTTTATGAGACTAGCATTACCCTGACACCAAGACCATACAAGGAGACCACGAGAAAAGAAAACTATAGGCTACTATCTGTGATTGGTATGGATGGAAAAGTCTTCCACAAAATACTAGCAAACAAAGTTCAACAGCATATTAAAAGGATCATCCCCATAACAAAGTGATATCATGGGGTTGTAAGGATGGTTCAGCACACAAATATTAATCAATATGATACATCACATTAACAGAATGAAGAATAAAAATGGTAAGACCATCTCAATGCATACAGAAAAGGCATTTGACAAAATTGAAAGCATATTTATGATACCAACTTTTAACAGATTAGGTGAAAGGAGAACACTTCAATATAATAAAGGCCATATATGAAAAGCTCACAGCTAATATCATACTCCACAGTAAAAAACTTAAAGCTTTTCCTCTAATATCAAGAACAAGGTAAGTATGCCCATTATTACCATATCTTATTAAATCTAGTACTGGAAGCTCTAGCCAAGGCAGTTAGGCAACAAAAAGAAATAAATGGCCTCTAAATCAGAAAAGGAAGAAGTAAAATTGTTCCTGCTTGCAGGTGACATGTTCATATATAATGAAAACCCTAAAAATGCAAAATGAAATACTTAGGAATAAACTTAACTAAGATGGTGAAAGACTTGTGTATTGAGAAGTACAAGACATTGATGAAAGAAATTAAATAAGACACAAACAAATGAGAAGATAATCTAAGTTTTTGATTGAAAGCATTCATATTGTTAAAATGTCCATACTACCAAAGTTATCCATAAATTCGATAAAATTTCAATGGTATTTTTGACAGAAATTAAAAAAACAATTTTAAAATTCACATGGAACGACAAAGGACCCTGAAGAGCCAAAACATCCTGAGAAAGAACAACAAAGCTGAAAGCATCACACTTCCTGGTCTCAAAATATACAGATTACCTTTGAACAACATGAGTTTGAACTGTGTGGGTCCCCTCACACATTTTTAAAAATAAATACAGTATAGTGCTGTAAATGTATGTTATCTTCTTTATAATATTCTTAATAATAATCTCTAGCTTACTTTATTAAGAATACAGTATATAATATATATACAAAATATTTTTAATTGTTTATAATACTAGTAAGGCCTCCAGTCAACAGTAGCCTATTAGTAGGTAAGTTTTAGGTAAGTCAAAAGTTATACAGATTTTCAACTGCATGGGAGGTTGGTGCTCCTAATCCCTGTATTGTTCAAGGGTCAACTGTATTGCAAAGCTACTGTAATCAAACAGTATGGTGTTCATATAAAGACAGATACAGACGGACCAATGGAACAGAATAGAGGGCTCAGACATCAACTCCTACGTATATAGTCAACTGATCTTTGTAAAAAGTACCAAGAATACACAGTGGGGAAGAAAGTCTCTTTGAGAAATGGTGCTGAGAAAACATGTGGATATTCACATGCAAAAGTATGAAATTTGACCCTTTTCTTACACCATACACAAAAACAGTTCAAAATGGATTAAACATTCAAGTGTAAGACCTGAAACTATAAAACCCCTAGAAGAAAACTTAGGGGGAAAACTTGATGACATTAGCCTTGGCAGTGATTTCTGGGGTTGACATCGAAAGTACAGGCAACAAAAGCAAAAAATAGACAAGTAGGATTATATTAAACTAAAAAGCCTCTGCACAACAAGGGAAACATTCAACAGAATGAACGGGCATCCTACAGAATGGGAAAAAATATTTGTGAACCATGTATTAGGTAAAGGGTTAATTGCCAAAACCTATAAGGAACTCCTATGATCAATTAAAAAAAACCCTAATAACCTGATTTAAAAGTGAGCTAAAGATTTCAAAAGGCACTTCTCCTAAAATGGACAACAGGTGTATGAAAAGACTGTCAGCATCACTAATCATCAGGAAAATGCAAATCAAAACCACAATGAAGCATCACCTGTTAGAATGGCTAGTATAAAAAAAATAAGTCAAGTGTTGTCAAGGTTGTAGAGAAATTGGAACCATTGTACACTGTTTGTACGAATGCAAAATATTGCATCCACTATGCAAAACTGTTGAAGAATTTTCAAAAAAAATTAAAAATAGATCTTCAGTGTGATCCAGTAATCCTATTTCTGGATATCTTCCCCAAAGAATTGAAATTAGGATATCAAAATGATATTAGCATTCTCATGTTTGTTGCAGCACTCTTTACCATAGTCAAGATGTGGATACAAACTAAATGTTCATCAGTGGATGGTATATACATAAAGTAGAATGTTGTCCATCCATAAAAAAGAAGGAAATGCTGTATATGTGACAATATAGGTGAGCCTAAAGGGCATTATACTAAGTGAAGTAAGCCAGTCACACAAGGATGAATAACTTTTAAGATTCCACTTATGTGAGGCATCTAAAATAGTGAAACTCATAGAAACAGAGAGTTAGAATAGTGGTTGCCTCAGGCTGGTGGGAGTTCAAGCAAAACAAGATGTTGCTAATGAATGAGAATAAAGTCTCATTTATGCAAGATGAATAAGGTCTAGAGATCTGTGCAGCCTTCTCCCTACTGTTAACAAATACTTAAAAGTTTGCCAAGAGAGCTCCTTTAAATGTTCTTACCCCAAAACAATAAATTTTTTAAAAATTTAAGATGTTTGGCTTCCCAAAATATTTATGGAAGAGAAAAGGCAAACCACAATGTGGGAGAAGATTTTTGTAACACCTATTTCCAATAAAGGACTTATATTCAGAATATATACAGAATCCTTAGAAATCAATAACAAAAGGTGTGAGAACAGAATAGGCAAGTAACTTCTTGCCTAATAGGTAAAAGACTTCGCAAAGTATGATAATGAAGGGGCTCAAAACGTGAAAAATAGCTCAATATCATTATCAGAAAAAGACAAAAGAAAGAAGAGTCTCCTAAACCCCTATAAAAGTGGCTAAAAATTAAAAGTACTAACAACATCAAGGGTTGCTGAGAATATCAAGCAATGTACTCTGACACATTGGAGGTAGAAGTACATGTTGCTACAGCACAGTTTTTACTGTTGAGGGGCCATTTAGCATCTATTAGATTTCAATTTAGTTTATAAATCTTATTTTCATGTTTAATATGGTACTTACCATACTTAAATTTGATATTTATATTATAATTAACTTGACATTTATTTTCCAGAATTTTGACAAAGATAATTCCCATGAATTTTGAGTCTAACTTAGCAAACATATTTTTCTTTCCCTTTCCATTTAACTTGAAGCTTATTGTCTTTACCTTTCCTTTGGTATACTTTTAACTTTAAATCTTACCTTCTTCTCTTCTAACTCAGTAATCTACATATATATAGGTTTCTGTATATTTAACATAAACTCAATCAAAATATTTTTTGGATACATGGATAGGGAGAATTGAAAAAAAGATTCTAAAATTCATATGAAAAGAAAATAGCAGTATCCAGGTAAACTTTTGTACTAACAATGAATAAAATATAGAGCTTTTTTTATTTTTAAAAAGCACCTTTCTGATTTTTAATGTACTATCAAATGTCTATTAAAATATATAGGAACTTTGGTAAGTATACAAGTTA
Organism: Hyaena hyaena; assembly: GCF_003009895.1. NCBI lineage: Eukaryota > Metazoa > Chordata > Mammalia > Carnivora > Hyaenidae > Hyaena > Hyaena hyaena. The sequence goes on along the minus strand of NW_024080846.1, from coordinate 137,575 downwards.
AAGAGAAGTTTCTCATAATCACAATACTCAAGAAAAATTTCCTTTAACAATATAGATGCATATCTTTTTAAATGTTTTTCTAAGCAAAACATAAATATACTTGGAGCCTCATTGAGATTCTTTCTCTCCTTCTCACTCTGTCTCTGTCTCTCAAAATAAACTTTTTAAAAAAGAAAATACACAACACGCTTATATGAGGTTACAGGCATTTTTGAGACTTTGTTTGTATGAGAGATGCTTAGCCTATTTGCACCCTCTCCCATCTCTCACTGCACTGATTTTTGTTACATAAATTGGAATTTTAGACCTAGTCTACCATGAATAAATTCCTGTATTTTAAACATGTTTTATCTTCGTTCCAAAATTTTTGTCATTTTCAGTTTTGTACTGACATTTACAACAAACATTTTGACTTTATTTTATGCTGAACTGGTTTCATTTTTCATTATAAAGGGTGAGTTTTAGATTTTAATTACATTTGGATCTTTTTCCATCCAGCGACCTTGGAATGCCCAAATCTTACTTTGATTGTCCTTTCTTTTCTTTTCTTTCTTTTCTTTTCTTTTTTTCTCTTTTCTTTTCTTTTCTTCTTTTCTTTTTCTTTTCCTTTTTCTCCTTCCTTCCTTCCTTCCTTCCTTCCTTCCTTCCTTCCTTCCTTCCTTCCTTCCTTCCTTCCTTCCTTCCTTCCTTTCGTGAGAGAGAGTAAGGGGCAGAGAGAGAGGGAGACATAGAAACCAAAGCAGACTCCAGACTCTGAGCTTTCTGCACAGAGCTGGATGCTGGGCTTGAACTCACAAACTATGAGATCATAACCTGAGTGGGAGTTGGACACTAAACCGACTGAGCCACCCAGGCGCCCCTTGACTGTCCTTTCTTAATTCATTCAATAAATTGTATCTGTATGTGAGTATGTAAATCATTCTGGTTCTTATGACAATTGTAACAAGTAATAAACATTCATTTAAAAAATATAGGTATACAAAAGAATGAAATAATGATCATTAATTTTAGCACCAAGGATGATCATTGTTAAAATGTTTTAATATACAGTTGTACACATGTGTGTGTTGGCATATATATTGGTGTTTTTATATTTTACCAAATGTGATTGTACTTACAATTATCACAATTTTTTCTTTTTTATTCTAAATTAAAATTCATATATTTAGAATGAAAATTTGAAAGCGCTTTGTTATATTGGCCTAAACAGTTTCTAAACTTTTTTTTTTTTAATATTTTTTATTTATTTCTAGGAGAGAGAGAGAGAGAGCGTGAGCAGAGGAGGGTCAGAGAGAGAGGGAGTCACAGACTGAAACAGGCTCCAGGCTCTGAGCTGGCAGTCAGCACAGAGCCCGATGCGGGGCTCGAACCCACGAACCGCGAGATCATGACCTAAGCGAAAGTCGGACGCTCAACCGACTAAGCCACCCAGGCGCCCCTGGCCTAAACAGTTTCTAAAGATAGACAAATGAACAACTTACAGAATTTTAGGAAGCCACTTTTATTACAAAACTAAGAGTATTTGCAGTTGTAAATAATTGTTTTTTCTGGAATTAATTATTATTTCCCTGATCCTTTTCCTTCAGCTAATCATGCCCTTTAAATTACTTGTGTTTCTCTTCCAGCAACAGTCTCTAACGACATTGGCTTGGAGAAAGGACATTACCAAATAAATCATCAGAAACTGACTTAAACCAAGAAGGAAAATATAATTTCACCCTCACCTTTGTTGGTGCTACTAACAGTTTAAAGTATGAAATAATAAATCATCAGCACTTGTATCACCTAAATTATGTCTGATGTTTTCTCTGTATTTTCAGTCTCAGCTTCCACCCTATGTACTCCAACATGAATCCAGGAGAGGCTCTGAATCAGCTGAAAACAGCCTAAGACCCCCATTTCATAAAGCCAAGAGGGCCCGCCAGTTCAGTCTCATGAGCCAACTCTATCAGTGTTGCATTTTCCCTTATACTCCTTAGTTTGACCTGAATCTTCTTTCCGGAGTCCAACCTCCCATCTTCTCTTAAGAGCTCCTAGCTTTCGGCCAGCCTGTGACTTGCCCCAGTGCCACTTACATAGATAGGATCCAAATCCAATCCTTTTCTTGTTACTGCTTTTTTCTTTGAAAGCTATCTACCTGCTTGACCCTGTTGAGACTCCTGTTTATCAAGAGTAGATTTATCATAGAGTTAAGGAAGCCAAAGCATCAGGGCCTCTTACTTAAATAGGGCTCTTTTCAAAGTCAGGATCTAATTTTATATTATTTTTTTCAGAGACGGTTCATCAAATTTTATATAGTTTGGGCCCTACCTGGATTTTCCTCTTTACCAGCAACCTTGGCAGTGGTGTGCTGGAGGCAGTTCACACCAGCTTACAAGAACTCATTACTAAAATTTTAGAAATTTTGCTCTCATAAAAAAAGACAACAACTTTTGGTGAAGATGCGGAGAAACTGGAACTGTTCTATGCTGTTGGTGGGAATGCAAAATGGTGTAGCTGTTACAGGAAAAAGTATGTTAGGTTCCTCAAAAGATTAGAAATAGAACTGCCATATGATACAGCAAAGATGGAGGAAAATCATTTTGCTTTTAGATTTGAAAAGGGAGGTGGATATTGCGAATAGGAGGGTGCCACTGAAATAAAATGTTTTGCTTCCTGGAAGACAACTTCTCTATTACTCATAATTTCATACAAATTGTGTAAAAGGTCAGTGAAAAGTTGGGAATTGTGTGGTTGTGTAAAACTTTGAGGATTTTTATTCCTATTTAGGAAACACAGGGCTTAGTAATTCTGTATTAGTCAAAATATGTGCTGTTATTTGGATATACTTTAGTATGAAGTCTTCATTTAATAATAGATGTAAGTTCTCAAATCAAAATGTAAAACCATTTCCTCATTGCTTTTTGAAGACAGGCTTTGGTCTCTGATATTTTTCTGGAATCACTCTGGAAAAATCATCACTTATCTCTACAGTGTTAAAGTCTATGAATTCATTTCAGTCCTCTATTTCTGTTTTTGTTTGTTTATAATTGACTATTCCTCATTTAAAATTTTCTCCTTCTTTCATTTGTGAAACATTTCCATCACTTCTGATTCCTAGTTGTACATCTATCTCTGAGAATTCTTTCTCATTGTACTTTTGTTACCATCCATTTATTTGTCCTTAAATATTGGTATTATTCACCATTGACTTCCATCTCTTTTCATTATACACTAGCAATTCATAACTAACTGCACATCATTCTACCTGGGGAGATTTTGCAAAGTCCTTATTCTGAAGCACCAACCCTTGAAATATGTATTCAATAGGATTTATCTCTGATAATGCTGGTTGTTCTTCTGATATAAAATATTCTTTGTTGCGGGGCGCCTGGGTGTCTTAGTCGGTTAAGCGTCCGACTTTCGCTTAGGTCACGATCTCGCGGTTCATGGGTTCGAGCCCCGCGTTGGGCTCTGTGCTGACTGCCGGCTCAGAGCCTGGAGCTTGTTTCAGAGTCTGTGACTCCCTCTCTCTCTGACCCTCCCCTGCTCACGCTGTCTCTCTCTCTCCTAGAAATAAATAAAACATTAAAAAATTTAAAAAAATTCTTTGTTGCTGTTAACTCAAATATATATTTTTTCCTAAAATATATATATATTTCTCTCTGTATGTATGTATGTATCTATCTATCTATAGAGAGAATCTGAAGTGTATGTATACATGTATACACACACACACACACACACACACACACTATAGATCACTGTTTTATCTGAGTTCATATGCCTACCTAAATTCCTGGTAGCCTCATGATGAACTAGACACAGATTACCAAATTAATTCTTGTTGGTGGTTGTACCTTTTCCTAAGTGTATTCTGCAAGGTCATTTTTTAAATTCCTAGGTAAAAGAAGAGCCCAACTTAAACAGGTAGAGCTCAGGACATGCAGAGTACTCACATGTGTATCCCCTAGGAAAATATTCAGAGCTTTATAGAAAATATACAGAGCTTTTACAGAAAATATACAGGAAAATATACATAAGTATGTACATAGGAATGTTCCTTACAGTCTTCATGCTACAAAGAGCATGTGTGGTGAAGGGTCTGAGCTCTGAAATATGTGGGTACCTTTTTGTCGAGGTCACACTACCTACAATCTGCTCTCAACCAGTGATGGAAAGTTGATCAGGATACTAAGGCAGGCATTCCTAGGAGACTCAGGACTCCTCTGGCAGCTGACTCTGACTTGAAGACTCTCCAACAATCCTGCTGACCCTTCCTTATGTTGAATGAACCCTCCCAAACTGTGTGAATCCTAGACTGCTGCCTTCCAGTTTTCCCTCCCTGTCTCCTTCCTGTGAGGTCAGACTTGGTTCTCTGCCAGCTTTCTCAGCTTTCTCATCTTTCTCCCCATTTTCCACACAGTGGTTTTCCTCCTAATAAAATTTGTGCACATTTAGCCCTGTCTTGGCATCTGCTTCTCAGAAGATCCAGATGAAAACAAGTAATAATGAAAGTATTATGAACAAATTGGTAGTAAGATGTGGATTTGGTTTGGTTCACTGAATCTGGAAACAAACCTGGACATACCACTGGGTATTTATGTAAGCGATGAATCACTGGGTTCTACTCCTGAAGCTAATAGTACATTGTATGTTAACTAACTTGAATTTAAATAAATAAATTTAAAAATAACAATAAGTTACATTTGATCTGAATGTCAAAGTTTTATTTTGTGAAAGATCTCAATAGGAGGATGAAAATACAGACACACACACACAGACACACACACAGATCTTCTACTATCAGAAAGAGAAATTAAGAAAACAATTTCATTTATAATGGTGTCAAAAGAATAAAATACCTAGGAATACATTTGACCAAGGAGGTAAAAGACCTGTACTGTGAAAATTATAAGACATGGATGAAAGAAAGTGAAGAAACACACAAAAATGGCAAGATGCACAAAAGCTATATTCTTGTTTCTTTACTTCATTTTCTTCCGATGATTTCTTGAAGGAGTATGATTCCACTAGTTTCTCTAAACCAACCCGGCATAAATATAAAGGGTGACATGTTGAATGGAAAGGAGAGACCAAAAATGACAAAGACAAGAAAATGTCCAGAAACAATGACAAAACAAGTGATGAAATGGTGATAAATGCTTATCTATAAATAATTACTTTGAATGTAAATAGACTAAACTCTCCAATCAGAAGATATAAGGGGTAAGAATGGATAGAAAAACAAGACCCATCTATGTGCTGCCTACAAGAGATTCATTTTATATCGAAGGACACCTGAAGATGGAAAGTGAGGGGATGGAGAATTATTCAGAACTTTACAAATGGATGTCAAAAGAAAGTTGGAGTAGCAATATTTACATCAGAAAAACTAGATTTTAAAACAAAGACTATAACAAGAGACAAAGACGGGCACTTTATAATCATAAAGGGGATAATTCAATAAGAATGTCTAGAAATTATAAGTATTTATGCTCCCAACATGGCAGTATTAAAATATGTTAAACAACTAATAACAAACACAAAGGAACTCATTGAAAATAATACAATAATAGCAGGTGACTGTAACACCCCACTTACATCAATGAACAGATTATCTAAACAGAAAATAAACAAATAAATAATGGCTTTAAATGACACACTGGAACATATTGACTAAACAGATATATTCAGGACATTTCATCCTAAAATAGAAAAATATATATTCTTGTCAAGAGCACATGGAACATTCTCCAGAATGGATCACATATTAGGTCACAATAAAAGTCTCAACAAATACAAAAAGATTGAAATCATACCATGCACCTTTTCATACTACAATACAATGAAACTACAAGTCAACCACAAGAAAATATCTGGAAAGACCACAAATACATGGAGGTTAGACAACTGAGAAATCAAAGAAGAAATAAAAAATATATATATACATGGAAACAAATGAAAGTGAAAACAACGGTCCAAAACCTTTGAAATGCTAGAGCAAACAATCCTAAAATTTGTATGGAACCACAAAAGACCCTGAATAGCCAAAGCAACCTTGAAAAAGAAGAGCACACCTGGAGGTATCACAATTCTGGACTTTAAGTTATATTACAAAGCTGTAGTTATCAAACAGTATGGTACTTGAACAAAAATAGACACATATATCAATAGAACAGAATAGAAAATCCAGAAATGAAACTACACTACATGGTCAATTAATCTTCAACAAAGGAGGGAAGAATATACAATGAGAAAAAGAGCCTTCAACAAATGGTGTTGCAACATGCAGAGGAATGAAATTGGACAACTTTCTTAAACCATACTAAAAAAAAATCCAGGGGCGCCTGGGTGGCTTAGTCGGTTAAGCGTCCGACTTTCGCTTAGGTCATGATCCCGTGGTTTGTGGGTTCGAGTCCCGCGTCGGGCTCTGTGCTGACTGCCAGCTCAGAGCCTGGAGCCTGTTTCAGTCTGTGACTCCCTCTCTCTCTGACCCTCCCCTGCTCACGCTGTCTCTCTCTCTCCTAGAAATAAATAAAACATTAAAAAAAAATTTAAAAAAAAATCCAAAATGTATTAAATACCTAAATGTGAGAGTGGAAACCATTAAAATCCTAGAGGAAAACAAAGGCAGCAACCTCTTTGAGATCGGCACATTGGTCATTGCAACATCTTTCTAGATATATCTTCTGAGGCAAGGGAAACAAAAGCAAAAATAAACTACTGTGACTACATCAAAATAAAACCTTCTCCACAGTGAAGGAAATAATCAACAAAACCAAAAGGCAACCTATGGAATGGGAGAAGATATTTGCAAATGATACATCTGATAAAGGATTTGTATTGAAAATCTATAAAGATGTTATCAAACTTGACACCCCAAAAAACAAATAGTCCAAATGGGCAGAAAACATGAATAGATGTTTTTTCAAAGAAGACATACAGATAGCTTAGAGACACATGAAAAGATGCTCAACATCAGTGATCATCAGGAAAACGCAAATCAAAACTATAATGAGATACCATATCACACCTGTCAGAATGGCAAAAGTCAACAACACAAACGATAGGATATGGAGAAAGGGGAACTCTCTCGCACTGTTAGTAGGAATGCAAACTGATGCAGCCACTCTCGGAAACAGTGTGAAGGTTCCTCAAAAAGTTAAAAATAGAAATACACTATGATCCAGCAATTACATTACTAGGTATTTACCCAGAAGATACAAAAATCCTAATTCAAAGGGACACATGCACCACAATATTGTAGCAGCATTATCTACAGTAGCCAAATTATGGAAAGAGCCCAAGTGTCCATCATCTGATTAATGAATGGATAAAGAAGAAGTGTTACACACACACACAGAAATATTACTTAGCCATAAAAAATGAAATCTTGCCATTTGCAATGATGTGAATGGAGCTAGGAAATTTAATGCTAAGTGAAATAAGTCAGCCTAAGAAAGACAAATACCATATGACTTTACTCATACATGGAATTTAAGAAACAAAACAAATGAGCAGAAGGAAAAAAAGAGAGAGAGGCAAATGAAGAAACACACTCTTGGGGTGCCTGGGTGGTTCAGTCAGTTGAGTGTCTGACTCTTGATTTCAGCTCAGGCCATGATCTCAAGGTCCTTGAGACAGAGCCCCACCTTGGGCTTGGGCACCCTGATAAGCGTGGATCCTGCTTGGGATTTCTCCCCCACCCCACCCCGCGCCCCCGCCCTGTGTCTCTTCTCCTCTCTCTCAAAATATTAGGGAAAAAAAAAAAAGAAACAAACTCTTAACTATAAGTGATGGTTTCTAAAATGGAGATGGGTATGGAAGGGTGAAATAGGTGATTCAGATTAAGCAGTGTACTTGTGATGAAAACTGGATGTTGTTAGAAGTGCTGAATCACACTATTGTACACCTGAAACTAATGTTACACTGTATGCTAACTAACTGGAATTTAAACAGAAACTTAAGAAAATGATAACTGAGGGGCACCTCAGTGGCTCAGTTGGTTAAGCATCTGACGTCTGCGCAGGTCATGATCTCACAGTCTGTGAGTTTGAGCCCCATGTTGGGCTCTGTGCTGACAGCTCAGAGCCTGGAGCCTGATTCCATTTCTGTTTCCCTCTCTCTCTACCCCTCCCCTGCTTGCACTGTCTCTGTCTCTGTCTCTCTCTGTCTCTCTCTCTCTCTCAAAATGAATAAACAAACATTAAAAAATTAAAAAAACAAAAATAATAATTGAAGGTAATTTTCTGAAAAGTTACAAAGAAGGCCATAAAAAAAAAAAATGGTGCCCCCTCTCATCAGTGGCTTAGTCTTCTCAACAACTTCATCAACTTCCACATTAAATTATTCAGCAAATTGATTTTTCTTCCTAAATATTTCTCTGGTAGTTTTACTACTTTAATTTTTCTTCCCACTCTAATCCTAGGCTGAGAACATTTTTGGCCTAAACTGTAAAGTTCCCTTTAATGAACCTATTGCTTCTAGTCCTCATCATTGAATCCCACCATCCCCAAGTTATTACAAGATATCATTTTTTTTTTTTATAGTTTTAGAAAGAGAGAACATGAGGGAGAGGGGCAGAGAGGAAGAAAGAGAGAATCTTAAACAGGCTCCACGCTCAGAGCCGAGTCCAACTCAGAGTTTGATCCCATGACCCTGGGATCATGACCTAAGCTGAAATCAAAAGTCAGATGCTCAACCAGCTAAGCCACCCAGGTACCCCTACAAGTTATCATTCTAACACAAAAACCCATCATTTATTTTTAGCAAAACTCTTGGATGATATTAAATTAAAAATAAAGTCCTAAAATTCACTAACATCCATACAAATTATATGGCTCACATCTCAAATGTTACAACCACCTATAGGTTCACTTGATATCTGTAAAGAAAACAAAATTAGCTTTACTCCCGAAGAATTTTTTATTTCTAGCTACGGTATGTCTTGTATACATTCAGTTTTCTGTTAGTTTCTGAGGTACTTGGAGATAGGGATGTTGTCACACATAGTTTGATGTCTGCCTGGTTTCAGGCTTGCAATAAGCATATAAAATTTACTGAATTAAATTCAACTAATTTGAATGCCTATGAATTATGCCTGCAAAAATTAGCAGTTGATACCAACAATGCAAATACAGTAATGAATTTAGATAATTAAGTATATATTTCCCCTTTTGGTTTGATCAGGTTATAGACAATCAGGAAGAAATTTTACTTTAAGAACATAATTTTGATATGTTAATTGCATCCATTTTTATACAACTTGGCAAAAAGATGAAAATGTTAATTTTAAGGTACATGGACATATTCAAATAAATTAAATGAATACAGTATACGACATGGATCACAATAAAACTAAATACCAAGGCTATCAGTACTTTAGTGAAATATGCAGAATTGCTATTTTTAAGTTAAATCCTTTGTGTTATCATTTGTTACCTGTACCAATGTTTTCTTTTAAATAGCACTAAAATTAGATTCAGGAAAAATTTGAAAAAGGAATATATATATTCTTAAAAGGCTATACTCCATTAAATATTTTTTCGTTTTAAAAATTAAGAAAACAAACATGTATTTTGTGGATAAATATTGTATGTAAGGAATGCGAGCAGAAGTATTCCATGGAAGCACAACTCAAAAATTGTCTGGGAAAAAGGTCCTGGCAAAATTGAAATTATGCAAGTCATAAACTTCCATAGTAAACCAAAAAATGAAAGTCCTTTCTAAATTATTCTTTTCATGTGTGAATGTCATGCCAAAGGGAAAAATGTTTACATTTAATCTTTTACTAGCCAAAGATTTTTCTAAGAAGCCAAGCTATACACAATGTAATAAATAAAATAATGGGAAAATAAAGTTGTTCTTACAGGATTTCACAACTGTGATTTCTTCGTTTTCTGTTTTTGTTTTTATACTTAAATTGCTAATCCATACTGAGGGATTAAAACACAAGCATCCACCCATTTCATATTTAACTTTTATTTAATTTCCTTAACCAAAGAGTTTTCTAAGAAACGTAAGTTACCTACAATAGAATTGATTTAGATACTATTCTTTTACACTCTTTATGTGCGTGCACGTGTGTGTTATTTGTTTCGACCTAAGACTTAAAATAGAAATTCCTCCGTAGCCAGGATTAAAACACGCAACTGTCTGCTACTAACCATATCGTGAATTTCCATTTTGTTTTTCTTCACTACAGTAATTCAGCCATCGTGACAGAAAACTATGACGTGGACTATTGATACTACCAAACACTTCAGCAGCAGACGGCCCATTTCCAGAGAAGAAAATGCCCTTTACGATCCTTACGTCATCCCCGAATGCGTTTCAAACCTCTGCGTTTGGAATATAAAGCCCAAGCCCAATCCCACCGCCGCACCAGCCCAGGCTGCCTCGAGACTCCAGCGCCCGGAAGGCTGTGGGTGGGAGCCCCGAGCTGCGGCTGCGCACGCGGAGCGGCCGCGTCCCCTCCAGCAACGTCCTGCAGCAGGCCCCGCCCCCGCCGTCCGGCCCGCGGCTCAGATCCCGGCGCGCGAGCCGCCGCCGTTCCGCAGCCAACCGCCACCACCGTGGCAAGGCCGGCAGGTCGCGCAATGCTGCCTGTCCTGCTGATGCTCTCAGGCCTGGGCCGGCTGTCCTCCGCCGGCCTTCGTGAGTGTCGCACCCTGCTCCGTAGACGGCCACCTGTCGCTGAGCCTCTGGGCGTGGCGGGCTCAGAAGCTTGCTCCAGAGCCCCGCGCCCTGCCCAGGGGAGCCCTGCGTCCTGTCGGAGCCCGCCTGGAGTCGGGATCCTGCGGGGCCTGCGGCTGGGAGGGCTCGGAACAGGGCGGGGACCCTGCACTTGGAGGAGAGGGCGCGCAGCTCCCGGGAGGTGGGGCCTCCGGCGCAGCTCTGCTTCCCCTCCTGGGGCGGAGGTCAGCAAGTCCCAAAGTGGCTCTGGAACGTGGGAGGGTCAGGTCCCGCTTCCAGGGAGCCTCTTCCTGAAGGTACAGAGTCTGATTCCGTCGTGTGAGTTCAAAGCGTGACGTGATGTGACAGGCCCAGGGAAGAATAAGGATGCTGCCAGGCACTGGGGAATGCTCACGGCTGTTTTCCTGACCGCAGATCCCGAAACATCACTTCTGCAAATTACAGTGCCACGGAAGATTGAGACAAACGCCCATGGTGAAGTTGCAGAAACGCATGTAATTAAGAAATCACTTTTTTTTTTTTTAATGAGTGCTTTATTTTTACTGGACTATGTGACCCAAATCAATTCCTGCATATATCCCTTTGAAATTTTGTGTCTTGAGTTTTCTTATTTCCCAATGAACATTATGAAACACCTTTAAAACAGAGACTCAGAAAAAAGTGCCCCAAACCCCTATCACACAAAATGATATATACAGTCTACTAGACTTTTTTGTTTAAACAGAGTATGCATATTTAAATATTTATTGTGTAAATGAGCTCACACTCATGTTTGCCTTGTAACGTTTTTAAAATGACAATACATAATTTCTTCATGCCTATATTTGCATATGTGGGCATATATAAGTCTGTTAAAATGAAAGTAATATTATTTTAAATCTGATTAAAAAGTAAAGCAAGTACATTGTGAAATTAAATCTAGACAGGACAGAGTTGTTCAGAAAGTGAATGTCTGCCTCAGTTTCTAAAGGTAGAAAATTTGAACTGCATGAATTTTTAGAGATATGCACACATCTGCACATATATTTTTAGTAATAATATATGAGTGTGATAATTGGCTCTTTATTTATAAAGTTAGAATATATTTTATGATAATAAATATAGCTCTGTCATTTTTCATAACCACACACATATGGATGTAACATTATTCTTTGTCAGATTTAAACATATAGTTTTATAAACCTTCTTGGATAGTCATCTCCATAGGATCAATAAGCAAGCAATTTTTAAAAAGTGATGTAGGGGCATCTGGGTGGTTCAGCAGGTTAAGCATCTGACTTTGGCTCAGGTCATGATCTTGTGGTTCCTCAGTTTGAGCCCTGTTTGGGATTCTGTGCTGACAGCTTGGAGCCTGGAGCCTGCTTCAGATTCTCACCCTTCCTGCTCTTCCCCTGCTAATGCTCTGTCTCTCAAAAATAAATAAACATTTAAAAATATTTTTAAATGACGCATATTATAAAATGTCTATCAGAAAAGTTGTATTATACTTGACTTATTAATTAAGAATAAGGACGTTTCTTAAGGGCTTTTGCAGGCTTGGTTCAGGCTTCTTATATCTTTATTTTTTTTAAGTTTATTTATTTCTTTTTAGGGAGAGAGAGAGTGCGTGAACAGGGGAGGGGCAGGGAGAGAGAATCTCAAGCAGGCTCTGTGCTGTCAGTGCAGGGCTTGACGCGGGGCTTGAACTCATAAAACTGTGAGATCATGACCTAAGCCAAAATTGAGTTGGATGCTCAACTGACTGAGCCACCCAGGCACCTCAGGCTTCTTGTTTCTATTAATGTGATAATCTAATGAATGCTACACACAGCGTGAGTAGGGGAGGGTCAGAGAGAGAGGGAGATACAGAATCTGAAGCAAGCTCTAGGCTCTGAGCTAGCTGTCAGCACAGAGCCCAACACAGAGCTCAAACCCACGAACCATGAGATCATGACCTGAGCCGAAGTCTGACGCTTAACCAACTGAGCCACCCAGGCACCCTGTCTAATTGACATTTTTAAATTAAGTCTTAAAATGCCTTTATATATATTACCTATTTGAATCTTTTTTCTTTTTAATTTCTTACTGATTTTGACTTCCCTTTTTAAAAAAGTTTTATTTATTTTTGAGAGAGAGAGCAGGGGAGAGACAGAGAGAGAAAGGGAGACACAGAATCCCAAGAAGGCTCTAAACTGTGAGCAGAGAGCCTGATGCAGGGCTGGAACTCAAAAACTGTGCGATCATGACCTGAGACTAACAGTCAGATGCTTCATTGAGCCACCCAGGCACCCCTTGTCTTCCCTTTTTATATGGATTAGAATGTTCAGTTAGGACACTTTGTTTTCAGGAGAGATGTGTTGATGTAAAGACACACAGAGATCTGATAGGAATCCAAGGATTGGAACCTCAGTAGCAATATCTCAGAGGAGAATTGAATTGCCGACTGGAAAACTGTTAGACACTGGGGCAGGTTTTATAGACTGGTCTGTTTGACTGTCTCCTTTAATGACACACACACACACACACACACACACACACACAGAATCTAGTGATTATGTGTTCATAAAAGCTATTACACCAAAAACAAATATCCACATAACTGAAAATATTTAGGATGTATAACTTATGCTGGGAACATGCTAACCAAAAGCAAACACGAGTATCCATGACAAAATCAGGAGAAAACCAACATTTAGTACACATATCTGCACACTATTATGAGAGATATTGATAATACAATATTGAGTTCACTAGGAATATATAACATTTCTGAATTTGTATGTTTTTTTAAAAAATGCTCTCAGCACATATAAAATAAGGACCGATTACACTAAAGGGAGAATTTTTCAAATCCATTTCCATAGTGATATCTAAAATGTTTTTCTCAAATGTTGGTTTAAAATCATAAAAGGATTCATAAAGACAATTTGAACAACAAAATTGTTTCATTTGATGGGCTTACATAGAAGTGAGCCCATCAAAATGAATTTATTATTTTATCCTCTCTGCTATTTGTTAGGACACACTAGACTATGGGCTATCACCATGGGACTTTAATTTAATGGCAAAGCATGTGGTGTAGCAAGAGAGAATTCAGGCAAATATCAAGAATTCGAGAAACATCCACAGTGAGCTTCTTATGAAACCAGTCTCTGCTCCTGGAACATGTTGAGTCTCTGGCTTGAAATAACGAGTCTTAATGGAAGGAATTTTGGCTTTTGGAGGACTCCTTAAAAAGCTTTCAATGTCTTTAAGTAACCAAGCCAACCTTGTCTAACTGGTTAGGGAAACACTAAAGAAGCTAACCTTACTCAAGAGAGCTTTTGGAACCTTAAAAAGTACCCTGTAAATCTCACTGCCTTTGTATCAGCAGAGAGTCAGAATATCTAGACTTGAAGGCAACTCTAGAAATAAAGAGAGTGTTTTTCTAATCTGGCTGTAATTCAACTTTATAGTAAATAATGCACATTCTTCCCAAGAATATACAGATAATTCAACAAAATTGACAAAAGCAAGGAAAAGATGTTAAAAATCAAATCCTGACAGTACAATATTTATCTGGCAACAATTAAGTTAAATCTTAAAATGGTTTAAGATGTATATGGAAATTTAAAAATACATTTCTACATTATTCATGGGTTAAAGAAGAAATTGTAAGTCATAATGGATATGAAATAACAATGGGTGAGATTGAAGAAATTACAACCCCAAATTCTGAAATGACATAGAGTCCTACTTTATAATCATTTGCAATTTTGTTAATTTATTCCTTTTTGCACCCATCAACAAAGATTCAAAAATGTAATGAAGAAAACTATAGATTAAAAGGAGAAAAACAACGTCACAATAATTTGGGGAGATGTTCACACACCTTTTTCAAGAGTTGTAAGTTACAAAAGACTGAACATTATAGAATGTTTAAAATGACTTCTGCAGAAAACTGTACCCAATGACAACCATACTCCATAACAAAATTCATGTTTTTTCCCCATTTTTTCTGCATTTTGCAAATGTGGAAATTAACCATGAAAAATGTGTATGTTTTAGGATGATGTCACAGATTGGATTCTTTGGGATGCAGTCTTTGAGAAGATTCCCTTGAAGGTAGTTTATTAGGGTATGCTCTTGTGATGAGCACCTGTGGACAGAACAGAAGGAAGCAGGAAAGGGGAGACAGAGACTCAACTGAGTCTCAACAAAGTGTGAAGCTGGGATAGTCCATCAAGATCTGCAGTTGGAATGAGGGGAGTTCTCATTAAATATGGGCTGCATCAGAAAGTTTTGAGTTGGTGTGAAGTGACCCTCTTAGCTGAGGCAATTCCTAAAGAGGACGGGGAGATGAAGGCTCTGTGGTAGTGCTTCTGACAGCTTGGGGATGTTGTACCCAGGTTGTACTCTTTAATTTTCAATTTATTGTGTTAGAAATTGCAAAGTAGAAAAAAAATAATAAAATTCAGGTTTCTTCCAAGATTACTTAACATTTCTAAATGTAACCATTTTAAATCACAATCTCATTATGGTAATAAATGCTAATGACTAATCTCTTAGTTTTGAAATAGATTTAGACTCCTTGATTATATTGAAATTTAATTATGGTTAAATCTGTCAATTATTACAAGATGGAAAGAAGATAGCAATATACTTAATATATGCATATATTATTTTGAGATGTGTGATATGATGTAGGTTTATATGAAAGAGTAAATTCATTTTAAGAAGTTATGACTTTTGAATTTCTAATAGTTACATTCTCTCTGAACACTTAATGTGTTCTTTCTCTGTAGGTCACTTATGCCATCAAAATTGACCAGAAAACATACACTCTCCATCTTGAAAAACAGTAAGTAGAGATTCTTCTTTTTATACAGTTGTTTTAGTTTCTGAAATTTTACAGTCACTACCCCAAGTTGAACCTAATTAAGAGCATGACTCTTATATTTAACATGTTACATCTTTGTAATTCAAGTTAGACTAGAATTCTAAGTCTTCATCTTGAGATTTTAAGTCTAATATTTGAGACTAATTCTATTTTCATGATTTAAAATTAATGTGTATCAGATAGATGAAAATTAGTCTATATAACTCTTTACAATATAGCCACACCTGTAACAATTAAGGCAATAATTTTATTTGTTCATGTTGAATTTCGTTCATCCTGTCATTTTATATATGACTTTATGATTACATACATGATTTAAAGCATTTTAGTTGATATTACACCAACTTTTTTTAATTAAAAAATATTTTTTAATGTGTATTCATTTTTGAGAGAGAGAGGCAGAGCACGAGTCAGGGAGGGGCAGAGCTGAAGCTGAGCTGCCAGCACAGAGCCAGACGCGACGCTTGAACCCACAAACTGTGAGATCATGATCTGAGCTGAGATCAGAGGCTTAACCGACTGAGCCACCCAGGCATCCCAACACTAACCTTTTTTCAGTGTCTTAAATTTTCACTCTGTGAGGAAACCAATATTAATAACCTTGTGTGTATCTTTCCACCATTTTCTCTCTATTCTAAATCTCACCTTTCTTTTAAATAAAATATGTAGAAACCTACCAAAAAGGGTTTGTTTTTAGACAAATAGAAATACTGTTATGCAATTGGGAGGTTTTATTTAATAACAGTGTTCATTTTCTTGCTCCATGCATATATCTTAACTCATTCTTTAACAGCTAACACTCTGTAGTGTGGCAGGTTGATAGGTAATGGGGTCTTTCCCAGGGATTGTCACCATAGAGGCCTGCAATAAGCATCCTTGTATGTGTGTGCTTCTGTAATAGAGATTTTGTTTTGTAAGCTTGATATCAAGAAATATGTTTCTGCATCAGGAGGTGTGAATAAAAGTAATAATAGTGATGATAATGATGACAACAAAAGTAATTGACATTTATGGGGCACATGTCAATTACCAGACATATTTCTAAGCAGTTTGCATGCAATTACTGACATAATTTTCACAACAACCTTCTTTATTACTCAGATTTTATATTAGGATTTTGAGAGATACTGCCAGTTTCTGGAAAGACAGGAGCAGTTTAGATTTTCAAAGCATGCAAGATGTGCTAAAATATTATATTGCATCTTTGTGTCAATTTGCATTTCCCTAAATAACTGTCTGAACAATTATGAACTATTTTCATTTTCCTGTTTACTGTTTCCAATTTAATATTTTTTCAGAGCAATTTTAGGTTTACAGCAATATTGAGTGGAAGATACAGAGTGTTTCCATGTATACCCTGTGTCTCCCCCCACATATATGGCCTCCCATTATCAACATCCCCCACCAGAGTGATATACTTGTTATAATTGGTGAGCCTACACCACGTTATCACCCAAAGTCCATAGTTTATATTAGTCCAACATTTTTTATATTTGCTTTTTTCTTTTGAATGATTAAACGTTAAAAAAGAAAAATTCTGAGAATAATATAAACAATTGCTTTCTTACCATGAAGAACACACATGTAAGCATTTTATTTATGTAGTTTTCTAAAGAGTGTACATGGATAATAGTGAAATAATAGTGAAATCTATTATTTCCATTTCCAGACATAGTTCTTTCACTCCCCAGTGCTAATCACAGTTATGATACTGACACATATTCTAATGTCATAATTTTATCTTCATTCATCTGTATGCCAAGAGATTAACAAGAATAATCATGTTTTGCTTGATTTCCTGATTTTGGCTCAGGTCATGATCTTTTGATTCATGAGATTAAGCCTTGCAATGGGCTCTGAGCCAATAGCGCCGAGCCTGCTTAGAATTCTCTCTCTTCTTCTCTCTTTGCCTATCTCCCTCTCTCTCTCAAAATAAATAAAATAAAAATTTTAAAAAAGAATCATCATGTTCTGAGTACTATTTTAAATAGACACAAGTGGAATAATACTTCTCTATAGAATTTATTCATCTTAATATGGTGGACCACTAAAGTGACCCCAAATTTTTACTCTTGACTGTATCTTCACTCTTTGTCATGTAACTCTGAGTTCCTATCATCAAGAGGTGGAATATATACATCCATCCCGGCCTCCCCACCCCCAACCCTTGGATATGAGTTTATCTATGCAAGGCCGACTTATGGTTGTGTGGTCCCCCAGGAATCCATGGTTAGACATGCTCTGTACGTGGCTTAATTCTCTGCTGTTGCTTCTCTGAGATTCTCAATACTTTTGAACAAGAGACCTCATATTTTCATTTTCACAATGGGCCCTGCAAATTATGTAGCCCATTCTGTGGCTATGTGACTTACTTTGGCCCAAAAGGTGTTAGCTGACTTGATTCAGTAGAGGTTTGAAAAAGCTCCCTGCTTTCCTGCTCTCCATCTTGTTTGTCTGCCATCCCCACGAGAATATGCGCGGGGCAGCTTGCTGGAAGATGCAGAGAGGTGGAGCACAGCCCAGGTGCCCTAATCATCTCTAGATCAGCCAACATTCAGCTGAATCCCAGACCATTGGGCAAGCCCGGCCACCATTAGCAGAACTGCTAGGGCTACTCACACTTGACCCCAAGTGTGAGTAATGGATACTTACGATGTTATTGTATGTGGTTCTGGTTTTGAGGCTGTGCTTTTTGTACAATATTTTGCATAACATTTTTATTTGAGAGTCGTTCATACAGATTTGTGCAGAATGAGTTCATTGATTGTAAATACCTATGTAGCCATTGAATGAATATATCTCATTTGTTATTTATCAACCCATATACTTATAGCAAGAAAAGCTGTATTGTGGATATCTTTGACCATGATGTTCTGGGCTTCAGTGAAATTGAAGAGCAATAAATGATACAATTGTCAATGATAAATGATAAAGTTGCTACTAATTTTTACTTCAAAGGGTTTATACCAGTTTTTACTCACACCAATAATTCAGAAATATTTCTATTCTCTACATTCTCAGTAAGATGAGTATATTCACTCATTTTTGTTAATGCATAAGAAAAGCTATTTTATTGTCATTTTTGTTCATTTGTTTTGGGTTATTTATTTTCAATCTATAGCTTATCCTTCTACTTTTCTTTCTGTTTTTTTCCCCATGATCAATTTGTGGGAAATTTTGTTTCCTGCAGATATTAACTCTTTGTGTGCTCTGTATGTTGCAAATATGCTATCCAGCTTAATTGATTGTCTTCTTCCTTTGCTTGTGGGATTTATTGCTATAAAAATGAAATATTCATGTAAACATTATACCCATATTTTCTTTTATAGGCTCTCAGATTACTCACTTGTGTCACTCACATTGTGAATTTATATTATAATATTCCTATGGCGTTTTAAAAGTTCTTTTTATATTTAAAATGTAAATCCAATGCTTTCAGTTTCTTTACCTAACAACTGTATTGAATTTTCCAAGTTTTATTACTGCTCTCTTTTTTTTCCCTCTTATTGTAATTTTATGCTGACCTAAGTATTGTTTAGTTAGACTAGTTTCAGATTATTTTCATCAGATGGAATGCTTTTTGAACCTGTTTATATCTGCAAATGTCCTTTTAGTTCTCATAATTGAATAAATCCCTTAATTGTTCATTTTATTGTTAAACCACTACACATTTTAAAATTTTTTATGGAAATATATGGTTTCATCTTTGGTCTTATGGACCCACCCTTTATAGTATAGGTTTTCCTCCAACTATTTTTCACATCTTTATTTTGGCTGCGTTTTTTACTAGCAAAATTTGTTCTGTTTATTGATGAGGCCTCTATTTCTGTTCTTAGCATGCATATTCTCTGTCAGATTTATTAAATTACTTTTAACTGTCATCATCATTTTAGTCTTTTCTTAAAATGATATGCTTTGAAAGCTTATTAACTTTTTAACTTGTTCACTTTTCTTTAAATAATCATTATTTTCTTTAATCAATTTCTTCAACTTCATTAGGAATTTGCTTTTAAGTTTTGCCTTCTTCCCTTTTGTTGTTCATTTTCCTTTGTTGTTATTTTCCATTGAATAGCTGTTTGTATTTCTGTTATTTCACCAAGGCAGACTTTTTTGTTCTTTTTTTTTTTTTTTTT
>NW_024080846.1:0-117867 GCF_003009895.1 Hyaena hyaena | reverse complement strand
ATGAGCAGGGGAGGGTCAGAGAGAGAGGGAGTCACAGACTGAAACAGGCTCCAGGCTCCGAGCCGGCAGTCAGCACAGAGCCCGACGCGGGGCTCGAACCCACGAACCGCGAGATCATGACCCAAGCGAAAGTCGGACACTTAACCGACTAAGCCACCCAGGCGCCCCTTTTTTGTTCTTTGTGTAGAGGTAAAGCTATACTTTTATACCCAGGATGAATAAACTTGCAAACTAAACTTTTATCTTTTTATTTTTTTAAATTTATTTATTTAAATTAAAGTTAGTTAACATATAGCATAGTATTGGCTTCAGGGGTAGAACCCGGTGATTCATCACTTACATATAACACCCAGTGGTCATCCCAGCAAGTGCCCTCCTTAAAGCCTATTGCCCATTTGGCCCATCCCCGCCCCCTCCAGGAACCCTCTGTTCTTCATATTTAAGTCTCTTACGGGGGCACCCAGGTGGCTTAGTCAGTTAAGCCTCTGTCTTCAACTCAGGTCATGATCTCACAGTTTGTGAGTTCAGGCCCCACATCAGGCTCCATGCTGACAGCTCACAGCCAGGAGCCTGCTTCAGATTCTGTGTCTCCCTCTCTCTCTGCCCCTCCCATGCTCGTGCTCGGTTTCTCTCTCTTTCTCTCAAAAATGAATCAATATTTTTTTCAATTAAAAAAAAGTCTCTTATGGTTTGCCTTCCTCTCTGTTTTTATCTTATTTTTCCTCCCCTTCCCCTATGTTCATCTGTTGTGTTTCTTAAATTCCACGTGAGTGAAATCATATGATATTTGTCTTTCTCTGACTGACTTATTTCACTTAGCATGATACACTCCAGTTCCATCAGCTTTATTGCAAATGGCAAGATTTCATTCTTTTTCATCACCAAGAAGTATTCCATTGTATATATGCCACACTTCTTCTTTATCTGTTCAACAGTCAGTGGACATTTGGGCTCTTTCTATACTTTGGCTATTGTTGATAGTGCTGCTATAAATATTGGGGTGCATCGAATGTGGTGGTCCTTCGAATCAGCATTTTTGTATCCTTTGGATAAATTCCTAGTAGTGCAATTGCTGGGTTGTAGGATAGTTCTATTTTTAATTTTTTGAAGAATCTTCATACTGTTTTCCAGAGCAGCTGTACCAGTATGCATTCCCACCAACAGTGCAAAAGGGTTCCCCTTTCTCCACAAATTTGCCAACATCTGTTGTTGCCTGAGTAGTTAATTTTGGCCATTCTGACAGGTGTGAGCTGGTATGTCATTGAGGTGTTGATTTATATTTCTCTGATGATGAGTGATATTGAGCATCCTTTCATGTGTCTGTTAGCCATCTGGAAGTCTTCTTTGGAAAAGTGTCTATTCATGACTTCTGCGCATTTCTTCACTGGATTATTTTGTTTTTGGATTATTAGTTGAGTTTGGTAAGTTCTTTATAGAGTTTGGATACTAACCCTTTCTCTGATATGTCATCTGCAAATATCTTCTACTCTTAATTATGCCTGTCAGAAATCTGTTGAATTTCCTTTTTCTGGGAAATGATTCTGGATTTCCATTTCCACCACCTCCGTTTACATGCTTAGTTACTAAAATGAGGTTCTGCCCTTGTGCCAGAATTCATATTCTGGGTACTTGTATTTAAAACCGACCCAGGTCATTTGGCATGTCCTTGAATATATGTGCAATATGAGCTGATAAATATCCGTTGTTATTCTTGTTGTTGTTGTTGTTTTCTGGGAAGCTCTGTGGTTTTGTTATTTGAATTGAGGAAAAGAGAAAGCTGTCTGGAAAGAGAAGTAGTGGTGAAAGTATGCACTCTGTGAATGCTCTAGTCCTTCTTTGATTGGCCTTGAACTGCCCCTTGATATTTGGAATCCTTGAGAAACCTCAGGTCCCCTGGCAATAAATAATGGTGTCAGATTGTTCAATAAGAATCACTATCTTCTCTGTAAGAAGATTCCACTTTGGTACCATTTATGTGAGGTTTGTCTATTATCTCCTAAACAAAGGCTTTAAGAACTATTCTGTGCTTCTACAATTTCTTTTCCTCTTCTGCTACAAGAAAGGGATGTTCCAATGGGTAGGAGGTATGTCTTTTCCCAGGTTCCAGAATGAAGATAGTGTGGAGTAGACCCTACTATAAACATGTGAGAAACATTCACTGTTGTTTTAAGGCATTGAGAATTCTGGGGTTGTTTTTACCACAGTGTAATTTCATGAAAACTATCAGAAAAAGCATGTATTTTTTGTTTCTTATCAATCCATGGCTACTTGTTAGCAAATATATTTATGCCTTGAGATTTATGGATGGTTGAATCTTAAAGAAAATTTCTTGTGGGAATCTGGAAGTCCTGGTTTTTATTATACATAAATCTATGCCATTATGGTGTCCCTACTGATACCTGATTATGCTACTCATTATGTTTTCTTGTATAGAAAATATGCTATCAGAAAGCAAATGAGATAATGGAGAGATGGTCCAATTTAATATTTGGATATTTGAAAGTGTAAAATTGAATGTAATTTATGCTTAATTTCATAATTTTGCTTGTGTTTATGTTACTATTACAATAAAGTGTCATTACCTTTGGTTGGATTAGGTCACTTTTAGACCCTCATTTCCTCGTGTATGCATACAACAAATCAGGAACATTGTATCCAGATTCTTCATTTATAAAGGTATGTTTTGCTTTATGTTATGTAGATTTACATTTCTTTTTAATATCCTTGAAGTGCTGTTGGTGGAAAGAAAAAGAATGCTTTCTACACCACAAAATTATTGGGCAAACAGATTAGAAGCCAAAATATAATGTGAAAATTACTATGAAGGCTTGAATGGAACAACTACTTTTCAAATTTGGAACTCAGGAATCTCCTATCCAAACTATGAAAAGTTTAGAGGTCTTAGACAGAAAGTGGGTTAAGGAGCTAAGAATAAGAAACCCCAAACACAGAGTCATTTTAATTGAGATTTTGTAGAACCTGAGCAGTGGAGGAAGTGGTGGGAATTGCTTTGTGGAAAGACCTTCTAGAAAGAACTGCCTTATAGAAAGGGAAAGTGAGAATGCAAAAGCATATTGGGTACAGAATTTGAATAGGTTCACATGTGAAACAATAGTTTGTGTTGCCAATAGGAGTCAAGAAATTTTTAAGTATGTGACAAAGTTAGCTTTAGCCTGTGAGATATTTATTTTGTGAGAACAGGTGATTGGGAAGAAGTGAATGCAAGTGAAGAGTCAGGTTCTGTTGTTACATTGGAATTGAGAGATAATAATATTAAAAATAATTAGTCCAACATTGTCTTTTTCACCATTTGCAAGTAGAAAGCAGAACAAAATACATGAGACTCCTATTTGGAGAAATTGGACAGTAGGCTGATCAGGATTTTTTTTTTTTCTCTGAGAGAAAAGAAAGTCCAGAACGTGAGTCACATTCAACTTGGCCCTTTGACTGAGGATAAAGTCTTAAGCAGAGCATGGGGAGTTGGAACCAAGCAGAACTTGAAGAGTTTGGAATTCAGTGCTAAAGTAGCTGGAACTGACACGATACAGGACCAGAGAAGAGGGGCCATCAGATGTATGATTTTTTTGTGGGGAGGGGAGTTGTCCTCATGTCCCTGACTAAAGATTAGGCTGCCTGTGTGCTGGGTAAAACTCTACTGAAAGGTAGAGGGTAAAATGGAGATAATACTAACCATCAAGCAGTGTTGGGCGATGTTGGATTTTCAGCCTGGACAGAGTACAGTGACTTTGCTCATGTAGACATTCAGCTGAGACCAGAAAGGCTAATTCTTCGGAGGACAAATCAAGCTCTAGAGTAAGAGATACTCTTATCTCCCCAGTTCCCTACCGAAGGCCTAAAACTCAGCAATAAGAGGATTAAGGAAGGTTGCCATTAAGTTAATTGCTTTCCAATACCAAACGCAAAAACTCTATAAAGGGTTAAAAAAGAGTAGATGAAGGAAATGACACAAATGAGGGTAGAAATCAATGAGATAGAAAAATGAAAAAGAATAGAAAAAATTAAAGGCCAGAATTTAGTTCTTTACAAGGGCTGACTGAATACATTATCCCTAAGACTGGGAACAAGGTGCAAAAGTCTGCCCTCACTATTGTGATTCAACACAGCTCTAGAAGTTGTAGCAAGCGTAGTAAGGCAAAGCAAAGAGATAAAAAACATACAGACTGAAAAGGAAAAAAAGAAAAATGTCCATGTAAAATGTCTTTGTAAAAGATACATCTATGTAAAAAAAAAAAATCTCAAGGAATCTATCTAAAAAAAAAAACTTCATAAAATTAATGTGTGACTTCAGCAAGGATGTAGGATACCAGATCAACAAAAACAAATAAATTGCACTTCTAGGTAACAACATGTGGAACTGAAATTAAAATACAATACCATTTACAGTTGCTCCAAGGAAAATAAAATGATCTGATATATAACTTACAAAACAAAACATCTCAGGTATGGAATTTACGGGTGCAGTTTTGTCACGGTCCTTATTATCTATCCTGTTAATGACTATTGGAGTGTTTCATTTCTGACATCAGTGATTGCCATCTTAACCTTCTCATTCCTGCTAGAGATTTTTCAACTTATTAAATTTATCAAAGAACTAGTGTTTCTTGCTTTTTCCATATGATTGTCTTATTTCAGTGTTGTAGCATTTAGCTCTTAAGTTTATTTTCTCCCTTATACCTTACTTTGGGTTAAGTTTTTTTTCTAGTTCATTGATAGAAAAATGTATTATCAATTTGTGACCTTCCCTCTTCACTATGATAAGCATTTTAGAACTAAAATTTCCTGCTTAGCACTGCTTGAGCTGCAGCCTAAAAGAATACATTGTATTTTTCACTTTAATACCATTATATGTACTTTTAAAATTTCCTTTGAGACCTCTTGTTTGACTCCTGGGTTTTTAAACATGTGCTGCTCAATCTCCAAATATTTGGAGATTTTTCCTGTTGTCCTTGTCTGTTGATTTCTAGTTTGATTTCATTATGGTTAGAAAATATATCCTATATGATTTCAATCATTTTAAATTTGTGAAGGTTTGCTTTATGATTTATTTTTTTCTTCCAAATTTTTATTTAAATCCTAATTAGTTAACATGTGGTTTAATGTAGGTTTCAAGGGTAGAATTTAGTGAATCATCACTTACATATAACACCAAGTGCTCATCATAACAAGTGCCCTCCTTATACCCACCACCCATTTAGCACATCCTCAAGCCACCTCCCTCCATCAACCCTCAGTTTGTTCTGTCTAGTTAAGAGTCTCTTATTGTTTGCTTCCCTCTCTCCTTTTTTCCACCTTGCCATATATTCATCTGTTTTGTTTCCTAAATTTCACATGAATGAAATTATATGGTATTTGTCTTTCTCTAACTTATTTCACTTAGCATAATTTACTCTGGTTCCATTGCTAATGGCAAGATTTCATCCTTTTTCATATATATATATATACATACACACACACATCCTTTTTCATATACATACATATATACACACACACACACACACACACACACACACACCATATCTTTATCCATTCATCAGTCAATGGACATTTGGACTCTTTCCATAGTTTGGCTATTGTTGATATTGCTGCTTTAAAAACCAGAATAATGTGCCTCTTCAAATCTGTACTTTTGTATCCTCTGGGCAAATGCCAAACACTGGATCATAGGTTAGTTCTATTTTTAACTTTCTGAGAAACCTCCATACTGTTCTCCAGAGTGGCTGCACCAGTTTGCATTCCCAAAAATAATGTAAGAGGGTTCTCCCTTCTCCACATCCTCACCAACATCTGTTGTTCCTCTGTTGTTAATTTTAGCCATTCTGACAATTGTGAGGTAGTATCTCATTGTGATTTTGATTTGTATTTCTCTGATGATGAGGGTTGTTTAGCATCTTCTCATGTGTCTGTTAGATAGCCAGATGTCTTCTTTGGAAAAATATCTATTCGTGTCTTCTGCCCATTTCTTAACTCGATAATTTGTTTTTTGGGTGTCTAGTTTGATAAGTTCTTTATAGATTTTGGATATTAACCTTTCATCAGATATGTCATTTGCAAATATCTTCTCCTGCCTTTTAGTTTCATTGATTGTTTCCTTCTGTCTGCAGAAAGTTCTTATCTTGATGAGGACTCAATAGTTCATTTTTGCTCTTGTTTCCTTTTGCCTCAGGAGATGTGTCTAGTAAGCAATTGCTATGGCCAAGGTCAGAGAGGAGGTTGCCCGTGTTCTCTTCTAGGATTTTGATGGTTTCCTGTCTTACATTTAGGTATTTCATCCATTTTGAATTTATTTTGGGGCATGGTCCAGTTTCATTCTTCTGCGTATTGCTGTCTGGTTTTTCCAACACCATTTGTTGAAGAGGCTGTCTTTTTTCAATTGGATATTCTTTCCCCCTTTATTGAAGATGAGTTGACCATATAGTTGTGGATCCATTTCTGGGTTTTATATTCTGTTCCACTGATCTATGTATCTGCCTTTGTGGCAATATCATACTGTCTTGACGACTGCAGCTTTATAATATAGCTTGAAGTCCAGAATTATGATGCCCCTTGTTTTGCTTTTTGTTTTCAGGATTGCTTTGGCTATTCGAGGTCTTTTGTGGTTCCATACAAATTTTAGGATTGTTTATTTCCACTCTGTGAAAAATGCTGGTGGTATTTTGATAGGAATTGCATTAAATGTATAGATTGCTTTGGGTAGTATAGACATTTTAACAATGTGTGTCCTTCTAATCCATGAGGATGGAATTTTTTTCCTATTTCTGTGCCCTCTTTACTTTCTTTCATAAGTGTGCTATCGTTTTCAGAGTACAGATTTTTACCTCTTTGGTTAGGTTTATTCTTAGATATCTTATGGTTTTTGGTACAGTTGTAAATGAGATTGATTACTTGATTTCTCTTTCTGCTGCTTCATTATTGGTGTATAGAAATGAAACCAATTTCTGTATATTGATTTTATTTCCTGCAACTTTGCTATATTCATGTACTGGTTCTAGCAATTTTTTGGAAGAGGCTTCCATGTTTTCTGCATAGAGTATCATTTTGTCTGCAAATAGTGAAAGTTTGACTTCTTCCTTGTGGAATTGTATATCCTTTATTTATTTTTCTGGTCTGATTGCTGAGTCAAAGACTTCCAATCCTATGTTAAATAGTAATGGTGAGAGTGGACATCCCTATCTTGTTCCTGATCTTAGAGTAAAAGCTCTCAGAGTTCCCCATTGATGAGGATATTAGCTTTCACCTTTTGTATATGGCTTTTATGTAGTTGAGGTATATTTTGTCTGTACCTAATTTGTTGAGGATTTTTATCAAGAATTGAAGCTGTATTTTTATCAAATGGTTTTTATACATTTATTGACAGACTTATATGGATTTCATTCTTTCTTTTATTAATGTGGTATATCACCTTGATTGATTTGCAAATATTGAGCCATTCTGGCAGCGCTGGAATAAATCCCAATGATCATGGTGAATAATTCTTTTCATGTACTGTTGGATTCGATTTGCTAATATCTTGTTGAGAATTTTTGCATCCATGTTCATCCATTGGCCCATAATTCTCCTTTTTAGTGAGGGCTTTGGTTTTGGAATCAAGATAATGCTGGCCTAATTGAATGAGTTTGGAAGTTTTCTTTCCATTTCTATTTTTTTGGAACAGTTTGAAAAGAATACATATTAACTCTTTTTTAAATGTTTGATAGAATTCCCCTGGGAAGCCATCTGGCCCTGGACTTTTGGAGATTTTTTGTTACTGATTTAATTTCTTTACTGGTTCTGGGTCTGTTCAAATTTTCTATTTCTTCCTGTTTCAGCTTTGGTAGTTAGTATTTTTCTAGTAATTCATCCATTTCTTCCAGATTGCCCAGTTTTTTTGGCATATAATTTTTCATAATATTCTCATATAATTGTATTTCTGTAGTGTTAGTTGTGAGCTCTTCTTTTTAATTCATGAGTTTATTTAGGTCCTTTACCATTTATTTTTGAGAAGTCTGGCTAGGGGATTACCAATATTATTAATTCTTTCAAAGAACCATCTCTTAGTTTCATTGACCTGTTCTGTTCTTTTTTGTTTGTTTGTGTATTTCTGTATTTATTTCTGCTCTAATCCTTATTATTTCTCTTCTTCTACAGATGTAAGGCTTTATTTGCTGTTGCTTTTCTAGCTCCTTCAAGTGTAAGGATAGGTTTTGTATTTGAGACTTTTCTTGCTCCTTGAAGCAGACCTGTATTGCAATATACTTTCCTCTCAGGAACACTTAGTTGCATCCCAAAGGTTTGGACCATAATGTTTTCATTTTCACATGCTTCTGTGTATTTTTAAAATTTCTTCTTTAATTTTATGGTTAACCCATTGGTTCTTAATTGGATGTTCTTTAATCTCCATGTATTTGTGGTCTTTCCACATTTTTACTTGTGATTGACTTCAAGTTTCATAGTGTTGTGGTCTGAAAATATGCACGGGATGATGTCTATCTTTTTGTACTTGTTGAGGCCTGATTTGTGACCCAGTATGTGATCTATTCTGGAGAATGTTCCATGTGTTCTTGAGAAGACATTGTATCCTGCTGCTTTAAGATAAAATATTCTGGATATCTATTAAGTCCATCTGGTCTAGTGTCTCACTGAAACCCATTGTTTCCTTGTTTTTCTGCTTTGACGATATGTTCATTGATGGAAGTGGTCTGTTAAAGTCCCCTACTATTATTGTATTATTATCAAAGAATTTCTTAATGTTTATTATTAACTGATTTTTACATTTGTGTTCTTTCAAGTTTGGGGCGTAAATATTTGCACTAGATCTTCTTGGGGTATAGACCCCTTTTGATGATATATAGGGCCCTTCTTCATCTTTTCTTACAGTCTTTGTTTGTCTGATATCAGTATGACTACTCCAACTTTCTTTTGACACCCATTACCATGATAGATTGTTCTCCATTTCCTCACTTTCAATCTGCAGATCTCTTTAGGTCTAAAATGAGTCTCTTGTAGGCACCATATAGATATGTCTTTAAAGAATCTTTAATTCATTCTTATACCCCTTGTCTTCCGTTTGGAGCATTTAGTCCATTTACATCCAGAGTGATTATTGAAAGATGAATTTAGTGTCATTGTGTTATATCTAAATTTGGTGTTTCTGGTGATGTTCTCTGTTTATTTCTGGCCTTTATTCATTTTGGTCTTTCTTTTCCACTCACATTGTCTCCCTTAAAATTTCTTGTAGGGCTAGTTAGTAGTCACCAGCTCTTTTAATTTTTGTTTTTCTGGAAACTCTTTATCTTTCATCTTCTGAATGACAGCCTTGCTTAATAAAGTATTCTTTATGCATATTTTGCTATTCAGCATGTTGAATATATCATGTTATTCTCTTCTGTCCTGCCACGTTTCTGTGGACAGATCTTCTGAGAACCAGATCTGTCTTCCATTGTAGGTTAAGGACTTGTATCCCTTAATGTTTTCAGGATTTTTTCCTTGTCTGTGTATTTTGTTAATTTGACTATGGTATGTCTTGGTGATGGCTGGCTTTTGTTGCATTTAATGGGAATTATCTGTGCTTCTTGGATTTTGACATCTCTTTCCTTCCCCAAATTAGGGTAGTTTAGCTATAATTTATTTAAATAAGTCTTCTCTTCAATTTACTTTCTCTTTTTCTTCTGGGACTCCTTTGAGATGAATATTAATGTGCCTTAAGAAGTCACTGAGTTCCTAAGTCAACATTCATGATCCAATACCTTTCTTTCCCTCTTTATTCAGCTTTGTTATTTTCCGTGATTTTATCTTCTGTACCACTGATTTGTTTCTCTGCTTCGTCCACCCTTATTGTCTTGCTATTCACTTGGTCTTGCATTTTTAAAAATTTCTTCTTGAGTAGTTTTTAGTGCTTTTATCTTTGCAGCAAGGAATTCTCCATTGTCTTCTATGCTTTTTCTCAAACCCAGTTAGTATCCTTATGATTGTTTTAAATTCTGTTTCAGACATCTTACTTGTATCTGTTTTGATTAAATCACTGGCCTCTTTCTCTTCTTTCCTTGGGTGTGAATTCCTCCATGTTGCCAATTTGTCTGGGTCATTGGTTTTTTGTGTGATTGTTACGAAAGTCTTTTTTTTTTTTTTTTTTTAATTCCTACTCCTGAGAGAAATGGCTATGGTAAAAAGTGGTCCAGGAAAAAATAAATAAATAAAGGGGGAACCTAGATCCTATTTCCCCTAGAGCTGCAGCACTCTGTGAATAGTAGACTTGGTATGTGCAAGTGGTTTGTGTTGGGTTTTCTGAGGGTGAAGCCTACTACACTGATTCTCAGGTAGACTTGCCCTACTTGAGATGTACCTGCAGCATGCAGCAGAGTGGGGCTTGGTGTAAGTGGCTCCAACCTCCACTGGGTGTGGCACTGTTTTGTTCATTGAAGTCAGTCAGTGTCGATGGGCATGGAGGAAAATGACATTGTCCTGTTCTCTCCTACCTCAAGAAAGAAGTTTTGTTATACCCAGATCGCAGTATCCTCACCTTCCAGGGACCACCAGGGAGACCGAGTCACGCATGCAAAGGCAAAGGGCTTTATTACGGGCTCGAGCTCGGGCTCACAGACTTCACCAGCGTCGTGGATCCGTTCTGAGAGCCCCGAACAAGGGCAGAGTAGGGTTTTTATGGGGTTTGTGACAGGGGAGTTACAGAAGTTGTGACATGGGAACAGTGATCCAGTCATAATTATACAACAACATTGACAGCGGGTTTGACCATACACATTGTCTAGAGTATTCGTTACTTTTGGCGGGATCCAATTACAACTTTTAGAGTACCTTTAAATTTAACCAATCACAGAGCGAGCCTAGGGTCTTACTCGGCGACTAACGGGTTAACTTTAACATTAGGTAACAGGGTCCTATCTATAGTTTCTGTCTCCAGGCCTCTCCCTTAACAATGTGGAGGGTGGTCGCTGGCCTTCCCTGATTGGGTGTTGCAAGGGTGGTTTCTCCTGCCTTGGGCAATGTGTAACTGCCTGATAGTTTCGGGAAAGCTGAAACTCAGGCCTTCTAGTTCAGAGGGGAAACTTAAAGCCTGTCATGGAGTCAGTTTGGTTTAGATGTGTAGACTTGTGTCCTTACAGTTTGTGCCCACCACTCTTCAGGGAGCCCTCACAGAAGAGCCAACAATCATCCCTCTTGTGTCCTCGGCTTCTGCCAGATCCCTGCCTTCACACTGCCTGCGTCTGAGCTGTCTGCCTGCCAGGTAGTACAGTACTCCTATGTTTTATCTCAGGTGTGCAACTGGATTTCACAACTCTAAATATTACAGATCCACCCAGTGAGGACCTACGCTGACCCCTCCCTCTCCCTCTCCCATCCCGGGATGGTCTTACTGCACTTTTGCCCTTTTTTGGTTTGTCCTGGAAAATGGTTTTGCAACTGTGCAATGGTTTGGAATTTATGGTATTGTGCAGCCAAAACCCAGCACCAAGGTTTGCTGCCCTCAGCCAGCGTCTATGTTTCTCTGCTAGTGAACAGGGCAATTCACTGTCACCTGGCTGGGTCTTTTGTCCCTGGAGAGGCCGTGCCACCATTCCCATATCCATTCCAAGTAGGGGAATTGTGTCTCCCTATGTGATCCAGGAGATTCTTGGGCCATGCTGCCTGCTCTCGGGTCTCTCCTCTCCTTCCCTACTAGAGCACCATCAAGCCCTCCAGGCACTACCCCGGGCGATGGCACAGACCTCCAAAGCTTCAGATTTGTGTTCCATTGCTTATAAAATCTTGCAGTGGGTGGTCAGCCCCTCTCCTTTTCCCAGTCAGTGGTTTTGAGGAAGAGTTTTTCTTGTGCAGTTCCTTGCACGTGCTTTCACTCTTTCTGTCTCTCTCCTCTATCGTTGATCAGGGCTCCCTCCCCTTCGTAGCCCCTGCAGTTCTTTTCTCCCTCAAATCCACTCTCCACAGCTCTTACCTTCCACAGTGTGGCCACACTGCCAACTCAGGTTTGCTGTGCCTTCTTGAAGGATTGATGCTTTTATGATTACGCAATGACTCTTTTTGTTCCAAGTAGATTTCTTTGCTAGTAAGTCCACTTTTTCTGATATTAATAAAGCCACTTTGCTTTATTTCTATGAATACTCATGTGACATATATTTTTATATTATTTTAATTTCAGTCTACCTCTGTTATATTTGAAATGAGTTTCTTAAATGAGTATTTAGTTGGGTCACGGTGTGTTTTTATTTTCTCCCGTGTACTCTGTATTTTATTTACTATTTTTAGACTATAAAGTAATTATTGATGTCTTATGGGTTTTGTTTTCCATAATCCTGGTGGGTTTTTTTCTTTCTTTATTACTAATTTCTTTGTCTCTTATTGCCTTCATCTGGGTATTTGGACAGTTTTTTAGGATTATGTCATTATTTATGGTGTTTTAAAGTATTTTCCTTATCATAGCTTTCTTTTTGTTTGCTCTAGGTATTATAATGTACATATATAACTTATGACAGCCTACTATTATGGACTTTTTAATATTTCAGTAAAATATTGAAACTACTACTGTTTGGGTTCATGTATCCTCTTCACTTTTAAAAGAATTTGATTAAATATTCCTTTACATACATTAAGTATCAGATGATATTGTATGATTTTTGTCTCAACAACCAAATACGATTTTTTAAGAAACTCATGAGGGAAGAGATTGCCCATTATATTTACCACTTTTTTAATCCATCATCCCCCTCCCCAATTCTTTATGATGCTCCAAACCTTCCTGTGATATTACCACCTTTGTTTTTTGGAATTTCTTTTTGACATTCTTTAGGGGTATATGTGCTAGTGATAAAATCTAGGTTTCCTTTTTCTGAGAAAGTCTTTTTCCTCCATACTTAAATGATAAATTTGCTAGATGGAGAGTTCATGTTTGACTGTACTTTTCTTTCAGCACTTGAAAATTGCTGTGGCATTTTTTTCTAGCCTTCACTATTTCAGATGTGAGATCTGCTGTCATTCAAGTTGGGGTTCCCCTATAGGTTATGTGACATTTCTCTCTGGTTACTTTGAAGATATTTTTATTGGTCTTATTTTAATTATGGTGTTTTTTGTTGTGGGTTACATTGAGTCTATTCCCTCTTCAGTTTGCTCACTTTCTGGAATCTAAATTTTTATATGTCATTCATCAGCATTGTGAAGTTTTCACACTTATTTCTTTTTTCCTATTTTTAATTTGTATTTTAGTTTGTTTTATTGTGGTAAAAATACTTAAATGTGAGTTATACTATGAACAAATTGTACATATACATTATTGTTAATGATAGATACGACGTTTTACAGAAGACCCTAGAGCATATTCATCTTGTTTAACTGAAACTTTATGCCCATTAATCAGCACACCCCATTTCCCTGCTCCCCAGCCCCTGGAAACCACCATTCCACTCTTTGATGGTATGAATTTGACTATTTTAAGTGTCTCATGTAAATGGAATCATGCAGTGTTTGTCTTTCTGTGACTGGCTTCTGTGACCAAAATCACTTAGCATAGTGTTCTCATATTGCAGAATTTGCTTCTTTTAAAATAAATAGTATTCCATTGACTGTACACATTTTCTTTATCCACTCATCTGCTGATAGATTTTTAGTTTTTTTCCACATCTTTGCTATTATGGATAGTGCTGCAGTGAATATGAGTTCCAATATCTCCTTGAGATCCTCATTTCAGTTCTTTTGGTAACTAACCAAAAGTTTAAGATCATATAGTAGTTCTATTTTTAATTTTTAGAGCAACTTCTGTAATGTTTTCAATAGCAACTGTACCATATTTTATTCCCACTAATAGTGTACAATAGTTCCATTTTCTTCACATCCTCACTAACACTTATTATTTGTTTAATGATAATTGTCATCCTAAGTGGCGTGAGGTGAGATCTTATTGGTGAATTGACACTTTACTCTTTAAAATGTCCTTATTTGATGCTTGTTACAGTTTTAACATAATGTCTGTTTTTGCCTAATATAAATATAGCTACCTCTGCTCTCTTTTGATTGTCATTTGCTTGGAATATCCTTTTTTGTGCCCTTAATTCTGAATTGAATTTCTTTTCCACAGTATATAGCTGGATAATGCCTTCTTTTTTTTTTTTTTTTGTCCCATTCAGCACTCTTATGTATTTAGTTTGTGTAATTTAATCCATTTACATTTAAAGTAATTATTCATAGAGAAGTTATTTACTGTTGTCATTTGTTAGTTGTTTTGTTTGTTTTATAGTTATTTTGTCTTTCTTTTCTTCTTTTATTTTTTTTTATTGTGTTTCATCGATTTTTTTAAAAAATACACTCTGATTGTTTGAACTTTTGCTTTTGTGTAAATTGTGTTGGTATTTTCACTTTGGTTACCATGGGGCTTACATGAAATAACAGATAGCTATAATAGTGTATTTCAAGCTCATAGGAATTTCAATTGCATACAAAAATCTTCAGTTTTACATACTGCACATACATTTTGTGTTATTGATATCACAATTTACATAATTTCATATTGTGTATCTTTTAACATGTTTTTAATGATGGCTTCTGTTTAAATATTTGTATTTTAACTTTTATACTAGAATTAAAAAGTGATTTACCCTCTACCATTATATATATAAATATATGCATTACTTATATATAAGTACATAACTTTATATATAACTTTATAACTTTATATATATTTATATATTATATATGAATATATAACTATATGTAAATGTAACTATATATTTATATATTTTAAACATAAATATATATAACTATATATATAAATATAACTTTCTCTATATATAACTTTTGGGGGGGAGGATGGTGAGAACACTTAAGATTTACTCTTGGGAAATTTCAAGTGTATAACATATTATTATTAACTGTAGTCACCATGCTATACATTGGATCCCCAGAGCTTAATCATCTTATAACTAAAGGATTATACTTTTTTTTAATGTTTATTTATTTTTGAGAGAGACAGAGCATGATCTGGAGAGAAGCAGAAGGAGAGGGAGACACAGAATCTGAAGCAGGCTCCAGGCTCTGAACTGTCCACATGGAACCCAACATGAGTCTTATGCCCTTTGACTAGCACTCTTCATTTTCCCAACTCCCACCACCTGGTAACCAGTATTCTACTCTGTTTTAATGAGTTCAACTTTTTGTTTTTAGATTCCACATCTAAGTGAGATCTTATAGTATTTGTATTTCTTAGCTTAATTTCATTTTGTACAATGTCCTCTAGGTTCATCCTAGAGAGAGAGAATCCCAAGCAGACTCCATGCTGACAGTACAGGAGCTTGAACTCAACAACAGTGAGATCATGACTTGAGTCAAAATTAAGAGTTGGACACTTAACAACTGAGCCACTTCGGCATCTGAAGAAGCATGTGTTTGGGATTTTCCAGCTATCTTCTTATTATTGATTTGTAGTTTAATTCCACTGTGGTCTAAGAGGAGGTATTGTAGGATTTCTATTCTTTTAAGTTTGCTAGGGTATTTTTTATGGCTCAGAATGTCTGACTTGGTGAATGTTCCATATGAACTTGAGAAAAATGTATATTCTGCTATCATTGGATGAAGTAGTCTATAGATGGCAGTTACATCCAGTGATTGATGATGTTGCTGAGTTCAACTGTGTTCACTTTCAAATAATACTGTATCATATCACAGGTAGTGTGAGTCCCTTATAATAAAAAAATAATCCTAGGTCTTTCCTCTCATCCTTTGTACCATTCATTTTACTTATATATAAGCATATTTTATATGTATTAAATATGAATATAAAATGTATATCTTATATATAATGTTTCCATATAAGCATATGTAGTTACATACATTATTGCTATTATTTGAACAATTTTTATATCAGTTAAGAATAAGAAAAAAGTTTTTATTTTACTGTTATATTCCCTCATCAGCAGTCTGCCTTTAGGTAGATTTGTTTCCAATCTATATCATTTTCCTTTTCTACATAGGATTTTTTCAAAATATTTCTTGCACACAAGTCTACTGGCAATAAATTCCCTCAATTTTTGTTTGTCTCATAAAATCTTTACTTCTTTGTCTTTGAAGGATAATTTTGCAGGATATAGACTCCTTGATTGGTAGGTTGTTTTTTCTCTCAATGTTTTAAATATTTTGCTCCTGTTCCTTCTTGTGTGCATGACTTATGAAGAGAAATCTTATTTAATTCTTATTATTGTTCTTTTATAGATAAAGTCTTTTCCTTCTGGCTTCTTTCAGGATTTTTTCTTTATCTTTGATTTTCTGTAGTTTGAAAATGATGTTCCAAGGTGTAGTGTTTTTTGTTTTTTTTTTGTTTTTAATTCTGTTTGGTATTCTTTGAGCTTTCTGGATCTGTGATTTGGTGTCTGACATTAACTTGGGGAAATTGTCAATTATTATTGTTCAATATGTCTTATGTTCCTTTCTCTTTTCTTCTCTTTATGGTATTTCCATAATGTGTATGTTACAACTTTTGTAGTTGTCCCATAATCTGTGAATATATTCTTCTGTTTTAGTCCTTTTTTCTTTTTAAATTTTAAAGTTTTGTTGATACATCCTCAAGTGCAGAGATTCTTTCCTCAGCCACTTCTCAACTACCAGCGAGCCACCACAGGCACTCTTCATTTCTGTTACAGTGTTTTTTTTCATCTCTATCATTTAATTTTGGTTCTTTCTGAGGATTTCTATCTTTCTGATTACATTGTTCATCTGTTCTTGCACAATGTCTAATTTATCCCTTAGAGCCCTTAGCATAATAATAATAATTATTATTCCAACATTCTTGCCATGTCTGTTTCTGATGCTTGCTCTGTCTTTTCAAATTGTGTTTTTCCCTTTGGTATTTTTTTCTTGATAGCTGCACATGATGTAGCAGGTAAAAGGAACTTCTATAAATATACCTTCAGTAATGTAGTGGTGAAGTGTGAGGAGAGAAGTATTCTTTAGTTATATGATTAACTTTCAGTGTTTTACTTGGCCCATGCCTCTGGACTATGCATATCACAAGTCTTTCTCAGTTTTTCTTTTTCTTCCTCCTTAGGTGGAGCAAAATGGCCCAAGTGGGCTGGGGTTGGGTATTTCCCTTCCGTGGGTCAGGTAGGCTTTGATAATACCTCAGCAAGTTAGTCTGTTTGTTACTCAGACCAGTTTTTTGAGTTCAGTTTTTTTCTTATGCTTGATCTAGTCTGCTGTTGAAATTTTGTAGTGAATTTTCCTATCTCTTTTTTAAATTCTTTGTCACTCATCATCTGGGAAATACAAATCAAAACCATACTGAGATACTACCTCACACCAATCAGAGTGGCTAAAATTAACAACTCAGTAAACAATAGATGCTGGCAAGGATGTGGAGAAAGCGGAATCTTCTTGCACTGTTGGTAGGAATGCAAATTAGTGCAGCTGCTCTGGAAAACAGTGTGGAGGTTCCTCAAAAAATTAACAATAGAACTACCTTACAACCAAGCAATAGCACTACTAGGAATTTATCCAAGGGATACAGCAGTGCTAATTCATAGGGGCACGTGTACCCTAATGTTTATAGCAGCACTTTCAACAATACCCAAATTATGGAAAGAGCCTAAATGTTCATCAACTGATGAATGGATAAAGAAGGTGTGGTTCATATATACAATGGAATACTATTTGACAATGAGAAAGAATGA
This sequence comes from Hyaena hyaena, assembly GCF_003009895.1. NCBI lineage: Eukaryota > Metazoa > Chordata > Mammalia > Carnivora > Hyaenidae > Hyaena > Hyaena hyaena. The sequence continues at coordinate 100,207 of NW_024080846.1, read as the reverse complement.
AATCATGCCATCTGTAGCAATGTGGATGGAACTGGAAAGTATTATGCTGAGTGAAATAAGTCAGTCCTAGAAGGACAGATATCATATGTTTTCACTTATAATGAGGATCTTGAGAAACTTAACAGAGGACCATGGGGAAAGGGAAGGGGAAAAATAGTAACAAACAGACAGGGAGGGAGGCAAACCATAAAAGACTCTTAAATACAGAGAACAAACAGGGTGGGTGCAGGGGTTGGGGAGAGGGGGAAATGTGTGATGGACATTGATGAAGGCATTTATTGGGATGAACACTGGGTGTTGTACGTAAGTGATGAACCATGGGAATCTACCCCCAAAAAACAAGAACACACTTTACACACTGTATGTTAGCCAATTTGACAATAAGTTATATTTAAGAAAAGAAAAAAAAAATTCTTACTTTGTTCATGCATTGTTATCTTGACCTTAGTGTGTATCTTTATGACAGCTATTATTTATTAAAGTATAAGTGGCATTAACATTATATCAGATTCAGATGTTCAACATGATTCAGTGTTTGTATATATTGTCAAATGGTTACCACAGTTATTCTAGTTAATATCCATCACTATACATTTACTGAATTTTAAGATCCATTCTCTTAGCAACGTTCAAATAGGCAATGTAGTATAATTAACTGTAGTCACTGTACTGTACATTATATCCCCATTACTTATTTTGTAGTTGGAAGTTTGTGTCTGAGAGTTCTTTTCAATTCTCTCTAAAGTAAATCATTTAATTTCATTTCAATAATGTCACTTTCTGGAGATTTACCTTATTCCTTGAAACATTTTTTTCCTGATTCTTCATTTTACTTGACTCATGTTTGGTTTTGGGCTCATAGTCAAAGCAGTCACCTCTCCTAGTCTTCATCAACTGGCCTTGTGCATTTGTGCACTCCGAAAATCAGCGTTGCTATTGGTTTTGGAGACTTCTGCTAACTTTTTCTTTCTTCAGGTAGAAGCAGGCACCTCTTTTTGTCCTGCTGTCTCTGTGCTGGGCAGGAAGGAGGATCAAAGGTATCTACCATTCCAAGCTGCTCTCTGTGGTCTCCAGCAGGCAACTAGATTGTACCAGATCAGTGCTCCAGGATTGGTGAGACAGATGCTAACTCAGTGAGCATTTTTGGTGAAGTGGGGCACTGCATACATGGATTAACTTTTTCCTTCTCTAGTGTAAAACAGAAAGCTAGAATTTTCATTCACTTATTCTGTGCTGAGTGTGGGTGTTGCAAATCAATTATATGTAACTAGCCCAAGTCACCACCTTTATTTTTGCTGGGTGACTAGCTGTGCTGATTTCATCAGGGCTCCAAGACTGGTGACACAGTTTTCTTGGTAGCCACTTCAGAAAAATTGGGGCACTTGACATGTGAAAGACTCCTTGCCTTCCCTGGTCAATATGGGAGCCAGAGGGTCTCTTTGTGATTATATGGCAGCGCTCTGGGCAGTGTCCCTGGTGTAATGTATACCAAATCTCCATACTGGCTTTAATGGGTCTGATTTTGCATTCTCCTAGAGTGTACAGAAGCCTTTCAGTTAGTTTCTGATTAATGATAAAGAGAATTTGTCCACGAATTATTGCTGAATTGGTGTATTTGTTCCACGATAGAGGATCCAGGGCTTCCTACTCTATTTTCCCGACCAGAATTTCAGCCTTTATTTCTCTGAGTACGTTTCAACTCCACATTCTTTCTGTTTTCTTTCTTAGATTCTGATATGTATTTTAGATCTGTTATTGTTCCACAACTTATTTGAGACTCTGATTTTCTTAGCTCATTTTTCTGTTTTATATATTGGATAAATTCTACTGATCTGTCCTCAAGTTCACAGATTCTAACCCTTGTCATCTCCACTTTACTTTTGAGCCTATCCTAATACTTTATTTGCTTTTTTTATGGCTTTTATTTCTATTCTGTAATTTGTTTCAAGATAATTTGTATTTGTTCATTGAAACAATTTTCCAGGGCTGCTTTAAAATCTTGTCTGATAGTTCCAACATGCGGCTCATATCAATATTGGCATCAGCCAATGTTTGTGCTTTTTTATTTTTAAATTTTATTTATTTGTTTGTTTGTTTATTTATTTATTTTTTAGTTCTTGCTATAGTGGGTAATTTTCGCTTGTGTCCTTGATGTTTAAGTCTTCCGTTTTTGAAGGCAGTCACCTAGTTTAAGTTTAGATTTAGTGTGTGCTGTTTGAATGACAGTTAAGCTTTCAAGGTTATTCTGTTGTGCTTTGTTCTTCTAGCTCTACTGGACCTCTGCTATTGCAGCCTGTGGTGGTAAGAGGTATTACCTGCACCACTGCTCCTCAGTGAGGAAAGTTCCTATCTGAAACTAGTGGAAATAATAAATATCTCAGCTAATCATGTATAATAGTAACATATAAACGTTCATAGGAAAGAATGTGATCATACTAAAATTTTAATAGCACAACATTACCAAAGGAACAGAGTTAACTGTAAATATCACTAGAGTTTTAAGGGAAGAGAAAGGAACATACACTGAAAGACAACATACACTGAAAGACAGTATTAGGGGAGAAACTGAGAAGACTAATGCTGTGAAAGTCCATGGAGAGAAGAGCTTGAAATAAGATCATCAACATGGTGAGGCATTAAAGAGAAATAAAAAATAAAGAAATATCATTTAAGATACTTTTGGGTAATTTAAAAAGTAAGTGAAATGTGCAGATTTGAAGTCAAATTAATGCTGTGAATTACATAAATTTATGTAATCTTGAACTATACATTCAAGAAATGTGGCTTAGAAAGAAAAGATGCAGTTAAGAAAGTTGCCAAAGATTTATAATTATAGCAAGAATTATTTGGGGAAGGATAAGAGTCATGATTATTCTTGGGCAATAAGGATTAAAAGGAAGAGATTACAGGTAATAGAATATCTGGTGGATAATATTATGGTAATGGCTAAATATGAATGTTTGATGATGTTTGGGAAGAAAGGATAAACCAAAAACTTTATTTACAAATCATTCATTCACTTGTTGTGATGAACACTAGATGTTGTATGGAAGTATTGAATCACTGTGTTGTACACCTGAAGCTAATATTACATTGTGTGTCAACTAACTGAATTTAAATAAAAACTTTAAAACAAACCAAACATTCATGAATATATCTTCATATACTCCACTTTAGGGCCATTGCCTTTATCAAGGATACGCCGCAGAGGTTCCCAAATCAGTTGTGACACTTAGCACTTGTTCTGGACTCAGGTAATGGCATTTTCTATAGATGAACATGATTGAAAATCTTGTGTGACCTTTTTAAAAAAATTTTTTTTTAAGTTTATTTATTTTTGAGAGACAGAAAAAGAGTGTGAGCAGGGGAGAGGCAAAGAGAGAGGGGATACAGAATCCAAAGCAGGCTCCAGACTCTGAGCTGTCAGCACAGAGCCAGGCCTGGGGCTCAAATTTATGAACTGTGAGATCATAACCTGAGCCAAAGTCGGATACTTAACCGATTGAGCGACCCAGACACCCCCCAAAGTTGTGTGATCTTTTAAATCTTAGAAACATCTTGAAGCATAGAGTGAAGACAAAGAAAATAGGGATTTTGATTGTATTTCTTCTTGTATACTTTCTTTTCCTCCTTCTCTTTTTTGTCATTTTTCCTGTTCTCTTTATCACTATCTCAGGCTTGCAGTCATAATACTTACGCAGAAAGAGCTTCTACTAGTTTGAAAAATATTCAAATTTCTTAGCTACACTACAACCACAATGACTCCAAATAGCATAATAGGGAGAAGCTATAAAATTATGTTTGAAAGTTTATCTGCATACAAAGAGATGATTCTTAGATACTTGAGCAAAAGGACCACTGTTAAATTTCCATAAAATTTTGTATTTAATGTTGATTTACATTTCTCAGTGGGTAATCTATATTAAGTATCTTTTTATTACTTTTTATGTATTTAGGGGATTATTGCATTTGGAGAACGTCAGTTATGGCATTGAACCATTGGGATCTGCAGCTGCATATGAGCATATGCTTTATCAAATAAAGAAATATAAAGTTGATTTTTTGCCTTTACAAGAAAACCATCCCAGGACCCAGGTGGTAGATCAGTCCTACCAGATACTTGTGAAATCGGTAGTAAGTAACCACTTACATGTGATCTTCACTTGTGTTGTCCTTGATAAACTTATTCACATTGGAATGTGTTACATTTGGAAAACAAATTTAAACTGATGTTGATTATATTAAAATTTTCTCTTGTAAATATTTATTTTAAATATAGTTTTATGTTTAGACATATGATATATAGAAAATGTAATAGATATAAACACGCATAATTTAAAAACAAATTCTCGTATTTTCCTAACTGCAAGTATGTTGATGCATATATACATATTTGCATTGTTATTGAATTAACATTCTACTAATATTACATATATTTGCTGATTATTTCTTTGTCAGAATTTTCCTTACACTTTTTTGTAGCACAGTGTTATTTTGTTAAAAGTTTTGCTAGAAAATTTAAAAGTGGAAAAGTGGCAAGGAATTGTCCTAAATCTCATTGTCTGGAGATGGTGCTTTTGGAATATTAGAGTATTTGCTCCAATTATTTTAATGTATCTACTTATAAATGTAGATTTATAAATATATAGATTTTTATTTACTTAAAAAATTTTTTAATGTTTTATTTATTTCTGAGAGAGAGAGAGAGAGAGAGAGAGGGTCAGAGAGAGAGAGAGGGAGACACAGAATATGAAACAGGCTCCAGGCTCTGAGCTAGCTGTCAGCACAGAGCCCAACGCGAGACTCAAACCCACGAACCGTGAGATCATGACCTGAGCCAAAGTTGGATGCTCAACCTACTGAGCCACCCAGGTGCCCCAAAATATATAGATTTTTAAAATTTTATTTAAATTCAAGTTAGTTAGCATATAGTGTAGTATTGGTTTCAGGGATAGAACCCAGGGATTCATCACTTACATATAACACCCAATGCTCATCTCACCAAGTGCACTCCTTAATGTCCATCACCCATTTACCCATCTCACTACCCGACACCCTGCCAGCAAACTTCAGTTTGTTTTCTGTATTTAAGACTTTCTTATGGTTTGCCTCCCTCTCTGTTTTTATCTTATTTTTCCTTTCCTTCCTCTATATTCATCTGTTGTGTTTCTTAAATTCCACGTATGAGTGAAATCGAATGATATTTGTCTTTCTCTGACTGACTTACTTTGCTTAGCATGATACACTCTAGTTCCATCCACATTGTTGCAAATGGCAAGATTTCCTTCTTTTTGATCACCCATTAGTATTCCATTGTATATTATATATCTACAACTAATTTATCTATTCATCAGTCAATGGACATTTCGACTCTTTCCATTAGTTGGCTATTGTTGATAGTGCTGCTATAAACATTGGGGTGCATGTGCTTCTTAAAGGTAACATAATTTAATGATAATTAAAAATATGCATTATCCTTTTAATAGCAAAAAGGAAATTTCAAAGTGGAGTAAATTTCCTTTTTGTTATTAAAAGGATAATGTACATTTTTTACTTATCATTAAATTGTATTATATTTATTATTATTTTAAATTAAATAATGATCACCCATTGGTTAACAACTATTAAAATATTAAATGGACACATATGTAAGGAAAATAAAAATGGGTCATATGCCATTTTCTAGAGGTAAATGAAGTTGTGGAATCCACTGCAATCATTTTGATGTGTACCTTTTTATATATATATAATAATATACATACACATTATATATAAACTTAAAATATATATGTTACAAAATTATGTCATATTTTATGTTTTTATTTTTTATTTTAAAAAAATGTTTTAAATGTTTTTATTTATTTCTGAGAGAGAGAGAGCGTGAGCAGAGGGTCAGAGTGAGAGGGAGACACAGAATCCGAAGCAGGCTCCAGGCTCTGAGCTGGCTGTCAGCACAGAGCCTGATGGGGGGCTCGAACCCACAAACTGTGAGATCATGACCTGAACCGAAGTTAGACGCTTAACCGAATGAGCCACCCAGGTGTCCCGTGTTTTTATTTTTTTAATCTTTATTTACTTATTTTGAGACAGAGTGCTCATGCACAAGCAGGGGGAAGGGCAGAGAGAGAGGAGAGAAAGAATCCCAGGCAGGCTTTGCATTGTCAGCGCAACTCCAATGTAGGGCTCAACCTAAGGAACTGTGAGATCATGACCTGAGCTAAAATCAAGAGTTGGATCCTTAACCAACTGAGCCACCCAGTCACCTGGCTTTTTGATATATATATAACTTCCGCATCAATGTTTGTACAACTTTGTATTTTATCATCAGTGGTTAAATAAATAAATCTCTGTCCACATATTCTCATCACAATTGGATATCACATTAAAGAGAAGCAAACCAAAATAGTAATGAATGATACTTGAACTGAATTTATGATAAACTCCATCTCATTGTGCTTTAATTTGCTTGTATTTATTTTGTCAAAGATATTGGTACATATGCAGATTAACAAAACTGCCCTTTCAGAAACTCATAAAAATTATAAAATATAATCATATATAGAGATGACCCTCAACTTTAAGCCAGCTCTGGAAACCATCTGCATGTTTTAATACAACACTGGATACAATTGAAGACATTTTTTTGACACTGAAATAGAGCACTATCACATAAGTAAATTGAAAAACTTTAAAGGATTCCATGAATACTCTTCCATGGCAGAGGAAGACCTGAAGAGATAGACATAAGTTTGGAAAAAAAGACCCCCTCCAGTGAATCAGCAATAAGACAGAGATTAGATAAGATAGAGATAACATATCTTCCATTGCCTTGGTTTGAATTACAAGTCTATCCATGCTGGCCACAAAAACTTGAGCAAGTAACATAAAGATGGGCTAAAGAGGATAATTGGGGGGCGCCTGGGTGCCTTAGTCGGTTAAGCGTCCGACTTTCGCTTAGGTCATGATCTCGCGGTTCGTGAGTTAGAGCCCCGCGTCGGGCTCTGTGCTGACAACTCAGAGCCTGGAGCCTGTTTCAGAGTCTGTGTCTCCCTCTTTTTCTGACCCTCTCCTGCTCACGTTGTCTCTCTCTCTCTCTCCTAGAAATAAATAAAAAATATATATTAAAAAAAAAATAAAGGATAATTGGTTGAAAATAAGTTGTATAAGTATTTAGCAACCTTGGTTTTCCTGTACTAATCACTTGGAGACTGACAGACAATTGAGAGCTATTTTCTTTGGGGAGTCTCTGAAATGGGGACACCACACACAGATGTCCTATTGTATTTCCCAATAGAAGAGGAATACCACACTGAAACTGGTGTGTTTACATTAAACTTGGCATATTGGATATTGGGAACCAGGCTTAAGCATTCTGAGAAGTGTATTGGAGGACCCCACTTCAGGAAGAAAGTAAACAAGTCAAAAGAATAAAAACTAATCATTAACAAGGTTTTCCCTGGCAACAACCCAGACACATTGCTTTCTCTGAAGAGAAACTCCACATATGGTCATAGAGATGTGGGAATAACCTGTTAAATGCTCAATTGCTAATATTAAGGGGCTCTAGACATATGATGAAACAATTTAATATTGACGATCGAGACCTGAAAAAATCAAGTTTTTAAAGTTTGAGGTACCAAAGAATACAGAGGGTGAAGAAAAGAAAATGGCAATTTCTCAGAGGAGTAAGGGAAAATATTTCATTCACAAATTTAAGAATGAAGTGCTATTTAAAAAATTACATTCAGCGGGGCGCTCAGTCTAAGGTTAAGCATCTGACTTCGGCTCAGGGCATGATCTCACGGTTCGTGGGTTCGAGCCCCGCGTCAGGCTTTGTGTTGACAGCCAGCTCAGAGCCTGGAGGCTGTTTCGGATTCTGTGTCTCCCTCTCTCTCTGACCCTCCTCTGCTCGCGTGCTCTCTCTCTCTCTTTCTCAGAAATAAATTAAAAACATTTAAAAAATTAAAAAGTAATTACATTCAGCATATAAGTAATAGTTCTTAGAAATTTAAAATCATGATAATAAAAATGAAGAAAGAGACACCTCAATAGGAAGTTCACAAAATAAAATTTCAGAAATCATACAAAAAAAGTAAAGCATAAAGACATATGACAGGGACAAATGAGAGAGAAGAAATTTAAAATAAAATAAGAGGGATGCCTGGGTGGCTCAGTTGGTTAGGTGTCCGACTTCACCTCAGGTCATGATCTCAAGGTCGGTGGGTTCGAGCCTCGTGTTGGGCTCTATGCTGACAGCCAGCTCAGAGCCTGGAGCCTGCTTCAGATTCTGTGTCTCCCTCTCTCTCTCTGACCCTCCCCTGCTCATGCTGTTTCTCACTCTCTCAGAAAAAAATAAAAAAATTAAAAATAAAATAAGAAGTGGGTGATACAATAGGAGTTCAAATATGAATAAAGAGAGGAAATTGAATAAGTCACAAAATAATCCAAGAAAAATACTCAGAATTATTTAAGGTGAGTTACTGAACTGATATTTTAAAAATCTGGTTTCTTATATAATCAAGATGCAGAATAGCCTGAAATTTCCCATCAGCAATACTGGAAGTTGAAAGACAATACCACAATTACTTAAAATGAGGCAAAGAAATTTCCAGTCTGTAATTCTGTACCAGCCCAGAACTATATAACTGAAATTTTTTTATTGAAACTACTTCTTTTTCTCCTAACGTGAAATGTTCTTTCCCCCAAAATAAAGCAAATAATTAAGCAGAAACAAAGAGACCCTAATCTTATCCTGATTGAAGATAGTAATCAGAAGCAATCACCACCAAATCCACAGATAACAGTTGCCAATATAATGAAATTTCAACAAGATGAAAAGATGGAAGAATTGTATAAGACTCTCAGAGGCTTAACAGGTTTATGTCTTGTTCATGAAAATACCAAAGTGGATGAAGCTCTCCTGGTTGATTCCCTTCCTAGCTTTGATTCAGGACCCCTAAAAGGCCCCCACTAGGTTATTTGAATTTAGCCAAGAGTAAGGGGAGAAATGTGTGTGTGCATCCTCACCCCTAGAGAGTTGAGCCTGGACAGGTGTCTTGTAGACATCTCTTCTCTTGGAGAAGGGAACAAACATTCTTGGATAATTGGTCATTTCTTATAAGAAAACAAAAATGTAATAAAAGTCACTAATCCCCAACTTTTGTTCGGAATGGTTTGACTTGAAAGAACTACTTATGTTGTAAAATAATAATAATTGGAAAAGAATAAACATGGAGCATATGAAATATAAGTATAAAATGTAAGGTGGAAAAACACAAAATCCAAAGTGAATGAAAAAACTGCTAGTTTATATTCATGTCCTGCCTTATAGGTGCCACATATTGTTTTAAGAGCTTTACATATATCCCGTCTTTCCAATTTTTTCAACAGTTCTAATAATTGGTACTGTTATCCCCCTTTTCAGATCAGGAAACAGATTTATAGAGTTTAAATTATTTTCCTAGGAAATTCTCTAGTAACATGTAGCATTAAAATTCAAGCCCAGATGATATGACCATGACCCCAGAGATATGGTCTGTAGTACTCTAATGGCCTACCTCTATAGAGTCTGTTTAAAATATCCTTGGAAGTGCTCAGGAAATGAATGTAAGAGAAAAATAAATCTATTTTTAAGATGAAAGACATTGATAATAAGACCAACAAATAACAGAATAGATACTGTGGTAAACCCCAATATGTGATATTATAGTCAGGTTTAAAAGAATAGAAAGCAATTATATAAAAACAATGGTATAGAAAAACTTAAGAATGAGTGATGGTCAGGTTGGCTGGGATATATTGATCACATAGTTGGTCAAGTTTTATGGGTATTTCTGCAAGGGTGTTTTTGAATAAGATTAACATCTAACTCAGTGTACTTTGAGCAAAGCATAAATGCCCTCTATATTTGGATGGACCTCATCCAATCAGTTGATGTCCTGAATAGGACAAAAGGATGGACCTTCCCACAGAATCATCCAGCCAACTGTTTTCAGACTGGAAATGTACCATCAGCTCTCCCTGGATTTCCAGTCTACTGGCCCATTCTGTAGATTTTGGACTTGCCAACCTCTATAGTTAAGTGAGCCAATTCCTTTTAATAAATCTAAGTATAATAAATTATAATAAAGGTCTATATATACAAACATCCTACTCTGTTTTTCTTTGGAATATTGGCTAATGGAGTATGAATATGAAAGACTGCTAATAGAAATTCAAGGTAACTAAAACTCATTCATGAATTAAATAGCACCTAAAGTATTCCAAATTAGTAAAGAATAAAACTTTGTTTAATAGAAGAGTTCTGAATTTGAAAATTTTCTCAGGAAACCCTGTTAAAAACTGACACCACCAAAATGTAATGTAGTTATTATTTTGGACTATATAAATAATGAATAATTCTACTATTGACATCAAAGAAAGTCACCCACAAATGTGGAAAAACTCAGACTTGTTTTAGCCTTTGCCAAAATTAAGTGCTATAAGATAGTCAATAATGTCTATATACGAGATGTAGAGAATGGCTTCCTTAGGAGATATACAATCCCAAAGTTTTTTTACCCAGTCAAGTTGCTATTATGGTATAAAGACATTCTTATTTTCAAAAATTCTAACTATAATATCTATGGGACTTTGAGGCATTATTACTCAAACCAGTGCAGGAAAATAGGATTTAAATAAAACAGTTTATCATTTTTATGTAGAAACCCATATCAGTAGTTCCAGAAAAATCATTTGACAAAATTCAATATCCATTCATCATAAAACCTAGGAATTGAAAACTCCTTTAATCTGATAAAGAACATCTATAAGTATCTACCTAACATAATGAATGCTAAGTGATTTAATGTTTTGCACGCTGTGTGCAAATGCTGTGACATGCTAAGTGACTGCATGCTGTGTTCCCCAAATTCACATGTTAAAACTGTAACCCCAAGTAGGATCATATTTGGAGGATGAAGCCTTTGAAAAATAATTGGGGTTAAGTTAGGTGGTGAGTGTAAGGCCCTCATGATAGGATTAATGCTTTTATTAAAAAGAGACATGGATCTCTCTCTGCCTTGCTGTGTCAGCATACGAAAGGAAGATGGCCATTTGCAAACTAAGAAGAGTGCTCTCATCAGATGCCACCTCTGTTGGTGCCTTGATCTTGAACTTCCCAGCTTCTAGAACTGTGAGAAATAAGTGTTTGTTGTTTAAGCCACCTCATCTATGGTATATATGTTATAGCCTGAACTGACTAAAACAGCCCCTAAGATTAGGAATAATTCAAGGCTGTTTGCCTTTTCAACTTTCAGTCAACATTTTACTAGAGTTTCTGGATAATACAATAAGGAAAAGAATAATAATAAATGGCATACATTTTTTAAAGTTTTTAAATGTTTTTTGTTTCTGAGAGAGAGACAGCATGAGCAGGGGAGGGCCAGAGAGAGAGAGGTACAGAATCTGAAACCAGCTCCAGGCTCTGCGCTGGCTGTCAGCACAGAGCCCAAAGCACTGTGAGATCATGACCTGAGCTGAAGTCGGTTGCTCAACCAACTGAGCCACCCAGGCACCCCTATTAATGGCATACATTTTTTAAAGGAAAAAATAACCTTATGTTTTTAGTGACCTAACTCTGTATATAGAAGATCACAAAGAAACTCTACCAAAGCTATCAGGAATATAAGAAAGTCTAGAAAAATCACAGGAATCAAATATATTGATGTTGTTAAGATGTTCATTTCCCCCCAGTTGATCTGTAGATTCAATGTGATCCCAATCAAAATTCCAGAAAACATTTTTGTGGAAACTGGTTCTTAAATTCATAAGGACATGCAAAGATCCTAGAATAGTCACACAATTTTAAAAAAGAAGAACAAAATATGGGCTCCTGGGTGGCTCAGTCGGTTAAGCATCTGACTTTGGCCCAGGCCATGATCTTGTGGCTCTTGAGTTTGAGCCCTGCCTCGGGCTCTGTGCTGACAGCTCAGAGCCTGGAGCCTGCTTTGGATTCGGTGGCTCCATCTCTCTTTGCCCCTCCCCCGCTCACACTCTGTCTCTCTGTCTTTCTCTCAAAAATAAATAAACATTTAAAAAATAAAAGGAAAAACAAAATAGAGGACTTACATTATCTCTTTTTTAAAAAAGGGCTAGGTAGTATATATTTAAGGCTTGTGAGGTATAAGATCTGTTGTAACTACATCACTCTATCTTTGTAGCATGAAAGCAGCATAAAAAATATATAAACAAATGGGTGTGGCTTTGTTCCAATAAGATATTTTTTACAAAACAGGTGGCCCTACCTTGGGGTATAGTTTGCTGACCCCGGTATAGAGATATATATCATGATTGGTGTAAGCATAGATGTATAGATCAGTGGAACAAAATAGATCAGAAGTAGGCCCATCACTAATGGAAGATTGCCTTGCCACAAAGGTGCTGGGGACTTTAAAAGGTAAAAGAATGATCTCCAATAACTGCTGCTAGAAGACTGGACATCCATATGGAATTAAATGAGTCTTGACTCTTATTTAAAAATGTTTTTTGATGTTTTATTATTTCTGAAAGAGAGAGAGAGAGAGAGAGAGAGAGACAGTGTGAGCAGGAGAGGGTCAGAGAGAGAGAGACACAGAATCTGAAACAGGCTCCAGACTCTGAGCTGGCTGTAAGCACAGAGCCCGACGCAGGGCTCAAACCCACGAACCATGAGATCATGACCTGAGCTGAAGTTGGATGCTTTACCGACTGAGCCAACCAGGTGTCCCTTGACTCTTATTTTAAAAATTGAATTAGCGCATAGACTTAAATGTCAAAACATAAAATTTCTAGTAGGGAACTTAAGAGAAACCAAATTAATGAGCCATAAACATGTGAAAAGCTGTTTCACATTAATCATCAGGGAACTGCAAATTAAAACCTCAATAAGATACCAGCACAGACCAATAAATGGAAATGATGGAAAAGACAATATCAAATATAGGCAAAGATGAAGAGCATTTGGTACTTTTATTGTGGGTGCAAATGCAGAATGATCAAACTACTTTAGAAAGCAATCTGGCACTTTTATATTTGCTTTATACACACAATTATCATATCACTCAAGTATTCCATCTTTAGATATTTACCAAGAACAATGAAAGATATAACTAACTGCATAAAGATCTGTACATGGATGTTTATAGCAGTTTTGTTTATAATAGCTACAATGGCTAAATAATCCATATGATCATTGTCAGCTGGGAAAAGAGCTGAAATAAAACAAAAACATTTATTTGGGGGTGTCAGAAATGAAATTTGGTGAGTACAGATTTGGGTAGCAACCCAATTATGTCCCCCTCGGGAACAAAAGTGAAGGTTTTATTTTAAAATTTTTAAATGTTTGTTTATTTTTGAGAGAGAGAGCGTGAGCAGGGTAGGGACAGAGAGAGGGTGTCACAGAATCCGAAACAAACTCCAGACTCTGAGCTGTCATCACAGATCCTGATGCTGGGCTTAAACTCACGAACTGCAAGAGATCATGACCTGAGCCGATGTCAGACACTTAGTCAAATGCTTAACTGACTGAGCCAACTGGGCACCCCTTGAAAGTTTTATTTTAAAGATGAAAGGGCATGCTTGCATATATTGTTTACGAAGGTTTTGGCTGTTGTTGTTGCAGAAAACTAAACTTAGCTAAACATAATTGGCTGCTAAGGCTATCACTAAACAAGTTTGTTACTATATCAATTTGCAGATGTTTGTGCAGACTCCTTGGAATATTTAAGTTTGGACCCACTTCAGAAATTTGTGGTTCCACCCAGTGAGGAGGTATATAAGGCCCATCTCCTTAATGACCTCCCAGTTTCATTTTAAAACCCCTTGACGTAAGTGACCCCATTTTATTTCACCTTTCACATCATCAACAGGTAAATGTATAAAAAGTTGTAGTGTATTCCTAAAATGGTGCACTACTTAGTAATAAGAACTGGTGAATTACTAACAATCACAACAACACAAGTGAATGCTGAGTGAAAGAAGTTAGATATAAAAGTACACATCATATGATTCCAGTTATATGAAATTCTCTACCCTGTGGTGAGAAAATCAGATCATTGGTTGCCTTCAGCCATGTGAGCAATTGACTCTGAAGAACATAATGAAAATTTTCTTTATCTTACTTATGGAGATTATTCCATGGACATTTACATTAGTAATGTAATTCATATAACTGTATTCTTAAAATGAATGCACTCTATTGAGTATACCACAAGTTAATATAGATAATAGAAATAATGAGAATATAGAGGCAACATTTGGTGGAAAGTTGATGGGGATTTATTTACTTTGAAAGTTGCAGGGGGAGGGTCTTGGAGGAAGGTTTTGAGAGGAAAGAAATATGGTTTCTCTGGTAACTTTTTGAGGATTCTAATTGTTAAGAATATAGGTAAAAGCTTCTGATTTGTTCCTAGAATTTGTATTTGGAATCTCACCTGCTTATTTATTCAGTGGGCATTTATTATCTTATTTTCCTATTATTCATATCTTGATGAATCTGTATCTATCTGTTTTTCTATGTGTCTTTACCTCTCGTTGTGTATGTATATATATATATGTATACATACATATATATATGTATATGATGTAGATGATAATTACAAAAAATGTAAGAATTAAAAAATGTTTTATGAAACTGATGTCCTCTGTTTCACAGAAAAATTCAGATGTTGAGCTATTGAAAAGAATTCTGAAAATACAAATTATTATGGATAAAGCCTTGGTATGTATTGCTGATATATTTCATCATATCTTTGTCTTATGTTTAAATTCAAAGGGAATATGAAAAGAAACTTCCTTTGTTTGCATTATAGGTATTTTACCCTGTTCACAATATGTATTTCTGTATAGCAGGACATAAAAAAAAATTTTGTCAATTGCTTTTACATTGACATATGGGGACCAATATTTATGGTATTGATTTCCAAATCAGTATAGAATTGTAGTAATAATGTATAGCTCTGTATGTATGGAAGGGTTTTACAACACTAAATCTGTTGGATTACAACTAGCTGTAGAAATTTCTGAATCCACTCCAAATTGTAGTAAACTCTTTTCCTTAAATCAGTTAAAACAAGCTATCTTATTACTCAATTGGAGATCCTTGTCAAATATTATCTTCTATAAGATTATGGTATATGTACAATTGCTTGAGTTCTCTCGTGGAAGTTCTGTATTTCAAAAATGAGATTTATTCCTAGGAATATTTGTTTAATTACAGAAATTCCTGTTTATGTAATCAGTTTGAGTAAAGTTATAAGAGTAAAAAGTTAAAAGATCATATTTGTCCCTTATCACTGATATTTTTGCATAAAGTGTCTCCATGAATGTCATAATGTCATAAAAGAGAGCATTTAGGTCTTTAAGTAATTTTTAAAAATCAGTAACTTATAGTAAAGAATAGATAGACAAAATAAATAATAATAAGCATATAGTTTTATTACCAGATATAAATCATATGCACATGTCCTGTTTTTAATGTGTACCTGCATATATGTATATGTTCATATACATTTGTTTTATATATACTGTTTTGTAAATTAATTTACAATGCTGTATTTCCCACTTATTAATGAAATACATTATTTCAATTTAATTTTGATGTTCATAATGTCCAATTAATATATTTAATACAATTTGATCTGGTTTACTAGTTAATGCCCTTTGGGGACTTGTTTTCATTTTATTTTAATGATTCAAATTATTATTTAAATTCTGGTTAGTTAACATATAATGTAGCATCAGTTTCAGGTTTAGAATTTAGTGATTCATCACTTATATAATGCCCAGTGCTCATCACAAAAAGTAACCTCCTTAATACCCATCACCCATCTAGCACATCTTCCACCCAGGTCCCTTCCAGCAGCCCTCAGTTTGTTCTCTATGCTTAAGAGCCTATTTTTTAGTTTGCCTCTCCTATGACCATTTTGTTTCATAAATTCCACATATGAGTGAAATTATATGGCATTTGCTTTTCTCTGACTTGTTTCGATTAGCATCATATACTCTTGCTCCATCCACAGGTTGCAAATGTCAAGATTTCATTCGTTTTTTATGGCTGAGTAATTTTCTAGTGTTTATATTTATCACATTTTTATCCATTAATCAGTAATGGATTCTTGGGCTCTTTCCACAATTTGTCTGTTGTTGACAATGATTCTATAAGCTTCACTTATCCCTTTGAATTAGTATTTTTGTACATTTTGAGTAAATACCTAGTGGTGCAATTGCTAAGTCATTGGGCAGTGGTGTTTTAACTTTTTGAGGAATCCCCATACTGTTTTTCAGAGTGGTTACACCAGTTTGCATTCACTCCAACAGTGTAAGAAGGTTCCCTTTCTCTGCATCCTTGCCAACACATCTATTGTTTCCTGAGTTGTTTCAGCCATTCTGACAGGATTGAGGTGGTATCTCATTGTGGTTTTGATTTGTATTTCCCTGATGATGATTGATGTTGAGCTTGTTTTCATGTGTCTGTTAGCCATCTGTATGTCTTCTTTGGAAAAATGTCTATTCATGTCTTCTGCCCATTATGTAACTGGATTTTTTTGGGGAGTGTTGACTTTGATAAAAGTTCTCTATAGATTTTGGATACTAACCCTTTATCAGATAGGTCATTTACGAATATCTTCTCCCACTCCATAGAATGCCTTTTAGTTTTATTGAGTGTTTACTTCCCTGTGCAGAAGCTTTTTATCTTGATGAAATTCTAACAGTTCATTTTTGCTTTTGTTTCTCTTGCCTTCAAGATGTGTCTAGTAAGAAGTTGCTTCAGTTGAGGTCAAAGAAGTTGCTATCTGGGTTCTCCTCTAGGATTTTGATGGTTTCTTATTTCACATTTACGTCTTTCATTCATTATAAATTTATTTTTGAATAGGGCTACTTGTGTATGGTATAAGAAAGTGGTCCAGTTTCATTCTTATGCTTATTGCTGTTCATTTTACCCAACTCCATTTATTGAAGAGATTATTTCCCCCCTCATTGGATATACTTTCCTGCTTTGTCTAAGATTAGTTGACTATATAGTTGTGGGTCCAATTTCTGGGTTTTCTATTCTGTTCCATTAATCTCTGTGTCCGTTTTTGAGCCAGTACCATACTGTCCTGATCACTAGAGCTGTATAATACAGCTTGAGGTCAGGAACTGTGATACCATCAGCTTTCCTTTTCTTTTTCAAGATTGCTTTGCCCATTTGGGGTCTTTTCTGGTACATACAAATTTTAGGATTGTTTGTTCTAGCTCGTGAAAAATGCTGGTGGTATTTGATAGGGATTGTATTAAATATGTAGGATTATGTGGGTAATGTAGACACTTTAACAATATTTCTTCTTCTAATCCATGAGCATGGAATGATTTTCCATTTCTTTGTGTCCTCTTCAAATTCTTTCATCAGTGTTTTTTTAGTTTTCAGAGTACAGGTCTTTTCCCATATTGGTTAGGGTTGTTCCTAGTTATCTTATGATTTTTGGTGCAGTTATAAATGGGATTGATTCCTTGATTTCTCTTTCTGCTGCTTCATTATTCATGTATAGAATTGCAACAAATTTCTGTACTTTGATTTTATATACTACGACTTTGCTGAATTCACATAGCAATTTTTTTGTGTATCTTTTGGGTTTTCTACATGGAATATCACGTCATCTGCAAATACTTAAACTTTGACTTCTTCCTTACCAATCTGGATGTATTTTTTTTTTAAATTTATTTTTGCAGTCTGATTGCTGAGACTAGGAATTCGAGTACTAATAATGGTGAGAGTGGACCTCAGTGTCTTGTTGCTGACTACAGAGGAAAAGCTCTCAGTTTTTCCTCATTGAGGATGATACTAGCTGGGAGCCTTTCCTATATGACCTTTATAATGTTGAGGTATGTACCCTCTATCTATACTTTATTGAGGGTTTTGTCAAGAATGGGTGCTACTCATTGTCAAAAGCTTTTTCTGCATTTATTGAGAGAATCATATGGATTTATCTTTACTTTTATGAATGTGTTACATCACCTTGATTTACAAATATTGAATCACTCTTGCAGCCCAGGAATAAATCCCACTTGATTATGGTGAATAATTCTTTTAATGTGCTGTTAGATTAGATTTGCTAAAATCTTCTTGAAAATTTTTGCATCCATGGATCATCAAGGATATTGGCCTGTAATTCTGCTTTTTAGTGGACTCTTGAGTTTTGGATTCAAGGTAATTCTGGCCTCTAGAATGGGTTTGGAAATTTTCCTTCTATTTTTATTTTTTTTTTGAACTATTTGAGGAAAAATAGGTATTAACTCTTTTTAAGTTTCTTTAAATAGAATTCACCTTTGAAGCCATCTGGCCCTAGACTTTTGTTTGTTGGGAGATTTTTAATTCAATTTCCTTGCTGGCTGAGTCTGTTCAAATATTCTATTTTTCCCTGTTTCGCTTTTGGTAGTTCGTATTTTTCTAGGAATTTGTCAATTCTTCCAGATTGCCCAGGTTTTATTTTTTTTTGCATATATTTTATAATATTCTCTTTTAATTGTATTTCTATGGTATTGGTTGTGATCTTTCCTCTCTTGTTCATGATTTTATTATTTGGATCCTTTTCTCTTTTTGAGAAGTCTGATGAAGGGGTTATCAATTTTATTAACCCTTTCAGTTACCAGCTCCTAGTTTTATTGATTTGTTCTATTTTTTGTTCTTTTTTCTGTATGTTTTATTTCTGCTCTAATCTTTATTATTTTCATTCTTCTGTTGGCTTTAGGCTTCATTTTCTTTTCTTTATTAACTCCTTTAGGTGTAAGGTGGTAGCTTGCATATTGGAGAGTTATTTTGCTTCTTGAGTAGGCCTTTATAGCTACATACTTCCCTTTTATGACCACTTTTGGTGCATCCAAAAGGTTTTGAACCATCATGTTTTCATATTAATTTGTTTCCATGTAGTTTTTTTTATTTCTTCTTTAATCTTCTGGTTGACCCATTCATTATTTAGTAGGATATTTAACCTCCATATATTTGTGGTCTTTCCATTTTTTTCTTGTGATTGACTTTAAGTTTCATAGCATTGTGATCAGAAAATATGCATTATATGATCTCAGTCTTTTTGTACTTGTTGAGGCCTGATTTGTGACCCAGAGAATGTCCCATGTGCACTTGAAAAGAATTTGTATTCTGCTGCTTCAGGATGAAATATTCTGAATATATGTATTAAATTCATCTGGTCCAGTGTGTCATTCAAAGCCATTGTTTCCTTTTTGATTTCTGGAATAGATGATCTGTCCCTTGATGTAAGTGGATGTTAAAGTCCCCTACTATCATTGTATTATATCAATTAGTTTCTTTATGTTTGTTATCAAATTTTTAAAATATCTTTGAGTGCTTTCAAGTTGGGAGCATAAATATAATTGTTAGATCTTCTTGTTGGATAGACCCCTTTATTATGATACAGTGCCCTTCATCTCTTGTTACAGGTCTGGTTTAAAATGTATTTCATCTGATAAAAGTATTTCTACTCCGGCTTTCTTTTGACAACCATTATCATGATAAATGATTTTCCATCCCCTTACTTTCAATCTGCAGATGTCTTTAGGTCTAAAATGAGTTTCTTGTAGACAGTAATTAAATGTATCTTGTTTTTCTCTATTCTGATAACCCTGTGTCTTTTGATTGGAGCATTTAGTCCATTTACATTCAGAGTAATTATTGATAGATATGGACTTAGTGCCATTGTATTACCTATTAAGTTATTGTCTCTGGAAATTTTCTCTTTTCTTTTCTAGTCTTTGTCACTTTTGGTCTTTACTTCCCACTCAAAAGAGTCCCTTTTAATATTCCCTGCAGAGCTGGTTTAGTGATCACAAACTCCTTTAATTTTATGTTTGTCTGTGAAACTCTATATCTTTGCTTCTATTCTAAATGATAGCCTTGATGATAGAGCATTCTTGGCTGCATATTTTTCCCATTTAGCATGTTGGCTGTGTCATGCCACTTCCTTCTGGCTTGCCAAGTTTCTGTGGAGAGTTCTACTACTAACCTTATTTGTCTTCCCTTGTATGTTAGAGATTTCTTTTACCTTGCTGCTTTTAGGATTTTTTCCTTATCTCTATGTTTTACAAATTTAACTACACTATGTCTTGGTGTTGGCCTGCGTTTTTGGGTTTTATTTGAACTTCTCTGTGCCTCCTGGATTTGGATGTCTGTTTCCTTCCTCAGATTAGGGAATTTTTGGTTATAATTTCCTCATATAAACCTGCCCTTTTTCCCTCTGTTTTTCTTCTGGGTTCCTATGATATGAGTTCCCAAGTCTACATTCGTGATCCAGTACCTTTCTTTCCCTCTTATTTTCAGCTTCATTATTTTCCATACTTTCATATGCTACATCATTTGTTCTTTCCTCTGATTCTTCCATCCTTGTGCTCATTACATCCAGTTGGTTTCACATATCAATTATAGCATTTTTTTATTTCATCCTGACTGGTTTTTAGGTCTTTTGTCTCTGCAGAAAGGACTCCCTTGTGTCTTTTATGCTTTTCTCAATCCTAGCTGGTATCCTTATGATTGTTGTTTTTAAATTCTGAGTCAGACATATTATTTATACCTGTTTCAATTAGATCCCTGATCATGATCCTTCTTTTGAGATGTATTCCTCCATCTTGACATTTTGTTTAGGTCTGTTTTCTCCTGTGTGTTAGGAAAGCCTGTTACATTTCCTGCTCTTGGATGTCATGGCTTTATTAAGAAGAGGTTATTTACTGTCCAGGGCCTGACCCTTCAAGAAGTGTTTCTGGCATATGATGTGTGCACTTTGCTGCTATGTTTGGCTGCTCTTTCCTTCAGGTCATTTCTCGACAGTTTTTCCATGCCTGTAGTGGGGAGTGTTTGGACCTTGTTCAGAGTGTGGTGAGCTTTTAAAAGTGTATTCTGGTCTGCTTTTGAAAAGAGGCCTGATCCTATTTCCACTAGAGCTGAAGCTTTGCAACAAGTACTATATGGTCAGCAGAGTAGGATAGTGTGGGGATCGGTGCTTATCTTCTGGGGGTGGAGCCCACTGGTCTGGTTCTCAGGCACACTTGCCCTAGTAAAGAAGCACTTGCAGAATGCAGGCAGATGTGGCTTGGTGTAAGCAACTCAGGCCTCCCCTGTCAATGGGGCTGTGCTGCTCTCCGAAAACAGTCATACTGATGGATGTGGGAGAAAAGTGGTGCCAGCCCTCTCCCTTGTCCCAGGAGAGGTGAGTTCATGTCCACCACTGTCTGGGGAGGCCTCAAAGAAGAGTAAGTCTCGTCTTGGGTGTCTGAGGCATCTGTCAGATCCCTACCTTCATCCTGTGTGTGGGCTATCTGCCTGCCCAGCAGCACAGTGCACCTATATTTTATCCCAGACACATCTCAAAACTCCAAACTTTAGGTACCTATTGCAGTGCTGACTTGCACTGATCTTCTGGGTGAGGGTCTCACCATGCTGGTGCTCATGCCAGTCTGTCAAAAGGACATTTGCATGAATGCACAGGAGCTTGGAGTTTAGAGCAAAGCACAGCAAAACCCTAAGTCCAGGTTAACTGCCCTCAGCAGGTGTCTCTGCCTCGACTCTTCAGGGGTGAGGGGTAACCCAATAGTGCCTGTAGGCTCTTTTGTCCCTGACAGGCAAAACTGCCTTTCCCAGATGTACTCCAAGAAGGGAGGAATGTCTTTCTTAGTGTGTCCCTGGGGATCCTCAGATTGCACAGTCCACTCCTGGGGATTGCCCTCCTTTTCCACAGGAATACTGCAGTGCCAACTGGCCTCCACACCAGCCACTCTCAGAACTCTAAAACTGCAGTCTTTGAGCTCTGATGTTTGCAAACACTCAAGATAATCAGCCCCTCTCATTTTCCCAGTCAATAACTTTGGAGAAGATATTTCCTTGTGCAATCCCTGTGTACTGCTATCTCTCTCTCCTCTCTCCTCTCCCATCTCTCCCCTCTCCCCTCTCCCCTCTCTCCTCTCATGGTACCCATGATACCAATCCCCCCCACCCTGGCCAAATCACACCTCTGCACCTCCTGCCCTACACAATGTGGCTTCTCTCCCTCTTCATGCAGTTTGTTCTGTCAGTCCTCAGCTCTATTTCTTGGGTGTTCAGATTGATCTGATATTTATCTAGCTTTTTTCAAAGGAGGAGGCAAGCACAGTGCCCCCATGAGGCTGCTAATTAAATCTAAACAGACTTCTTTCCTCTCTCCAATTCTTGCTATTCCAATAACAAAAGAAGGCATTTTCAATGCAGATGACATCACGCAAAACAAAGAAACACCAAAACAACTACAAAAATTCCAAGAGTTCCTTAAAATATGCTTAGTATTTCTTCTTTTATGTTCAGTTTATCTGTCTTAAATTTTGAAGTATATACAGCTCTGTAAATGGAATATCGATAGGCCTTTTTTTCTCTACTCAAATAATCTCTGCCTTTGAAAACTCTTGTGTTTACTGTTAATTTGTCTGCTTGATCTATGAATGATTAAGAGAACTATGTAAAAATTCCTATGATAGTCAATTTCTGCTTATAATTGTTTTGAATTTTATTTTATACACCTTGTTGCTATGCTATTAGTTATAGTCAAGTTTAGAATGCTTTCATCTTTCTTGATAATTATTTTTATCAATGTATTATGATAATTATGTCCATCTTTTGCTTTTAAGTTTTTTTCATATTAATGTAACTGTTATATATTTTTAAACATTTATTTATTTTTTAAATGTTTTTATTCCTGAAAGGGAGGGAGAGAGAGAGAGAGAGAGAGAGAGTGAGACAGTGTGAGCAGGGGAGGGTCAGAGAGAGAGGGAGACACAGAATTTGAACCAGGCTCCAGGCTCTGAGCTGTCAGCACAGAGCCAGATGTGGGGCTTGAACCCACGAACCATGAGATCATGACCTGAGCAGAAGTCAGACGCTTAACTGACTGAGCCACCCAGGAGCCCCAGTAACTGTTATATTAATTAATGTAACTATCATATAACATGATTTTTGTCTATTATTTTCCTGGTATATATTTTCATGCTTTGTCTCTTAATATCTCTATGTACATATAATTTAGAGGTTTTTGTTTTAATTTGCATATAGTAGATTTTAATAGTCTCTGTCTTTTACCTTGTATTTGGTATGTTGGTAATTTGTGATTATTGACACATAGGGATTTATTTCCATAGTCATATTTTTTATTTCTTTTCTCTTGCTTTTCATATTTTCAGTTTTGCAAAGGATCAGCCACCTTCACTCATACCACCCATGCCGCATTGTGTAAATATACAATATTATTTATTGTGAAAGGTTATATACAGAGAAATAGCAAAGTATAAATAGCCTTTATTTTATTTTATTTAAAAAAATTTTAATGAGGTTTATTTTTGAGAGAGAGAGAAACAGAGCACGAGCAGGCAAGAGACAGAGAGAGAAGGAGACACAGAATCCGAAGCAGGCTCCAGGCTCTGACCTGTCAGCACAGAGTCTGAAGCAGGGCTTGAACTCAAAAGCCGTGATATCACGACCTGAGCCAAAGTCAGGCATTTCACGGACTGAGACACTCAGGCGCCCCATTAAGTCTTTAAAGATGTAGGTGGATAACACCTTTTGGCCATATCGGAGAACTCTATCCATTACATTTGATTTTCTGTTAGTAGTCTTCTGTAGATTTGTTGGAAATTATTGAAGATTCCACATTGCCACTTTTTATGTTTTCAGCTAACACTTAGAAATGTGTACATACGTAATTAGAAATATTTAGAGAAGGTATTTTGATTTCTGTTTCTTTGAATGGACATATTGAAATTATTCACTATTCTGGTCCTCAGAGCTCTGTGTTTAGAAAGTACACTCTTTATCCAGGATATATAGTCATGTCATCTTGCTGGGATGAAGATGATGGCAGCCTACTAGAGCAGAAAAAAAAAAGTAGTTTAGTTACTTGGAGACTTGAGTTCTGCTTTTTACCCGTAGTAGTTATGCAATCTTAGAACCTTAACTTTTGACTTTTTATTTTCTGTATGTGTAAAGAGGGAGATAATCCCAATCTTCTTATTTTAAGGTTATTGACTAATATGTTAAGTCCCTAGGTTTTGCCTAAAACTTACTAAGCAGTTGATAAATCTTAATTCTGTTTTTCCCTTTCACTTGAGCGTTGCATTATTTTAACATTTTTATACCCATTTAAAATGTGATACTTTAGTAATTTTCATTAGTGATGAAGAAACAAAATTTATCTTTCAGTTTGATTTCATGGGCTCTGAAGTAGCAGTTGCAACTGAGAAAGTTGTCCATATCATTGGTGTAATCAATACTGTAAGTATTTATGTTTCTATTAAATAAGAAACATTCCCTATGAATGCAGTAATAGTGTTTGTATATGTAGCATTTCCAGTTTTTTTGAAAGTATAGTCCCACCAACTAGTTTCATCCACCAATGGATTTCATCTCCAAAAATGTGTAAATTCAATATATATTAGCATTATGTATAGAGATGTAATGTTATATTTATGATTACCTAAAACTGTATATTATGTATCTTCTGTTTTTAGGTATTTTCCCAGCTTAAAGTGACAGTTATGCTAACTTCTTTGGAGCTCTGGTCTGATCAAAATAAGATTTTGCTTAGTGGGGATGCTAATGAAATACTACAAAGATTTGTGTCATGGAAAGAACAATTTTTGTCTCAAAGGTCCCATGATCTGGCATACTTATTAATGTAACTACCTTATTTTCATTCATATAGGGTTTATCAAATTATTTGATATGTTAACTATCAATATTATATACAAAATGTGTTATGCATTATAACAAAACACCTCAAAAAAAGATTGTATGTATACCATATTGACAAAATGCAAAATATAAAAATCTGAAAACAATGGAAGACACTAAGTCATAGTAAACCATTATTAGAGTGGACTTTTTTCCTATGGAAATGTAATAGACTTGAAAATTCAGAAAGCCTTGGGATAAATATGGGCCTCAATGATTTTAAAGATTTTTTCAGAGGTATATAATTGAAACCATTATTTTAACATTAAATACAATGTATTTTAGTTAAAAGAATGCAATAGTTCCATACAATGCTGGTTAAAATACAGTATATCAAACAAGTAATGTGATTACCATCAGGTATATCTATACTGACCAAAGGTGTAGCTATTTAACTACTTACACTATTTCTTTCAAGAGTATACATGTTTTTTTGTTTTAACTATTTGATTATTTAGATGGAAATAATAAAAATATTTCTGAAGATATGAATAATATGCAATAGATTTATAAATCTATTGATGTTTCCTGCAGAATTTAAGGACAGGTTTGGGGACTCAGGAACTACAATAACTAAGGATTGAAATGCATAAAGATACTTTATACATTCTATTTTTTCTTTTTTTAATTTTTTTAATGGTTATTTGTTTTTGAGAGAGGAAGAGAGAGAGAGAGAGAGAGAGAAAGCACATGAGCAGGAGACGGGCAGAGAGAGAATGAGACACAGAATCTGAAGGAAGCTCCAGGCTCTGAGCTTTCAGCACAAAGCCAGACGTGAGGCTTGAACCCACCAACTGCGAGATCATGACCTGGGCCAAAGTCAGAAGCTTAACCAACTGAGCCATGCAAGAGCCGAATCTCTTTTTTTTCTTAATGAGTCCACTGCATATTCTGTCTCCTTGTCTCCCTCTCCTCCATTCCAACATTTTTAAGATGCTATAGGGGTTCACTATGTGCAAATCATGGCAGGAAGCTATCCTGACTTGTAGATCTTAGGATTATATCCATCCAGTGATGGCAACAGTGATGATTAATGTTTTGGAAGGATTAGGCACTGCTGGTTTTGGGGCTGTATATTATATAATGTTAAAGTAGACTTTAAAACTTAACTTTGTAGGAATTGTGGGATATTACACAAATACGAAATGGTTTAAAGCATTAGATATGATATGTAATATTTGTATTTAAAAAAATAGCTTTAGTGGCACCTGGGAGGCTCAGCTGGTTAAGTATCCAACTTCGGTCAGGTCATGATGTCACAGCTGGTGAGTTTGAACCTTGTGTCAGGCTCCGGTGCTGACAGCTCGGACCTGGAGCCTGCTTTGGATTCTGTCTCCCTCTTGCTCTCTGCCCCTCCCCCACTCACACTCTATCTCTCTCTCTCTTTTAAAAATAACTAAGCATTAAAAACAGTTTTTTAAATCATAGCTTTATTGAGAAATTGAATTCTTAAAGTTTGCAGGAGCCCAACAGTGACCACAAGAAAGCGTGGTTAGGGACGCGGGGATGTGCCTGCACACGGGGCTCCCTGCCTGGGCAAGGCATGCCTGCAAACGGGGTGCTCTGCCAGGAGGCCTGCACACAATATCCAAGTTTAATGGTCCGCTCGCAAACGAGGGAACATGCCCTCCTTAGAAGTAAGGAGGAGGCTGGAATTGTGAGCAGGCCTCTTAGTAAACATGTTGTGGTCACTTCCTCCCTTTGCTCCCCCCTGTCCTTGGAATGTGTTTGGCTACTTGCCCTTAATTGGTAAAGGAATGCATCTTGTAGGTTTCAGTTTGTATCCAGTTACCGGGGTATAAAATAAACCGCAAGAGGGGCTTGCGTAGAATTGTTCCTCTGGCCAGAGTTGTGTCTGTGCCTGTTCTTTGTGTGTGTCCTGTCTTTGTGTCATTTCGTCCGCAACAAAGTTCATTAAGTTAGAATTTAAAAGGCATTTATTCAGAAGAAAAATTTTATTATATGAAAAATGTATTATTTATTATAGTTATAGGAACCATCTTGATTATGTGGGAGCAACATATCATGGAATGGCATGCAATCCAAAGTTTGCTGCAGGAATTGCTCTGGTATGCATTTTATTCTCATCTACTCAGTAATTATATCATGTTTTAAAAGTTAATATCCACTTCAAGGAACAAAATATTTATAGTTCTCTACCGTGCTGTTTTGACAAATTTTTATAAAGTCCTTTTTTTATTAGATTTTGAAACTCAAATATTATAATTTTTAAAGTTTTTTGTTGTGGTGGTAAAATATGCATAACATAAAATTACTATTTTTACTAGTTTTAAATGTATAATTCAGTAGTACTAAGGTAAGTTCATATTGTTGTGAAATGGATCGCCAGAACTTTTCATCTTGCTTAAATAAATATTTGTACATTTTGACCAACATGGTTCAACTTTCCAAACAATCTAGACCCTGGAATCCACCATTCTACTCTGTTCTGTGAGTATGACATGTTTAGATTCCACATATAAGAGAGATCATATATTTGTCTTTTTGTGTCTGGCTCATTTCACTTTGCATAATTTCATCCAGATTCATCTATTTTGTTGCAAATGGCAGGATTTCATTCTTTTCATGGCTGAATAATATTCAAACAAATACATATATATACATATATATGTATATACATATATATATAACATTTTTTATCCATTTATCTGTCAATGGACATTTAGGTTATTTCTGTACCTTGACTATTGTGAGTAATGCCACATGCATATGGGAGTGCAGATAGCTCATCAAGATATTGATTTCAATTATTTTGGGTATGTACCCAGAAGTATGTATTTGCTATATCATATAGTAGTTCTACTTTTAATATTATGAGGAACAATCATACTTATTTCTAGGAACACTGAACCATTTTATAATTCTATCAACAGTTTACATTTTATATTCATCACGTCTTTATCAACATTATCTTCTGTTACTGTTCTTGTTTTGAATAGTAGCTATCCTAACCAGTATGAAGTGATATTTCATTGTGGTTTTGATTTGCACTTCTTTGATTACTAATGATATGGAGCATCTTTTCATTGCTTTTTGTTTTTTGTGTATTATCTCTGGAGAAATGTCTATTCAAGTCCTTAGTTTGGTTTTTTTTAACCATATAATCCAGCAGTTGTCCTCTTTGGCATTTCCCAAATGACTTGACTACTTATATCTACACAAAAACCTGCATATGAATGTTTATAGCAGTTTTATTCATAATTGCTAAAAATTGGAAACAACCACAGTATCCTTTAATACATGAATGGATAAACAGTCTGGAGTAAATTGATATAAAGGGATACTATCCGATTTCTTAAAATGAGCCATCAAGCCATGAAGACATGGAGAAAAATGCATAGTGGTTAGTGAGAGAAGTCAATCTGAAAAGGTTACATACAGTGTGTTCTAACAAAGGAAAACCTGGAGATGGTAAAAAGATTATCGGTTGTCAGGGGTTTGTGTCTTGGTGACATCATTACTTTCCAAGTGTTTCTTTGAAGACAAAAATGCTACCTGCAAGTTGTCAGAGTATTCTGCCTTTAAAAAAATTAATTTGACTCTCTCCCCAAAATATTTCTGAAGTCAAAACTGATTACAAATTCAACCCTTAGGAATCTGTGTTTTTTTCCCTAAGTGTTCATTGAAAATTAATATAATTACTGAAACAATGCATTTTCTTCTATAATTTTGTTTAAGCTTATTGAAATATAATATGTAATAAAAGCATATGAGTGCATTAATCTTATTTTGTTATATATCACTGCCATTTGGATTAAACATAGTAGAACCCAAAAAGAAAAACAAAATTTGCCTATTTTTTTTTCCTAATTTTCCATAGTCCTAAGAAAATAATGGTATTTGGCACAGTAGTTTCCTAAATTTGTATTTGAATTTAGGTAATCTGGCCAAAAAGAAAAGATCAAGGGGGTAAAAAAATAATTACTCCTGTCAATAAACAGAGAAAGCAATTCTCTTTGGCTTTGTTTTGTGTTTAGTATCCACAGATGATAACTTTAGATGCATTTTCAGTTGTTATGACACAGTTGCTTGGAATTAATCTGGGATTAACATATGATGATATCTACAATTGTTACTGCCCAGGAACTACATGCATAATGAATCCTGAAGCAATGTAAGATTTTATTTTTATTAAATCTGTGTCTTCTCTTGGGAATTGTTTGTAGTAGTCGCTGATATATAATCTCTTGCAGTACAACCTGAGTAAGAATATTTTTATTAAATACATAATGTGCTTGTTTAAACTCATTTAAGGAGGAGTATTTCATATTGTAGAAAATATGCTTAATATTTCTACATTCAATGTTACACAGAAAGTAAATGTTGATGGTTACCTTCTGGGGGTTTACTAGAGTCTTGAGGTGAAATTCATTCAACTAACGATATTATGTAATCAACATTTACTGTGTTGCAAGTGTTGTGTTAGTCTTACAAATGGTTAACAAGATAGCTATGTCCTAAATATCTTAGTCTATCAGGGCCTGAAAATGAAACATTAGACACAAGAATAAACAAAGTATAAACTAAGCTTATGCCAAGAAGGAAATAAATAGGGAATACATGGAGAGAAGGAACTTTCTGATAAAGGAAAGTTTTTCTGAGGAAACAGTTATGAGGGAAATGAATCTGTTAATGTAAAGAGCTTGTTGAAAACTTTTCAGGGCCAACAAATTAAGTAGTAGCTTGAAAAGCTCAAAAGACTAAAATGAGGAAATTGGGAGAAAGATAAAAATGAAAAACAAAAAGGCTGGGACTATAAGGAAGAATGTTTTAGACATAGGGGTAGGAAAGTAAAATGCAATGAGACTAAAGCATAACAAGTCAGGAGAAGAAGTCAAGTGCTGATTCAGGAATGTATTAAAGAGCCTGATTATGCAATCATGATGCAAGAGTTGGAGTTTTATCATAAAGGTTAACAAAACACATTTTAAATTGATTTATGTGTTATGGATAGTAAGATTACCTTAAAATGAATGTAAAATATATCAGAGGGAACAACCATATGATAATATTTTGGAGATGATTCTCATAATACAGAATATTAAGATTGAGGAGAAAAAAGATGTGAAGAATTATTTGTAGGCTTTTAGATATCAGTTATTAACAGGTGTTGAAAAAGGCAAATATTTTAGGAAAGGATAAGTCTTAAGGGCAGTTTATGTTAATTTGGGGATTGTGAGTCACCCATTAGGGTTAAATACACAGTTATATAGGTTCTGATCTCAGAGGACAAGGAATTTGAAATGTGTGAGCCAACAGTTTATTGGTGGAAGCTCAAACCATGAACAGAATATTTTGAAGGAAGTTGAAAGAGTGATAAGAGGTGCCTTAAGATTTAGCTTTGTGTACTTTTCACACTTGCAGGCTGAGTAATTGGGGAAAACCAGTGATATGCAGTGAGAAGGAAAGGAAGGAAGAAATACTAGAATAAGAACCAAACAGAATGGAGTTTTACCTAGGGAAGAATATGTTATAAGAATAAGGGAGAGGATGGAAATCAAATGGTAAAAGTATCAGCATGGTATTTTAGCCTACCTCAGAATGGTATTTCATTCTCTCAAAATACAGAGTGAAACTAGGAAAATAAACAAAAAAATTAAACCATATGCCACAAGTTTTCCAAACTGAAATGCACCAAAAATACCAGAAGGTGGGACCAATCCACTAACAAATTGCTGCATGAAGTAAGTAGCTGTATGGGAGGAACTAAAATAGGAAAACAATAGGAACTCTAAAAATCTTTCTGACCTAGGAACTCAGAAATCATTGGATAAGCCATACCCCGAGAAGTTGTTCCTACTGATACTGAAATATCTATAAGATCATTTCAGGAGCCAGAATTGGTAGGGATGTAGCAAATTGTAGGTAAGAGCAAATATACTATGAACAGTTCCTAAGTAGCTAGTATGGCCTTGATCTCTGCCCTTTAAAAAATCTAGTAACAAGAGCACACCTATCAGCCATATAATGATTTTAAAATACCATTCCTCACTAAAAAAGAACTGAACGAATGATTGGTTCCCGGGCTAAAGTAAATAAATTCAAAATGGGTAAAAGACCTAAATGTGAAACAGAGAACCATCAGAATCCTAGAGGATAACACAGACAGCAACATCTTTGACCTTAGCTGTAGCAACTTCTTATTAGATGTGTCTCCTGAAGCAAGGGAAACAAAAGCAAAGACGAAATATTAGGACTTCATCAAGATAAAAAGCTTCTGCATAGGGAAGGAAACAATAAAACTAAAAGACAATGTTTGGAATGGCAGAAGATATGTGCAAATGACATATCTGATGAAGGGTTAGTATCCAAAATCTATCAAAAAAAACTTCTCAAACTCAGCACCCAAAAAACAAATAATCCAGTTAAACAATGGACAGAAGACACGAATAGATCGTTTTCTAAAGAAAAAGCCATAAGATGGCTAACAGACACATGAAAAGAATCATCTGGGAAAGGCAAACCAAAACTACAATGAGATATCACCTCACACCAGTCAGAATGGCTGAAGTTAACAACCCAGGAAACAATAGATGTTGATAAGGATGAGGAGAAAGTCCCACTGTTGGTGGGACTGAAAACTGGTGCAGCCAGAAAGCAGTATGGACCTTTCTTAAAAAGTTTAAAATAGAACCATATCATCCAGCAATTGTACTTCTGGGTATTTTCCCATAGGATCCAAAAGACTGATTTGGATAAAAGAGAAAAGCGGTCAACATGGTGGAGAAGTAGGGGGCCCGAAGTTCCCTGAAGTTCCCTCATACCTCAAACACAGCAGTGTTGAGGCCAGAAGACTTGGAATTCGAAGAGTCTGGGCTGCAGAGTGACAGAGACATCTCCAGGAGCCCACGGGGACAACTTGGTGGGCCATAGGTGCGTGATTGCAAACTGGGAGACATAAAATGGGTACTGTAGGCATGAAGGGGAGGGATCTCCTTTTGTGGAGAGACAAAAGGAAGAGAAAGAGAGGGTGTGCAAATGTAGAATTGTATTTGGACAAGAGAGAAACCATGGACCAGGGATCAGAAAAAACAGAGAAAGATCCAATTTATATCTGTGGGGCTTTCTCTGGTCTGGGACTGGCTGCCCTGTTCCCAGGCATAGGGAGGAGGGAAGCCAGCCCCAGCCTCAGTAACAAGCTCAGAGGTGCAGTCTGCAGTGGGAGAAAGCAATCCCCTCCCTGGAGTGCTGTGGGAAGAAGGTATATAGTCGTTCCAAGGACAAAGGACCCTGCCTGCACCTGCCAGCCAGAAGCCCTTTATCAGCAGGGCAGAGCAGCACTTCCCCAGAACCAGGGCTCAAGGAGCAGGATCCTTTAAGACATTGTGGTTTGAATACCAGCGAAGCCCCTGGGAGGCACAGGAGACTGTGGAGCATTGAGAGGGGGAGGGGGAACAATCTGCTTGCACCCATGCAGCACTGTGAGGACAGCCTGAATTGAGTGGTTTGTGACACTGGGTCCGGGGAGGGTGTCGCCATTTTTCTCCCCATCACCAACAAGGTGGGACTTAAGGGAATCAAGCGGCCCAGGTAGGACTCACCTACACCAAACCACGCCCCTCCACTCATGGTAACTGGGGCTCTACTGGAGCAAGATTGATGCTGACCAACCAGACAGCTCTCTTCCAGACCAGCACAGCCACCGGTTCTGAGGCACCCACGGTTTTGCATTTTTTTATTTAATTCTTGGTCAGTTCTTTGTGTGTGTGTGTGTGTGTGTGTGTGTGTGTCTGTGTGTGTGTGTGTGTGTGTGTGTGTGTGTGTGTTGTTTTCATCCTTTTCTTCCTCTTATTTCTTCCCTTCTCTAGTGTGGTTATTCTGGTTGTTGGTTTGTTTAAGCAGACATATTTAACCTGTTCTCTTTACACCTGTTCTATATCTCCTTATTCTTTATTTTCCTCTCTCTGGATTAAGCCATATAGTTTCTCTGCCTAGTCAATTTTATTTTATTCTTCCCCACCCATGTCATTTCTTTATATGGAATAAGGCTTCTTGCACCACCACCCCCTTTTTAAAACAATTTTTTTTCTCAGGGTTACTTCAACAAACAAATCAAAGCACACTTGGTGGAGAGTCCAAACCACCACTAAGAGTAGGGAGAGAAAGAAACCAAGTCGCAGCAACAGAGAGCATGTTACACATTCCAAAAATGCCTCCTGATGGGCCACGCCGTGGACAATGTACGACCCCTCTTTAATATCGTAGTGCTTGCAGGTGTAGGACACATAACAAGTTTTTGAAACACAAGGAATAGAAAACTAGTCAAAATGATGAAACAGAAGAATTCTCCTCAAAGAAAATTTCAGGAAGAAATGACAGTTAAAGAATTTCTTAAAACATACACAAGCAATATATATGATCAAGAATTTAGAATAGTAGTCATAAGATTAATTGCTGGGCTTGAAAAAAGCATAGAAGACAGCAGAGAATCTATTGCTGCAGAGATCAAGGAACTAAAATATAGTCGTGATGAATTAAGTAATGCTGTAAATGATGTGCAAAGTAAACTAGATGCAATGACAGTGAGGATGGAAGAGGAAGAGGAGAGAATAAGTGAAATAGAAGATAAAATTATGGAAAATGATGAAGCTGAGAAAAAAAGGTAAAAGAAATACTAGACTATGAGGGGAGAATTAGAGAATAAGTGATCCATGAAACATAATAATATTCATATCATAGGAGTTCCAGAAGAAGAAGAGAGAGAAAGGGGCAGAAGTTTTACTTGAACAAGTGATAGCTCAGAACTTCACCAATCTGGGGAAGGAAGCAGCCATCCAAATCCAAGAGGCACAGAGAACTCCCTTCAGATGTAACAGGAATAGGTCTTCTCCATGGCATATCATAGTGAAACTGGCAAAATGCAAATATAAAGAGAGAATTCTGAAAGCAACTCAGAATAAACGTGCCTTAACCTACAAAGGTAGACACATAAAGGTAGTAGTAGAATTGTCCACTGAAATTTGGGAGCCAGGAGGCAGTGGCAGGAATATCCAATGTGCTGAATAGGAAAAATATGCAACCAAGAATCCTTTATCCAGAAAGGCTGTCATTCAGAATAGCAGGAGAGATAAAGTGTTTCCTAGATAAACAAAAACTGAAGGAGTTCATGACCGATAAATCAGCTCTACAAGAGATACTGAGGAGGACTCTGTGAGTGGAATGCTGCAAAGACTACAAAGGTCCAGAGATAACATCACAAGCATGAAACCTACAGATAACACAATGACACTAAATCTATATCTTTTAATAATAATTTTGAGTATAAATCAACTAAATCAAAAGGCATAAGGTATCAGAATGGTAAGAAAACAAACAAACAATATCCATCTATATGCTGTCTTCAAGAGACCCATTTTAGACCTGAGGAGACCTTCAGATTGAAAGTGAGAGGATGGGGAAACATCTGTCACACTGCTGTAAGTCAAAAGAAAGCTAGAGTGGCCATACTCATATCAGACAAACTAGATTTTAAACTAAAGGCTATAACAAGAGATGAAGAAGGTCATTATATCATAATTATGGGGTCTATCCATCAAGAAGAGCTAATAATTATAAATGTTTATGCACCCAATATGAAAGCACCCAAATATATAAATCAATTAATCACAAACATAAGCAATCTTATTGGTAAGAGCATGGTATTTGCAGGTGATTTTAATACTCCACTTACAACAATGGACAGATCATCTAGGCAGAAAGAAGAAACATCAATGAAGAAACAATGGCCCTGAGTGATACACTCGTCCAGATGGACTTGGCAGATAAATTCAGAACTTTTCATCCAAAGGCAGCAGAATACACATTCTTCTTGAGTGCACATGGAACATTTTCCAAGATAGATTATATACTGGATCAAAAGACTGATTTCAAGGGATACATGCATACCCCAATATTTATAGCAGTGTTATCAACCATAGCCAAATTATGATAAAAGCTCAAATGTCCATTGATTGGTGAATGGATAAAGATGTGATATATATATATATATATATATATACATACATACATATATATGTGAAATGTGATATATATATGTGATATATATTTGAGATGTGATATATATATATGAAAATTACTCAGCCATAAGAAAGAATGAGATCTTGCCGTTTACAATGATGTGGATGGATCTAGAGTATAATGCAAAGCAAAATAAGAGAGAGAGACAAATTCCACATGATTTCCCTCACTTAGAATTTGAGAAATAAAACAGATGAACGTGGAGAAAAAAGAAAGACAAAGCAGAAAAAAGACTCTTAACTATAGAGAACAAACAGTGTTGTTGGATGGGAGATTGGTGGGGGGATGGGCTAAATGGGTGATTGCTATTATGGAGGGCACTTGTGATGAGCACTGGGTGTTGCATGTAAGTGATGAATCATTAAATTCTCTACCAGAAACCAATAATACACTACATGTTAACTAACTGGAATTTAAATAAAAATTTGGAGAAAAAAACTGAAAAAAAAATACATGTAATAGTTGACTCCCAACTGAATTTTTTTGCTATAAAGTGCCAATATTGTGAGGAAATTTGAATGACATCTGAGGATGTCATTAGTAATGTATAATTATTTTCTGATTTTAAAAGGTCTGTTTTGGAATTAATATCTATGTAAGAATTGTACATTAAAATATTTAGAGTTACTAGGATTGTGTTTGACAACAGGAAAAAATTATTCTTTTGTACTATTTTTGTGTCATTTCTCTAAGTTTTAGATTGTTACAAAATTAAATAAAAATTCATTAAATTTTACATGTAGAAGTACAGAAATATTAAAATAGTCAACAATATAAAAAGAACCTAGGGTTTATACATTTTATATAATCAATGTCGAGATATTTTAATTGATCGATTTTGTTATCGCAGTAGAAATGTTTGTGATTTTTCACTAATATTTTCAACTATATTTCTTCAGTTTTTGACATAAATTATCTAGTATGTTTCATTTTCTTGTAATTAGTGCTTATAATAATGATTATAATTGTGATTTTGGCAACCATAATGAAAATAATAATAGGACATATTCAAAGAAAGATTTTTGTGTGGTAAGCATGTTTGTTTAATATATTCTAATTCATGTCACCTTAACTTCCTCTACATGCTTTAATATATTGAATTACCATCAAAAAAACTTATTGCTGTTATTTATAACTTGTATTAAAAGCACTCTCCTTCTTGGCCCTTCGGTAAGTGAAGTACTACAGAATTTTTAGTACTTTTCAGTAAATCATAGAGTATTACTTTGATACTGGTTTTATTCCATTTATATCTGAGGAATATGATTTATTTTTAGACATTCCCTTGGTGTAAAGTATTTTAGCAGTTGCAGCATTGATGAATTTAAGCATAAGCTTTCACAGCCTGAATTTGAATGTCTTCAGAATAAAACAGTTTCAGAAGTCTTTCGCCAAGGAAGAACTACAGCTTGTGGTAATAAAATTATGGAACCACCAGAACAATGTGATTGTGGTTTACCAGAGGTTAGTGACAAACATTAATAACTTATCTAAAGATTTGCTTTTGTGCTTCTCATGTAGTCTTATAAATATAGATGTGATATAGGAGGACTTTTTATGAAATGCTGCACCATTTCATTAAATATCCAAGATATGGTGCTGTAGGGCTTGTGATAACTGATATCTTGAATTTGAAGCATTTGAAGAGTTGAAGTAAGAGGTCAGTGTAGCATGGATTAAAGAGGTAGATTTTCTTTATTGTGTAACCATTAATAGCAATACCTCTTTCTGTATCATAAACATTATTAACATAAATACTATCATCATCACCTTAATCATCCCCTGAATTCCGCCAAGGTAACTGTATTGGTTCATTAAGTTTTATATGTATGTTGTTATTTACATCCTCATTTCCTGATTTCTGTCCTTGCATTTGGGGGAACTTTATTTATTTTAACATCACTTCACATAACTGGGTTAATAATAATCCTTGGTTTGTTGTTATATTTAAGTATTTGCTATTACTTTTTCTTTCCAGTTGTGCTTGGTAAGATCTAATCTGCATTTTATTATGCCTGTCTTTATATACTTATGCATGTTGATTTTTTTTGAATGTTCCATATTTGGTTGAGAAAATGTAAACTCTTGAATTCTTAGAAACAAAATTCTACGTTAATTGATTATATCACAATTTATAAGTGAATGCTTCAAATAATTCATATTTTTTATGAATTTTATTTGCCTGAACTCTTGGCACTTGAGAGATAATATCTATGTGTTCAACTTTGCAGTTGGATTTGCCTAATTATTACTATATGTTATTCAATTTATTCTCTCTGTATTTTGAAGCTTTTTTATATGGTGGAGTCTTACCTTATGATTGTTATATCTTCCTGGAAATTTAACTTTCATTTTCAATCACTGAATCTCTTTATCCTCAATGTTGCTTTCTGTTTTAAGTCTATTTGGTCTGACATATCTATATATCTATGCACACACTAGCTTCCCTTAATGAGCATTTCCCTGATATTTCTCTATTCTCATTTACTTTTTCTGCACTGTTAAGTTCAAGATCTATACTGGGTTTAATTTATTATCCAATCTGTCTTTGATTTATCAGATTATCCTCTTAAACAATTTGTGATTAATATTTTTGCATATTTTATTAACTAAAGTCCATAATTTATTCAGATTTCTTTTTTGGGGGGGTTCCAATTTACTTATTTATTTATTTATTTATTTAGAGAGGGAGGGGAAGAGAGAGGGGGAAAGAGATATATCCTAAGCAGGCTCTGCACATGTCAGTATGAAGCCTGACTCAAACTCACGAACCATGAGATCATGACCTGAGCCAGGTGCTTAATCGACTGAGCCATCTAGGCACCCCCAGATTTCTTTTCTTTATACTGCATAGCCTCTTTCTGTGCCAGGATCTTATCTAGTATACCTCATTACATTTAGGTGTTATGATGCCTTAAAGTCTTCTATATTTTTTTAACTTTAGTTGCCCCCAAATTTCCATATTTTTATGTTCATTTTGCCATACTTGTTTTTTAATTAAAATTTTTTTCATCCCTTTTGATCTGAGCCTTTTTTCTTTCTTCCTCTATTTAAGCAGTTTAGTGGATGTATACTTTTTATTTTCCTTTAGTGATTATTCTTGTATTTGTACCATACATATTTAAGTTTTAACCATATCTAGGCCACCTCCAAAATAATGGGGTTTATAACCTAATCAACTAACATAACATATTTGTAAATATTGCATTTCTGTCACCTCTGTGCTTTACATTAGAAAATTCTTTAAAACTTTTATTCTGAAAATACTTGTTTTATTTTACCTATCATTTCCTTTTGTTATTAGTTTTTTTTTGCATGTCAGAGTTTCATTCTGAAGAATTTTATTTAAATTATATTCTCTTTCTTAAAATATTCTTTAGTATTTTTTAGTTCACTTGAAAGGAAGTTCTCTGTCCATTTAAATGATAAATATTTATGACATACTCATTTCATTGTTGTATATAATACACATGAAATATACATGAAATATATGCATGAAGGATGAACAAAGTGTGTAATGGATATATACTTAACAAGCACCTGAATAATTTGTGCTCAGACCTTATCTACTAAGTTTGAAAGTGATGCCTCCTCTTTAGTTTTCATGAAGAGTTTAGAAGGGCAAGTTTTAAATTTTTTGTGAATATTTGATAGAGTCACCAGTGAAGCCATCTGACTTGGTCTTATGATTCTTGGGAGGTTTTGATTACTGACCCTATCTCCTTACTAGTAGTCAATCTATTCATATTTTCTGTTTCTTAATGATTCAGTTTTCATATATGCATTTCTAGGAATTTATCCATTTCTACTAAATTGTTCAATTATGGGCATATAATTGTTCATAATGATCTCCTATGAACCTTTGTATTTCTTGGTATCAATTGTAATCTCTCCTCTTTAATTTCTGATTTTATTATGAAGCCTCTCTCTCTGTTTCTTGGTGAGTCTAGCTGAAAGTTTGTCAATATTTTTAATCTTTTGTAAGAATTGGCTTTTAGTTTCATTGAACTTTTCTATTGGGATTTCAGTCTCCAGTTAACTTATTTCAATCTGATATTTGTTATTTTCTTCCTTCTACTAACTTTATTCTTTTTTTCTAGTTCCTATAGGTATAAAATTAGATTTTTTGAGAATTTCTTGTTTTTTTGAGGTAGGTCTATATTGCTATGTACTTCCCACTTGCAGCTGCTTTGCTGCATCCCATAGATTTTTGTTATGTTACATTTAAATTTTCATTTGTCTCAAGGTACATTTTGAGTTTTTAAAAATCTCTTTGTTGACCTATTTCTTATTCACTATCATACTGTTTTACCACCACATACTGAATTTGTACTTTTTCTAGTTTTCTTTTTGTAATTGATCTCTTGTTTCATAACTTTGTCAGAAAAGATGTTTGATATGATTTAAGAAGTCTTCTTAAAAGTACTTAAAATTATGAGACTTCTTTTGTGGCCAACACATGATCTAAAATGGAGAATGTTCCACGTGCACTTGAGAAAAATGTGTATTCTTGTGCATTTGGATGGAATGCTTTGTATATATCTATTAATCCATCTGGTCAAATATGGTTTCTTTTCTTAGAAAAATAAAGTAATAATAATTCTAAAATTTCACAAGTCTACATTAATATATTTTTAAAGGTGTGTGAAATTGTTTTTTTCTCTATAAACTTTTATGTAAGCTCCCATTAGTTAATG
This sequence comes from Hyaena hyaena, assembly GCF_003009895.1. Classification (NCBI taxonomy): domain Eukaryota; kingdom Metazoa; phylum Chordata; class Mammalia; order Carnivora; family Hyaenidae; genus Hyaena; species Hyaena hyaena. Next base: position 60,718 of record NW_024080846.1, on the reverse strand, counting down.
TGCTTCAGTAGAAGAATATAGTTATTCTTCACTTACATATAACACCCAGGAGTCATCACAAGTGCTCTCCTTAATAGTTATCACCCATTTAATCAATCCCTCACTCTCCTCCCCTCCAGCAATCTTCAATTTTTCCTCTATAGTTAAGAGTCTGTTAATGAGTTTTGCCTCTTTCTTCTTTTCCCTCTATATTTATCTATTTTTTAAATTCAACATGTGAATGAAATCCTTGGGGTGTATGTCTCCATTTCTCAGTACCATAATGGACTGTACTGCAGTGCTCAGGAGAGATAAAAGGGCAGGCCTATCATCAGTTCATTGACACACCTTAGCCAACATATATAGCTTTCACTATATTTGGATGAAGCCCTATACCCTTGCCCTGTTTATTTTTGAAGGAAGTAGTATCTGAATTCAGAGAAGGTGCCAAAGGTGTTGGGTCAATGCTAATCCAAATGTATTACGTCAGACAGGGAATTGAGGCCCTCTTGTCTTTCTTTTACTTGTCCACAGTAAAGCACAAGGGTGGCCAGGAATAGTCCATTGTCATGGCCCAAATATTTAAGTACCATGGGTTTTCTTTAGGCCAGTAGTGAGAATTTCTCCCAAAGGCAGACCATTAATGTTCTCACTGGATTCCCTCTGGCTTAATATCCAGATCTACATGAACTTATGGCTCAGACTTCAATTATTGGCTGATTTCTTTATCTTCTTGCCCTTGACTTGCATGGAATTTTGTTTGGACTTTGCCAAGTTATACATTCTGGAGACTTTGTTGCCCAGTTTTTTAATAGTTTCCTAGACACTATTCCTGGAAATAAGAGGAAAATCAGGTGTCTCTGATAGGCTGATTGCACTTTTTGAATGAACTGATTTGGGTGACTATTTCATCATCTGAGTACTCTTAGTCTTTATTAAAAATCTAGGACAGAGTCAGAGTGGACCTAAGGGAAGTGGTAGCTTGACCTGCTGGACTTCAAGGTATTTATTGGAAAACGGAGATTCATTATGGATAGACCAGTTTTACTATGTCTATAAAGACCTACTGCAATAAGCCCCAAAAGGCTTTTACATTCCCATTCTTCATGTACATGTCATTAGCCAGATTGGTCATTGACCAAATGAACTTGGAGAATGAGGTTAGTTCTTAAGCGACAATGACTTCCTAGACTTCAAATCTAGCAAAACTAGCATAGATCTCTAATCTGGTAGTTGGATGAGGTAGTTTTTATGATTTTATCAGGTTTTTGCCCAAGTATCTAATTTCTTTCCTTTCTCTTGCATTGTAAAACATAACTCAGTAAACTTTGGAGTGATTAACTGCTCTTTGTCACTTGAATTTTACTATCTATAACTGTGGCCAACATCTGAAGGAAAGTAGATTCACTTTCTTGATAGTGTAGGTGAGTGAACAACAACCATAATAATGTTTTGTTTGTTTTGTTTTTTAGTATTACAAGATCACCATTCCCCACTGATGGAACTTATCAGGAGTCTCAACAATGATAGTCAAAAACCACTTGTCCCATTGTCACTAAAGATGTCAGTACCCAATTCTGCTTCTGTCTGCCATATCTAGCCAAATGACCCATAGAACCCATCTTTGTTGGTATCTAGAAATGGATTGTGAGCTTGTCTTTGGTTTTCAACAAAAAGATTTACGATGTGTCTAGGTGGACTTCATTATGTTTATTTATATTTTTTTCCTTCTGACTTGCTGATGTTTTTGAAATTGAGTGATGATATACTTAATTAGATGGGGAAAAAAAGATATAAGACATTTACATTACTATAGTTTCCCATACCTCCTTAAGTAAATCCTATAAGAATCTAAGTTTCTGATTTCTATCATAACTCATTATTTTTGTCCCCTACTGAACTTTATATGAATGGATCATAGATTATGGGTATTTTTGATTCTAGAATATTTTCCTATATTCATTCACATGATTGAATGTATCTGTAGTTCAATGTTATTTGTTATAGAGTAGTATTTCTTTGTGTGGATATTCCTTGGAGTGTTTATCCATCAAATTATTAATAAACATTTGGATTATTTTTATTTGGGGCTATTATGAAAAAAGGTCCTAAAATATTCATGTTCAAATCTTGGTTGGACTTATGTTTTCATTTCTCTTGGGTAAATATCTAGAAGTGGAATTGTTGAGTCACATGTTAGTTGACTATTAAATCTATAACAACATGCCAAACTTCTTTCCCAAATATTGTAATATTTTATATTCCAACCATTTGTGTATGAGAATTGTAGTTGTTGCTTATCCTTATCAACTTGTTATTGGCAGTCTTTTTTCATTTTAGTCATTTGAATTTGTGCTGGTATCTCATTGTGTTTTTAATTTGTGTTTCCCCTATGACTAATTATACTGAAAAGTGTTTCATACAGTTATGGGACCATTCATATGCTTCCTTTTTGAAGTGTCTGTTCAGACATTTTGTACATATTTATAAGGTTTGATTTTTTTATTAGGTAGTTATAGAAATGCTTTTTCTAAAATAATGTTTCCTTATTTTTGAGAGAGATAGAGGCAAAGAGAAGGAGACACAAAATCTGAAGCAGGGTCTAGGCTCTGAGCTGTCAGCACAGAATGTGGGGCTTGAACTCAAGAACCATAAGATCATGGCCTGACCTGATGTTGGCTGCTTAACCAACTGAGCCACCCAGGTACCCCGAGAAATTCTTTTAAAAAATTCTTTTTAAATGTTTTATTTATTTTTGAGAGAGAGATAGAGACAGTGTGAGCAGAGAAGGGTCAGAGAGAGAAGGAGATAAGGAACTGGAAGACAGGCTTCAGTCTCTGAGCTAGCTGTCAACACAGAGCCTGACGCGGGGCTCGAACCCACGAACCGTGAGATCATGACCTGAGCTGAAGTCGGTCACTTAGCTGACTGAGCCACCCAGGAGCCCCTAGAAATTCTTAATATAAACTATATGCAAGTCTTTTGCCAGATTTTTTCTCAGTATGTGGCTTGGCTTTGTATTTTCTTAATGATATCTTTCAAAAAATCAAATTTTTAATCGGATAATATTCAGTTTATCATTTTTTTCCTTTTATGCGTTATGCTACTTGTACCCGATCTATCCCATGGTTGTGAATCTTTCTCATAAGTGTTCTTCTAGAAGTTTATTGATTTTAGCTTTTATATGTATATCTATGACCAATTTTGAGTAATGTTTGTAAGTTAAGAATCAGGATATATTTTTTCTATATGTATATCCAATTGTTCCAGGCCCATTTGTGGAAAAGCTATATTTTTCTTGGTACTTGTATTGAAAAAAAGTTTATCACATACTTTGTGATCCATTGTTTCATGCTTCTACCCTTATACCAATACCAGCACTCCTTACCCTAACTCATAAAATCAGGGGAAATGTGTAAGTAATAATGTGCAGCTATGTAAAATTTTCAGCACACTAGTAATAAAAATATTAATATTGAAGCAAATATAAACATAGTGATTTGTGACTATCCACTTTACTAATTTTTAAATATTACTATCAGTCTTGTGACATATCACTCTTTTAACCTATAGGAAGAAGGAAATGGAAGTATATTATGAAAAGCCACTAATATTTTTGTGCTCTAGTATCTAATAATTTCTAGCATTTACATTTAATATAAGGTCTTAGAGTAAGAAAATGACAAGCTTTTTCTTTGAACATTGTTTACAATAATAAAATGTCATAATTTAGAACCTCTATTCTGTTACATCCATAAATTGATAAATATTCTGAAGATGATATCTTGAAGAGATTCGGTAAAATAGAAAAGTACTCATGATATAATAAGTGAAAAACATCTAAGAATTTAGACTGCATACATTTATGTATTCCTATAAGATTGAAAGAAATTGCATTGAGTTTTTTATAGCTCAGTTGCTTGAGCATGGAGGCATGATTGATTTCTTTACCATTTTTTTTCCTATGCTGAAAATATAACTTTAACTGAAGTGGTGTTAAAAGTAAATACAGAATGGGGTGCCTGGGTGGCTCAGTCGGTTGGATGTCTGACTTCGGTTCAGGTTATGATCTCACAGTTCGTGGGTTCGAGCCCCGCATCAGGCTCTGTGCTGACCCTTGCTCAGAGCCTGGAGCCTGCTTCGGATTCTGGGTCTCCTTCTCTCTCTGCCCCTCCCCCACTCATGCTCTGTCTCACTCTGTCTCTCAAAAATAAATAAATGTAAAAAACAAATTAAAAAAGTAAGTACAGAAGTCAAAGTCATACTAGGATTGTAATTAGCTCAGGGAAATATTTTGTATATTTTGACAATAAATACAGTTATTTCTTTGATTGAAAATTCCTATTATTTAACTTTTCTCTATTTGCTTTTAGAAATGCAGTCATAAAAAATGCTGCGATCCTGTAACTTGTACTCTAATCGGAAATGCAGAGTGTGGCAGTGGACCATGCTGCGATAGAAGAACTTGCCTGGTAAACTTTCAAAATAAAACTTGATTTCTTTTCATAATTTTTTGTGCTATTGTGTGTCCATTTTTTAGAGCATTTTTTAAGCTTTTTTTTTACACAACTTTCAAATGTGTAGCTTTATGTACCAGATTCATACATAATTGATTTCTAAGTTCAGAGGATGTACGTAGATCTTTTTCAGCTACCTTAGCTGTACTTTTCATTGCATTGGTTTTAGTCTCTACTCAGGACCCATCCAGTTATTATTCAATATCAATTCCAAATTATTTGGGTGCTATGAATTTCTCTTGGTCATACCTGAATGTAGCTCTTATGACAAAATTAAAAACAAGGCATGCAACACACAGTTGATGTACAATATTTGAATAAACAGACAATAATAACAATAATAATAATCTCTCATTTTGAAAGTAGCAGAAAAGGGGTCCATGTAGAATAGCCAGCAACATGTAGCATGCCTAATATTCAAGTTTATCATTTCAAGGGACCACTGGTCCTGGAATTGAATTGAATCCTGGACTTCCTTTGGGAAATTCCCCCTTCAAATTCCTTCATTGTCACACCTGAAAGGAGACTGAGTAAGATTTATCTGTTGGGGATTGCTTCATCTTGCCTTTTTTGTGTCACTTTCAGGAGTCAACGACAATCGTAAAATCTGATTAGAGATTTGCTGGGTTCTCTGTCAGTGAAATCTCTCCTAATGTCATTCTACTCTGTTCTGTGTATGTTCTTTTTCACTCTTTGTGCTAGTAATTAAAGCCACTGGTCACTTGTCTTCAAGGAGTCAGGGACAGAGTTTCTACTACTTAGCAATAAACCTTATTGCTCTTACCTTCACCAGGGCGCTCACCTTGTCCTTTGTCTCCAAATCAGCAGGATTGAACAGATAAGGCTTTTCTACAAAGGCCTTTGTCCTTTCTCCACAACCCAAAGGGTAGTTCTTTAAAATGGGGATAATTCTTACATTTGGTAGAGCCTTTAAAAAAATTAGAGTGAAGAAAGACATCCATAAAACTCACCATTTTCAGGTGAACAAGTTAGTAATATTCAGTATATTCACAGTGTTGTGCAACAGCCGCCTCCATCTAGTTCCAGAAAAAGTTCGTCACTCAAACAAGAGACTCCTGGAGCATTAAGCACTTGCTCCCCTTTCTCCCTTCCCCTCAGTCCCTGGCAACCACCAATTTGTTCTGTCTGGAGTAACCTATTCTGGATATTTTATATAAGTAGAAACAGAATATGTGACCTTTTGTGCCTGGCCTTCTCCACTTAACATAGTGTTGAATATTCATTCACCTTGTAGTCTATGTATCAGTGCTCCTTTATATGGTTGAAAATATTCCATTGCATGAATATACCACAATTTGTTAATCTATTCATCCATTGATGGACATTTGGGTTTTTTCCAATCTATTTCACTTGCGCTTTCAAGTAAAATAATAATTTGACTTTAAGTAGTTAAAATGCAATACAAATGGAAATGATAGAAATACACCGTTCTTGATTAAATATTTTTACATTTTTGGTTTACTACTTTAAAAACTATATTTGTTTTCCTTTGTCTCACAGATAGCCGAAAGAGGACGTTTATGTAGGAAAAGGAAAGATCCATGTGATTTTCCAGAATATTGCAATGGAACATCTTCGGCTTGTGTACCTGATGTGGTATCTGCTGATTTACAGCCATGTAATAATAACACTGCCTATTGCTATAGGGGAATATGCCGAGATCCAGATGTACAGTGTGAAACATTATTTGGAAAATGTAATATTTGTATCTTTTTTCTGGGGTTCATTTTCAAACTATATTTTTCTAAAGTCAGTAATCCATCCTGTAGCCATAATAAAGGGTAATGTTTGTTTAAAAATCCAGATTTGAAAATAAAATTGTTAATCAATATGACTTCGAACTATGTTGAGGCAAAATAGGCCTAGTAAGTACAGAACCAAAAAAAAAAATCGTACATTAATGAAATTTCACATTATTGGCGCAGAGGGAAGAAGAATTGTAGATAAGAGAGCAAATAACTGCTTTCTTAATCATTTCTGCCCTTGACACAATTTTCCTATTCTCAAGTGAGTAGTTTTTAGTGTTCATCCTTCTTGTATAGCCAGTAGATGACACTACATATTTATAGTAGATGACATTGGGCATTGCTGTTGTCAGATGTTTCTATATTAATTTACCACTTTTATTTTTTTAAGATTAGTAATTGTAACTATTTATATTCTCAGTTGCTAAAGTTTCTACTTACCTATGTTCACAAGAAGTGAATTTTCAAGGAGATGAGTTTGGAAACTGTGGTAGTACGACTTGTGATTTTCGGTGTGTATTCAGACTACTTACTATACCTTCAAAATTTTTTAATGTTTATTTTTTAGACAGAGAAAGAGAGATTGTGAGTGGGGAGGGGCAGAGAGAGAGGGAGACACAGAACCTGAAGCAGGCTCCATGCTCCAAGCTGTCAGCACAGAGCATGACGTGGGGTCTGAACCGACAAACCATAAGATCATGACCTGAGCTGAAGCTGGCCACCCAACTGACTAAGCCACCCAGACACCCAACACTACTATACTTTTTTGAATGCATGTGGTGTGTGTGTGGGCGCACGCCTGTGCGCGCGTGCGCACATGTGCAAAAATAAGTTAATATGAATGAGCGATGAACCTAGAATATACACATGAATTTATTTGTTATGCTTCATATGTTCTGAGTAACTTTGGTGTTATGATCTGAATAACATTTTGAATTATCTTCATTTTGAAATGTTAATGACTTAATAAATATATTTTATCCCTAAGTGACATACGAATAATTTTTTCTGCCTTATATTGCCAGGGATATCCTTTGTGGAAAGATAGTTTGTCACTGGACACATTCACAGATAGTACCAAGAACAGTTTATAATGTTCAATATACTTACCTTGGAGGCCATATATGTTTGTCAGCATATTTAAGAAGTGAAGCAACATCTTCATTGAAGGATTTAACTAAAGTGTATGATGGCACTATATGTGGTGAACGGAAGGTAAATACAGATTTTATTTTATTCCATATATGATGTGTGTGTGTGTGTGAGTGTCTGTGTATGAATGCGTTTGTGCATGAGAAAGAGAAAAAGAAAAGAAAGATAGGGAAGGATGAGGTCCAACATGGCAGTCTGGGAAGACTCTGAACTCATTTCCTGCCTGGACACACTACATCTTCACTGAGATATTGAGCAGTTCCTCCTAGAGAGAGAGGAAGAGAGAGGAAGATTTATGATTTTTCATTTATAAATAATCTTACAAATTTTAGTTACTGTATCATGATCTTAAGATTCAAAGGACAGAATTTCTTTTAGTCAAAGAAATGCTTGCTTCACTATCTGTCATTCTTTTAAGTTTTGCTATAGATATTTAAACTTATTTTTTCATACTTAAGAATCTAAGCCTCTTTGTTAGGCCAGGATCTAATCTGCAAAGTTTGTGTAAACAAAGAACAAAAAAGAATCAGATAATATGCCAAAAACAAAGTAGGTCAGAACACTCTGACTAATAAGAACAACAAAGAAAGGCAAAAAAAGAGCCAAGCCAAGAATTTGATTTTATGTATATAATTTGGCCTTCCCACAAGACACAATAATTAAACAGAGTTTAAGCTTTGTTTATTTTTTTCTCAAAAATTTTGAGAAATAGAATAAATGATTTTTAAATTGGTACCATTAAAAAATTAGTTGACCGGGGTGCCTGGGTGACTCAGTTGGTTAAGTGTCTGATTCTTGGTGTCAGTTCAGGTCATGATCTCATGATTCGTGGGATTGAGACCCTTGGGACCCTCACAGGGCTCTGTACTGACAGTGTGGAGTCTGCTTGGGATTCCCTCTCTCCCTCAGTCTCTGTCCCTCCCCTGCTTATAGTCTCTTGCTCTCTCTCAAAATAAATAAATAAAAAGTTTTAAAAAACAGTTGACCAAAGAAAAAAAGTAAACAGTTATCTCACATTTTATTAAAATATTTACATTGTGATATAATACTTTAAGAAATGAAAATTAAGAGGAAAATGGAAGTGGCTAGTAAACTTATCTCAGAACGAGAAAAGACATTCTGACATAAAAATAACAGAAACATATTAGTACTGACTACGTTACAAAGTAATATGTTATCTTTTCAAAGACAATCTAAACTGAAAAAATACTATAAATATGACAGAGTAAATGCATAAATTTATTGACTAATTTAATCTTTCATTAATACACACTAAAATGGGGTGTGTGTGTGTGTGTGTGTGTGTGTAGTATAATTTGGTCTTTGTCCCTGATTTCTGGCATGGAGCGTCTAAATCCCCTTAGAGTTTCCTGTGTGATAGGAATGTTTTTTGTTATTTGTCCCCTCCCAATCAAACCTGAGTTTATACTATAGAGGTGACTTAGTGTGGGGCCTCTAGACAGCTTCAGGGTGGAGCTGATTCCTAGAAAGACCAAATGATTAGAGTTTAAACTTTTAGCCCCACTCACAGACCTTCAGGAAGGAAAGTGGTATGGCTGGAGTTTGAACTTTATAAATCTTTTGAACATTGAGATTCAGAGACCTTCTAAATTGATGAACAAATCAACTTGCTGCAATGATGAGATGTTTGGAGCTGTCATGGAAAGAAACTATGACTTCTTCCTTGCCCCTACTCCCAATATACCTTGCTCTATATATTTCTTCCATTTAGCTCTTGCTGAGTTGTATCCTTTATCATAAACTGATAAAAACAAGTAAAGTGTTTTCCTGAGTTCTGTGAGGCAAATGAGCAAATGAGCAAACCTGAGGAGAGGGCCATGGGAATCTCCAGTTAAAGCCAGTTGGTCAGAGTGTGGATGGTATGAAATTTGCATCTGGTATCTGTGAGGGGGGCAGTCTTGTGGCATTGAGACTTTTAAGTTGTGTAATCAGATTTTAAATCCAAATAGTGTCAGCATTGACTTATTGGAATTGTTGAACACTCAGTTGGTATTAGAGAAAACATCACATAATATATATGTATATCACAATATATGTGTATGTTAGGTATATGTGCACATGCACACACTTGCACACACACATCATTATAGATCAGTACAAAAAAAGTTATGAAATTGAACATATGACTAAGAAACATGAAAAAGTTCCACCTAACTTGTGATTAAATAAATACAAAGTAAATGAATATCCAACTATTATTTTTGTGTTACTTGGGCATTGAAAATAATATTTGATGTTGAGAAACAAAATTTACTATCATCTTAAAACTAGTATAAATTAGCACATGCTTTCTGGAAAGTGATTTAGAAATGTAAAGAGTTTAATATGTTAACATACTTTTTAAGCCATTTCTAATGTAATAATAAATTAATTTTTAGATATAGGAAATAGACATTTGGGTATAGAGCAATTATGATGTGTTACAATAGAGAATAAAATCAAAACACATTAAACACCAATTGTAGGTTGGCCAGATAAATTACAATATACTTTATTTCTACAGTGACTTTTATAAATAACTGTTAGTTACATGGATATATATTTCCCTGAAGTCAAGGGAAAACCTACAAAACATGCATTTTTGCTGTTTGGATTGCACATGGAAAGTCTGTGGATTGTGATTTTTACTAAATATTGTGTTTTTGGCTTAAGCCCAGATTGTAGCATCCCCATAATTTTATGTCTTTATAGCTTTACAATGGTAACAAAATGAAATTTTTAGAAGAGTCTTTGCATCATAATATTGTGACACCGTTAGCATTTAAAGGCATTTATAACCTAGGAAGACTAAATAAAAGACATGCAAGACAACTTCTACACTAACGATGCAAAGTACTGCAAAGCATTACTAGACAGAGAAGATCTACATAATAGAGGGATAAGCCATCCTCATTTATTTCTAAGACTTAATATTGTTATGATGTCAATGTTCTCAAAATCAATTGATGAATATGATAACATCAAAAATCAATCTCCAGCAGATTTTTGTTTCTGTTTTTGCTTTTATTTATTTATTTATTTATTTATGGTGGAGAAGGAGATGCACTGCTGGTGGGGATTGAAAACTGACTTAAAGGTTTATATTAAAATGCAAAGGCCTAAAGTACAAAATGGCCACTAATTTTTTTAAGAAAGTTTTAAAAAGAGTTAACATATAGTATAATAATGGTTTCAGGAGTAGAATTTAGTGATTCATCATTTAAATATAACAAACACCCAGTACTCATCCCAATAAGTGCCCTCCTTAATGCCCATCATCCATTTAGCCCATCCTCCTGCCCAACACTCCTCCAGCAACCCTCCGTTTGCTAGTTTGCTGTCTGTATTTAAGAGCCTTTTATGGTTTGCTTCCCTCTCTGTTTTTGTCCTATTTTTCCTTCTGTTCTCCTATGTTCACCATTTTGTTTCTTAAATTCCACATGAGTGAAATCATATGATACGTCTTTCTTTGACTAATTTTGCTTAGCATAATACATTCTAGTTCCATCCACATTGTTGCAAAAGGCAAGATTTCATTCTTTTTGATCACCGAGTAATGTACCACTGTATATACACACACACGCACACGCACACACATGCCCCCCACATCTTTATTCATTCAGAAGAATGAACTTGGACCACTTTCTTACATCATACACAAAAATAAACTAAAAATGGATTATAGACCTAAATGTGACAGGAAACCATCAAAATCCTAGAGGAGAAAATAGGCAACAACCTCTTGGGCTTAGTCACTGCAACTTCTTACTAGATATGTCTCCGGAGGCAAGGAAAACAAAAGCAAAAATGAACTATCGAAACCTCATCAAGATGAAAAGCTTCTGCACAGTGAAGGAAACAATTAACAAAAAAGGCAACTGATGGAATGGGAGAAGATATTTGCAAATGACATATGGAATAAAGGGTTAGTATCCAAATTCTATAAAAAACTCACCAAACTCAATACCCAAATAACAAATTGTCAACATAATTTTAAAGAAGAAAATGTAAACTGAAAAGTCATACTACCAAATACCAAGACTTACTGTAAAGTTAAAATAAAGCATGCAGTATTTGTATGATGATAAACTGACTTCTAGACTAAAATAGAAAATATTATTTCAGAGGAACTGCAGTTCAAAATGTTTTAATAAGTACCTCAAAGAAAACTTAGGATGATACAGGCAAAGATTTCTTTTTGGCGGGGGGGGGGGGGTGACTTTGCAAGGCTGTGCCTGTTTTGTTTTGTTTTACAAATAGTTTATTGTCAAGTCGATTTCCATATAACACCCAGTGCTCATCCCCACAAGTGCCCTCCTCCATGCCCATCTCCCCCCTCCCCTCCCACACCCATGAGTCCTCAGTTTGTTCTCAGCATTCAAGAGTCTCTCATGGTTTGCCTCTCTCCCTTTCCTCCACCATTTCTCCCCTTCTTTTTCCCCATGGTCCTCTGTTAAGTTCCTCCTAATCCTCCTATACGTGCAAACATATGACATTTGTCCTCTGCCTGACTTTTTTCACTCAGCATAACACCCTCAAGGTCCATCCATGTTGCTACACATGGCCAGATTTCATTCTTTCTCATTCAGGCAAAGATTTCTTAAATGCTGCAAAAGGAGTTAAATATAAAGGAAAATATTGATAAATGTATTATGTGAAGATTAAAAATAACCAGGTAGAGATTTGGTGTTCTGGAATAATGCACTAGACATACTTTTCTATTGGGTAGAGTTAAAAACAATTTTATATGTAAAGCTAACATTAAGATTCTGAAAGCTGGGGAGAGAAAGGCAAGAGTAGGTAGGGACTTCAGAAACCAAGGAACAACATAGCAGTGAGTTTCCTTTTATTTTTGCCTCATATATCCCAACCTGGGTGTCAGCAAAGCTAGCAACTCAGAAGTGCCAAATGGGACAGACACGAAAAGAAGTCATCAAGGAAATCCTGACTTCTTTAGCCAAAGGAACAGTCTAGCAAACAGTACACTTTTAAATAATAACTGCTTTACTTTAACCAAACAGCATAGATAGAATTGTGGCCATACCTTCACTCTAATCAGGGTGATATGAGCAGAAGCTTAGTGGCGTCTGTCTTTCCCTGACCCTTGTAGTAATTAGGACGCCCTCTCATCTCAGGTGTTAGTGCAACCTATACTTCTAACCTTACCTGACAATAATGAGGCAATATCCCTTGCCTTTCTAGAACAGAGAACTGCTAACACAGGTTTAAACAGGATTCAGAATCTCATAATGCTCAAAATATCTAGATTTCAATAAAAAATTAATCTTCATACCAAGAACCAAGAAAACTCAATTTGAAAGAAAAACCTAACATCATTACACCAAGATGACACCAATACTCTTGAAGGAATGTAAAGAAGCCATTATTTATTAGAATATTAGCATATTAGCAATTACAAACATGCTCTTGAAACCACTAATGGAACAATAGAATGTTCCAGCACACAGAGAAAAGATATAAAAAAGAACCAGCTGGAAATTTTTGAAATAAAAAAAAATTATAGGGGCGCCTGAGTGGCTCAGTTGGTTAAGCATCTGACTCTGGGTTTCAGCTTACGTCATGATCTCACAGTTTTGGGAGTTTGAGCCCTGCATTGGGGTTTTCTCTCTCTCCTTCTCTCTCTGTCCCTGCTCCATTCACAAATAAATAAATATTTCTGTCTCTCTCAAAATAAATAAATAAACTTAAAAAAATAATTTAATAAAACTCAGTAATGGGCTTAGGATCAGACTGGAGGTGACAGGGAAAAGAATCAGTAAAGCTGAGGATAGAACCATAGAAAATACCCGATCTGAATAACAAAGTACACTGAAAAAAAACAATGAATAGAGCCTCAGGGATGTGTGAGATTATAGTACAACATAAAATACCATGAAACTGTCATTCTAGAAGAATAGGAGAAAGAATTAAAGAAGGGGAAAGTATGTGAGGAAATAATGTCTGGAAGCTTTCAAATTTGCCAAAAGGTGTAAACATAAAAATGCAAGAAGCTGAATGTCATATAGGACGGACCCAGTAAAATTCACAGTAGGATATAGCATAATTAAATTTATGAAAATTAAGACAAAGAATCTTAAAAGTAGGGAGAGTGAAATAACATCTCACCTTCAGGGAAAAGACAATTACAATGACATCTGAAATAAAACCATATGGGAACCAGACATACAAATGCCACAGAAGATTACTGTGCTGATTTGTCCCACCAGCTGTATGACCCCTAAAAGCTTTATAGATCACTCATCTTTCTAGCAGTGATTCTCTGCCTGGGAAAGTCTGATCATTAGCCTATGCCCAACTGGCCAATGTCCCCATGGAGGGAAAACAAGGGAATGAGGAAGGAAGGAAATAGAAGGAAGGGAAGGGAAGGGAGGAAGGAAGATTGTTTGTCTCTACTTGGTTCAGTAGGAGCTTTAAGCTAGCATGACTTTTTACTCCCACACCATTTCTAATTAAATTTAAAAAAACAAAAGCCTTAATTGGCAGCCTTTTCCATGTGACAGGGGTTTGTTACATGACAGTCTTCATTTTGGAAACTGGCTTTTAGGTCATGATACTTCACTGGATAGCATTTGAAAAGCCCACATTCTGTAGTCACCATTAATTTAATTGCTTTAGGAAACAAAATACCTTTCTAAATTTTCTCCCTTGAGATAAAAGTGTTGTGTGGGCGCCTGGGTGGCTCAGTTGGTTAAGCGTCCGACTTCAGCTCAGGTCATGATCTCACGGTTCATGGGTTCAAGTCCCGCATAGGCTCTGTGCTGACCGCTAGCTCAGAGCCTGGAGCCTCTTTCGGATTCTGTGTCTCCCTCTCTCTCTGACCCTCTCCTGCTCACGCTGTCTCTATCTGTCTCAAAAATAAATAAAACATTTAAAATTTTTTTTAAAAAAGTGTTGTGTTACATTTTGTAATTAAGGGAAAAGATAGGTGAGTAGTGAATATGAGAGCTAATTCTATGGTTTTGTGGACAGATTTCCATGGATAATTCTGCGTTTTAGCCACCTTTCCCTACCTGCCCTTTTTGGCTCTTCTTCTTCTGCTTTTCCTATTACTCAGGCTGCAGCTCATCCAGAACATTTGAGACTGATCAACCAGGCTCTCTCCTTTACCATTGTATTTGATGATGTGGCTTCCTCACTTTATTTTATCCATCAGTGGCCTTCTTTTGTTTCAGAGTCCCAGGAAGTTCTTAAATCTTTCATTTTCAAATTGCCTCTTTCTGATGCTTCTTTACTCACACTAATTAGGAAAAGGGGAGCTGTTGTGAGTGAATTAGAATTTTTCTGTGGTTATTTGAAAAATTCATCAAGGAATTATTTATTTGTTATTCTCCCTTGTTCAGTTGATTTCAGAATGATGGGAAAGGAAAGACTTCTTTACTTTACTCTCACTAAATGTGGGTCTTTTGTAAAAATTATCTTGATAGATAAAAAGAAACAGAGAAGGGAGAACTTATTTATTAACAGGAAGAAAAGTACATCTCCCTTATAAATCATAATGAAATTTTAAATAAAACACTCATATATTTAATACTGTTCTGTACCGGGTGAAGAGTATGCTGCATGGAGATAGACATTATTCCAGCAATGCAAGTTTGCTTAATATTATTGGATATGATAGAAAGCTTTCTGATTTTTTATTGATAAGACGTAGAAGAGGAGAAGTGATTCTAGTTCACATAGCTAGGCTAGGGAAGTGAATATATCTCAACACATTAATTTCAAACTTGAAAAGGAGTATATTTGGGACATTTAAATATCCAACACTGGATAAGCGAATCAATGGGTTAATGAATAAAATTAACTCCCTTTTTCTTACCTGGGACTATAAGAAAATATGCTTATATAATCCAGGCATTTCTCCTTAGGAAATATTTATTTTCTCGTATTGTTTTTCTTTTCTTTGAAACATGGTGTGACTGCTTTTAGGACACTGTTTGTGTCTCTTGTTCAAAGAAGGAAGTTTGTATATTAGTTTATATTCAAAACATCATCTCAGCCACTGCCCAGACTTAACTACTTTTGTAGCATCTCTTGTTTTCACTGTCATTACAAAAAAAACCAGCTGCAGGGGCGCCTGGGTGGCTCAGTCAGTTAAGCTTCTGACTTTGGCTTAGGTCATGATCTCTCGGTTCGTTGGTTCGAGCCCCGCATCGGGCTCTGTGCTGACAGCTCAGAGCCTGGAGCCTGTTTCAGATTCTGTGTCTCCCTCTCTCTCTGACCCTCCCCTGCTCATGCTGTCTTTCTCTCAGAAATAACTAAAACATTAAAAAAACAAACAAGCAAACAAAAAAACCAAAAGAGCCAGCTGCAAATTGATCCGTTTACTTGAAGGAAATTGTATCAGAAGCATGGGTCTTAACCTTTCCTGGCTTTTCCCCCTAAAGACAGCCCGATGAAATATGACTAGTTATTATTGCCTTAATGACAGTGTTTAAGGAGCACTAGAATGAAAATAGTTTTGTGGACAGACAATTCTGGTTTGTACAAAATTTTGTTATTCTTTCTGGCTTCATGAGAGTACGTTCAGTTACTGAACAAGCTGATATTCCTTCCTTCATGATGATGATTGATTAACGGTGATAGGAAATAATGTTTTTTAAGACTATTCATAATACAGTGTATATTCTATCAGATAACCTGAGAAAAGACAACATATAATTTTTACAGACTTCCCTAAAGATATTCAAATTAAATTAAAATTTGGGTAGAGGAATAAGCACTTAAAGTCCACATGAAAATGAATAAACAGATAATTTAAAAAAATATTTTGTGTTTAGTAAGCATTTACTATGTGCCAGGCACTGCTTTTGTTCCTTATGTCTAGCAAATTATTTCATCCTTATAACCTATATTTTAAAAATTTGTATCAATTGCTGTTCCAAATTCAAAGTTAGATAAGCTGAGTCATGGAGGGATTAAATAACTTTCTCTAGAACACATGTTGATGTGAGAGATAAGAGATATTGTCATTAAAGTTGGAAATAAATATGAAAATGATAACATTGATATTTAGCAGTGATCAATATGAAGCTCTGTGACTAAAGTAGTTCCTGCACTGAGTATTAGCTCTGTCAATAACTCATGCATGCCTTAAAGTAGTATATTTACTTTTTTCAAGTATAAAATGAGGATGGGGCTCCTGGGTGACTTAGTCAGTTAAATATCCAACTTCAGCTTAGGTCATGATCTCATGGTTTGCAGTTTCCAGCCTGGCTTTGGGCTCTGTGCTGACAGCTCAGAGCCTGGAGCCTGTTTCAGATTCTTGTCTCCCTCTGTCTCTTTGCCCCTCCCCAACTTGTGCTCTCTCTTTCAAAAATAAATAGACATTTAAAATGAGGATAAAAACATCTCTTTCACAGGGTCAATCTGAGTATATATTATAAAAATGCATAGAAAATGCAAAGACAGACCCTAGCTCATTACAAATAGTCAGTACAAATTGGCTGTTTTTGTTCTCACACCAATTAGTATCAATAAACTCACAACTGTGTTCCCTCAAGGGAAAAGTAGTATTGCATTCTCAAAATTTTATATGTAGTAATTATATGCCATTTGGACTCCCAACTTCTTTTATTAGAAGAAGTAGATGTTGTGAAATCCAGATTGGTGTGCTTGTGTGTATCTGTATCTATCTTGTGCATCTAATTTCTGTATCCAGTACAATTGCTCAACTCTTGACTTTAAAGATTTTTTGTTGGTTGTTTTAACATTTCAGTATTGTTTTAATGGATCCTGTGTTGATATAAGTGAGCACTCAGTAACAGCAAATTGTGACTCAGTAATAAATTGCAGTGGACATGGGGTATGTAATAGTTTCTCTATTTTTACACATAATGTATAAAATCCCTTAGTGGCTTTTTCCAGGATAGTAATAAGGTTCAGAATTTTTTGATATGGAAATTTCTTTTAGAAACTTGCAGTTAAATAAGGAAAATGGACTCCATTGCTTATACTTATGTACATGATTTCTGTGTTAAGATTATTAAAGGTCTCATGAGCTAATAAATTGTGAACTTTGTACAGAAATGCAGTATGAAACAATTTGTTATTACGTTAGATTAAGAGTGTGAAATTTTGGAAATGGGCTTATTGAAGACTACAAATATACTTGTATACATGCTTATATAAATTTCACTTATAATTCAATGTATGTGTACTGATATATATGTAAATACACACTTAATCTATTTATACTACATATAGTACTTATCATCTAGTATTTTTGTGAGAGCAGTTCCGTGTCCATTCAGATATCTTTTATTCTTTAGTGGCTTCAATTTATTTCCCTGTATGTCTCCTCCATGCTGTATTTGAAAATCCATTTACTGATGGACTTTTAGATAATGATAAAGTTTTACTTGACTAATGTTAATAATGGTGTAATGAACATTGCTGTACATTCACCTTTGTACAATTATCTGATTTCTTAAACTGCTAGCAATGAAATCAGATGGGCCAATCTTATGCAGCATTCAAATGTTCAGAAATACTGTGTTTTTAAGATACATTGTACCATTTTTGCTCCCACCTATTATGGATGAAAATGTGCATTTTCTCAAATTCTGGTGAGACTAGCTTCTTAGTTTTTAAAATGTCTTCTCACATGGTAAACTGTTGTTAATTTACAATAATAAATTATAATTATTTTTAGCCATTCTGACAGGTGTGAGGTGGTAATCCCATCATGGTTTTGATTTGTATTTCACTTATGATGAGTGATATTTTCATGTGTCTGTAGCCATCTGTATATCTTCTTTGGAAAAGTACTCATATTTCTGCCCATTTCTTCACTGGATTATTTGTTTTCTAGGTGTTGAGTTTGAGAAGTTCTCTATAGATTTTGGATACTAACCTTTTATCAGATAAAGCATTTGCAAATATCTTCTCCCATTCTGTAAGCTGTCTTTCGGTTCTATTGATTGCTTTCTTTGATGTGCACAAGCTTATTATTTGAAGCCCCAATAGTTCATGTTCACTTTTGTTCCCTTGCTTTTGGTGAAGCATCTAGTCAGAAGTTGCTCCAGCCAAGGTCAAAGAGGTTTCAAAATCCTTTAGGATTTTGATGGTTTCCTGTTTCACATTTAGGTCTTTCATCCATTTTGAATTTGTTTTGTGTACGGTGTAAGAAAGTGTCGCCCAGTTTTATTCTTCTGCACGTAGCTGTCTTATTTCCAAACACCATTTGCTGGAGACTTTTTCGATTGAATATACTTTTCCTGTTTTCTCAAAGATTCGTTGACAATCTAGTTGTCATATAGTTGTGGGTCCATTTCTGGGATTTTTATTCTGCTCCATTGATCTATGTGTCTGTTTTTGGTGCCACTGCCATTATGTCTCGCCGGAGACCAGCTCCAGCAGGTCCAGGGGTCCCTGAAGGATGGACGGTGTCAACGAGGGAGGGATGAGAGACCCCGAGATTCTTTCTGGTCACCAGGCAGGCATCTCTGTCCTGTCGGTTTTTGTGTCTTTATTTAAAGGTCCAATGACAACATGAGATCAAAAAAAGGAATTTTTACAATGGAAAACTCTTTGTGATAAGATGCTTTGAAAAGCATAGAAGAACAGGTTTTTCGGAAGTATTCTTGCAGAATCACCCCAATCATAGTGAGGTTGAGTACATCTTACAGCTAAGGAAATAACAGGATGTTCTTAGTGCAAAACAGGATGACATACATATTTGTTCTAAGTTAGTAACACTAGGATTAGGACATAGGCTAAGTTGTATACAGATAGGCTAGGAGTCATTCTGTCTGGCTCACAAAAGGATGAATGTTTTTGAACTGGTTAATAAGTTGTTTGTGGAAACCTTTTTGACTTGACGCTGAATGTGTAAACACCATGGAGGCCCTAAATGTGTCGGCCTTTGTTTTTGGGTTATGTTTTAGCTACTCTTATCTATCCTCATCCCAGCCACCAGTGTAAGGGAGGGTGTTTGCGGAAAGTAGGCCTTAGGGAAGGGACTGCCATACATCACCAGTTAGAAAAGGTGTAAGTATTAACTTAAGTTCTGCCCTTATCTGTTCCTTAACAATAAATTAGGCTCTTTGTCTCGGGGCCAGGCTCGATTGTAACTCCTGTGTTCTTAACTCCCTTTATTATCTAAGTCTTGGATCTGCAAGGCCCATAGGAAGAGCCTTTGACAATCATCCACAGAGCTTTCATCTTAAATCTCTTTTGAAAAGGCATGAATATGCTTTTCCTTATGAGGTATCTGTGTGGGGAATATCAGTCTGATTTGGAATATTGTGAGGCCTGGTCAATAGCAGCAGGCTTATTTCCAACATGAGCCAGTAGTAGCAGAAGTAGTAGCCAGATACCAGTTTTCATTTCTCATGGCAGGAGCTACCATGTGTGTCAACACTGCCATTTCCTTGCTGTGACTGTCATCCAGCTAGGTGGGTGCGGGTCCCAGCAATGTCTTGATAGCTACAGTCTTGTAATATAGCTTGAAATCTGGAATTGTAATGCCTCCAGTTTTGGTTTTCTTTTTCAGTATTGCTTTGACTATTCGGGGTCTTTTGTGGTTGCATACAAATTTTAGGATTGTTTGTTTCAGCTCTGTGAAAAATGCTGGTGTTATTTTGATAGAGATTACATTAAATGTGTAAACTGCTTTGGGTAGTACAGACATTTTAACAATGTTTGTTCTTCCAATCCACGTGCATGGAGTACTTTTCCATTTCTTTGTGTCCTCTTCAATTTATTTCATAAGTGTTCTATAGCTTTTAGAGTGTAGATATTTTACTTCTTTTGTTAGATTTATTCCTAGATGTCTTATTGTTTTTGGTACACTTGAAAATGGAATTGATTCCTTCATTTCTCTTTCTGCCTCTTTGTTGTTGGTATATAGAAATGCAACAGTTTTCTGCACATTGATTTTCTATCCTGTGATTTTACTGAATAAAATGTATTTCTTTAAGCAATTTTTTCTTGGAGTCATTGAGGTTTTCTGCATCGAGTATGATGGTGTCTACAAATAGTGAAAGTTTGACTTCTTCCTTGCAGATTTGTATGCCTTTTATTGCTTTTTGTTGTCTGTTTGCTGAGGCTAAGCCTTCCAGTCCTATGTTAAATAGTAATGGTAGAGTGGAGATCCTTGTCTCGTTCGGAACAATGACGATGACATTAGCTGTGATCCTTTTGATTCATCCACGAGATAATATTTATAGATACTTTATAGTTTTCCTATTTCTAGCACAATACATTTTGTATCTTTTTCTGGTTAAGCATGCTTTTTTTCCTTTTTGTTTTCCCCCATTTTTTGGGTAAAAGTTGGCATTTTTTAAAAATCTAGCACAATTCATATTATATGTCAGCTCCCACATTATTATTTCTAGCTTCACAATTTCAATAATTTTTATTTTTATTTATTTATTTATTTTTACACTGTTTGGTCATATTTGTACAAACCCAAATAAGAAACATAGTATTACAGTTCTTTATTGTAGCACATTAATTTGTATAGGGACTTCTTTTTTTAATATAGTTTATTGTCATGTTGGTTTTCATATAACACTGAGTGCTCATCCCAACAAGTGCCTTCCTCCATGCCCATCACCCATTTTCCCCTCTCCCTCAACCCCCATCAACCCTGTTTGTTCTCAGTATTTAAGAGTCTCTTATGGTTTACCTCCCTCCCTCTCCTTAACTATTTTTTCCCCTTCACCTCCCTTATGGTCCTCTGTTAAGTTTCTCCTGACCCACATATGAGTGGAAACATATGGTTTCTGTCTTTCTCTTCCTGACTTATTTCACTTAGCATAACACCCTCGAGTTCCATAGACATTGCTACGAATGGCCAGATTTCATTCTTTCTCATTGCCATGTAGTATTCCACTGTATAGATAAACCACATCTTCTTGATCCTTTTATCAGTTGATAGACATTTAGGCTCTTTCCATGATTTGGCTATTGTTGAAAGCGCTGCTATGAACATTGGGGTACATGTGCTCCTATGCATCAGCACTTCCGTATCCCTTGGGTAAATTCCTAGCAGTGCTATTGCTAGGTCATAGGGAAATTCTACTTTTAATTTTTTGAGGAACCTCCACACTGTTTTCCAGAGAGGCTGCACCAGTTTACATTCCCACTGACAGTGTAAGAGGGTGCCCATTTCTCCACATCCTTGCCACTATCTATAGTCTCCTAATTTGTTCATTTTAGCCACTTTGACCAGTGTGAGGTAGTATGTCAGTGTGGTTTCGATTTGTATTTACCTGATGATGAGTGACGCTGAGCATCATTTCATGTGTCTGTGGCCCTCTGGATGTCCTCTTTGGAGAACTGTCTGTTCATGTCTTCTGCCCATTTCTTCACTGGATTATTTATTTCTCAGGTGTGGAGTTTGGTGAGTTCCTTATAGATTTTGGATATTAGCCCTTTATCTGATATGTCATTTGCAACTATCTTCTCCCATTCTGTCGGTTGCCTATCAGTTTTGTTTATTGTTTCCCTTGCCGTGCAAAAGCTTTTTATCCTGATGAGGTCCCAATAGTTCATTTTTACTTTTGATTCCCTTGCCTTTGGAGATGTGTCAAGTAAGAAATTGCTGCAGCTGAGGTCAAAGTGGTTGTTTCTTACTTTCTGCTCTAGGGATTTGACGGTTTTTCTGTCTCACATTCAGGTCCTTCATCCATTTTGAGTTTATTTTTGTGTATGGTGTGAGACAGTGATCTAGTTTCATTTTTCTGCATGTTGCTGTCCAGTTCTCCCAGCACCATCTGTTAAAGAGGCTATTTTCCATTGGATGCTCTTCTCTGCTTTGTCAAAGATTAGTTGGCCATACATTTGTGGGTCCAATTCTGAGTTCTCTGTCCTATTCCACTGGTCTACGTGTCTGTTTTTGTGCCAATACCATACTGTCTTGATGATGACAGCTTTGTAGTAGAGGCTAAAGTCTGGAATAGTGATGTCTCCCGTTTTGGTTTTATTCTTTAGTATTACTTTGGCTATTTGGGGTCTTTTGTGGTTCCATACAAATTTTAGGATTGTTTTTTCTTGTTTTTATAATAATGCTGGTGCAATTTTGATTGGGATTGCATTGAATGTGTAGTTTGCTTTAGGTAATATTGACATTTTAACAGTATTTATTCCTCTAATCCATGAGCATGGACTGTTTTTCCAATTCTTTGTGTCTTCTTCAATTTCCTTCATAGTTTCCTGTAGTTTTCAATATACAGATCTTTTATATCTTTGGTTAGGTTTATTCCTAGGTATTTTATGTTTTTTTGTGCAATTGTGAATGGGATCAGTTGCTTTATTTCTCTTTCTGTTGCTTCATTATTGGTGTATAAAAATGCAACCGGTTTCTGTTTGTTGATTTTGTACTCTGCGATGTTGTTGAATTCATGGACTAGTAGACTATTCTACTACATCAGACTTCTGATGGATTTTCTTCTGTCAGATTTTCCATGTAGAATATCATGTCATCTGTGAAAAGTGAAAGTTTGACTTCATCTTTGCCAATTTTGATGTCTTTTATTTCCTTTTGTTGTCTGATTGCTGATGCTAGGACTTCCAGCACTCTGTTCAACAACAGTGATGAGAGTAGAAATCCCTGCCATGTTCCTGATCTCAGAGGGAATGTTCTCAGTTTTTCCCCATTGAACATGATATTAGCTATGGGCTTTTCATAAATGGCATTTATGATGTTTAAGTATGTTCCTTCTATCCTGACTTTCTTGAGGGTTTTTATTAAGAAAGGATGCTGTATTTTGTCAAATGCTTTTTCTGCATCTATTGACAGGATCATATGGTTTTTATCTTTTCTTTTGTTAATGTGATCAATCACATTGAATGATTTGTGAATATTAAACCAGGCCTGTAACCCAGGAATGAATCCCACTTGATCATGGTGGATAATTCTTTTTATATGCTGTTGAATTCGATTTGCTAGTGTTTTGTTGAGGATTTTTGCATCCATATTAATCAGGGATATTGGCCTTAGTTCTCTTTTTCCGCTGGATCTCTGTCTGGTTTGGGAATCAAAGTGATGCTGGCTTTGTAGAATGAGTCCAGAGGTTTTCCTTCCCTTTATATTTTTTGGAACAGCTTGAGAAGAATGGGTATTAACTCTGTTTTAAATGTATGGTAGAATTCCCCAAGGAAGTCATCTGGTCAAGGCTTTTATTTGTTGGGAGATTTTTGATAACTGATTCAATTTCTTCACTAGTTATAGGTCTGTTCAGCTTTTCTATTTCTTCCTGTTTGAGTTTTGATAGTGTGTGGGTGTTTAGGAATTTGACCATTTCTTCTAGTTGTCCAGTTTGTTGGCATATAAGTTTTCATAATATTCTCTGACAATGTCTTGTATTCTGATGGATTGGTTATAATAAATCTATTTTAATTTGTGATTTTGTCTATTTGGGTGCTCTCTCTTTTCTTTTTTGAGAAGCCTGGCTAGACGTTTATCAATTTTGTTTATTTTTTTCAAAAAATCTTCTCTTGGCTTCATTGACCTGTTCACAATTTTTTTGTGAGAGATAAGAATGAGAATAGGAAGAATATATATGAATAGCAAGAACTGACTTAGAGTTAATCATGGCAATGCAGCAGTGCTGGTCTTGGGAGAGGAGGCCATCTGTTTCCACAGTATCTATCTGGCTTCTGTAAAAAAAGTAGCTACCCAGCACAGATGGGCGTGGTTTGGTGTAGACGGGTCCTGCCTTCACTGTGGGCCCCTCCTACAAATCCTTGAGGCCTCGCCTTGGTAGTTGTGGGGAGAAAAATGGTGACACCCTAATCCCTTCTCCTAGGACCAGGTATCCCAAATCACTCCTTTGGATCCATCCTCACTGTGCTGTGGGCACAGATGAGGTGGGCCATCTCCTATGTCCCATGCCCAGCCCAGCCAGGTTCCAAGCTCTCACTCCGCGCATGTTAATGATGGCCCCTGAAATGTAATCCAGAGCCACAGCACTTCAGGGCAGGGAACCAGTTCCTCCCAGTGCCTATTGTGCCCCTGAGGTACCCCTGAACCTGGAGGGAATGCCCCTTGTCCCCTGGGACGAGAACAGGGCAAACAGTCCAAAGAAAGCCCCACAGTTAGAGATGGGATCTCTCTCTGAAAGCCCTGCAGTTAAAGATGGGATGATAGGATTCCTCTCCATCCTGGGTCAAAGTTTTTATCTTGTTCAGTTATAGTCTTGCATATCCCCAGCAGCTCTTTCTCTTCCCTTTGTCTCTCTGCAGAAGGAGATCCCTCCCCTCTGTGCCTCCATGTCCCAGCCTATTTTTATGTCCCCCAGTTTGCAATCACGCACCTATGAGGTTGTCTTCCTAATAGACTCCATCTCCTTTCCTCCCAGACTCTTGGGGTTCGGAGTCCTTTGGCTTCAGCCCTTCGTTGTTTGAGAGATGAGGGCAGGAAGTATGGAGCCCCCTTCTTCTCTGCCATGTTTTTTTCTTCCCCCTCTATAACTTTTTAGAAGAATGCATTTCAGTTGTATCAGAATGTTATCTATTTTTATTTCAAAACACAAGAGACCAATAAGAGAAAGTATCTATGACATTGAAAAGATATTTCATTGACATTTATATATTAGATTTTATTTTAAAAATTATTTTCCACATGAAAATACAATCAAAGCTACCTAAAATATGGGAAATTATCATATTTTAATCACTTACATTATCTAACTGTCACAAATAATGCATTTAATTTTTACCATGTACATAAAGTGTTCTTATTTTCTGTTTGGTTCTGGTTTTAGGTTTGCAATAATATGTTTAATTGTCACTGTGATGTTGGATATTCTCCTCCAAATTGTTATCCAAAACCATCATCACCAGGAGGAAGTTATAATGATGGGTATTGGCTTCCAGAAGGTTAGTATCTAGATGAGTGTGCTTCAGTAGTTTTGTGTACTTATAGAAATGGTTTTCACTGACTATGCGGTTATTGAGCACCTGACATATGAATACTGCAACTAAAGAAATATAATTTCCATTTTATTTTATTTTATTTTATTTACTTTATTTAATAAAAATTTAAGAAGCTAGTGTGGCTAGTGGCAAGGATAACAGTACAGCTCTAGATCATACTGTCAATCAAAATTTGTATATACTTTTTAGTTCCAATCAAGGAGTGAGCATGCTAATAGCCCTTCCTTTAATTTTAACCATGGTTCCCAAAACATTTCTGTTTATATAGCAGAGTTTTCTAGATATGTATGGCTAAACTACAGAAGAGATGATAGTTTTATTATGTATTTATATATTCCAAGGATGTTAACTATTGTGATGTGCTAATTCACAACCAAGTTGCATCTTTAGTTAACCATACTATTGAAAGGTAAAGGGAATAAAATCTATATCCATAGTATATGGATAGTAAATGGTATGAAATATTTTAACATTTATTTGGTGAACATTCATGAAAAATATAGTGTATTCATTTTTTCTAAATATTAAAATGTAAAAATCTCATAACAGTATAATTCCATTAATGTCTTTCTATCATTTGCACTTTTGTAATTATATATAACTATATATATATTTATAGTTAACTGGGTAATACATTATTATATTTGTTTAAATAGCTAATAGAATGTTAAAGATTTTTTAATATAAATATTTACATTTACTGTTTTCAGGTTTTTTTTTTTAACTCTTCCAGTACTTTCAAATTTCCATGTGCATCGTATTCCTTCACTGAAAAACTTCCTTTTGTCTTTCTTTTTATTTGTACCTTGCAGCAACCAACAGCCTCAGCTGTTATCTTCAAAATGTTTTTATAAAAATGTCTAAAATTGTGAAGTGTATTTTCACTGGAAGTAGACTAGTACATTGGGTATTTTTACTTTCAGCAATTCAAAGATGTAATACATTTGTATCTTAGCTTACATTTTCTGATGAGACTACAGTATCTGTCTTATCATTCATCCCATTTATATAATGTTTCTCCTATTCTTTGTCTGAGTTTCAGGCATGTTTTAAATAAGTTTCAGTATGATTTACCAAGATGTGTTTCTCTTTTAATTTATCCTGCTCAGGTTGGCTGAGATTCTTAAATGTATATATTGATATATTTTTGATAATTTTGGAAAAAATCAGCCTTAAGCTCTTATATTTTGTTTTTATTAAGTGTGCTGGTTTTTAAGAAGTTTATATACAGGAACATTCACTCTGTCGTATACAGTTCAATGGATATTGAAAAAGACACACAGGCTCTAGTTCCCAACACCATAGTCACCTCAAAACTTCCTCCTGGCTGCCCCTTGTCCCTATAGATTGGCCTTTTCCAGAATGTCATATTAAGTACATATGCATTTCAGAACCATTCCTGTTGTCATATGTTTTAAGAGTTCATTCTTTTATTGTTCAGTAGGATTCTATGTAGAAAGGATATAATTTGCTTATACATTCAGCCATTGAAAGGTATTTTGGTTGTTTCTTGATTTGGGCTATTATGAATAAAGATACTATGAACATATGCTCATAGGCTTTGTGTATATATAAGTTCTCACTATGGGACAAATATCTAAGAATGAGAATGCTGAGTCATTTACTAAGTGCATTTTTTTAATAAGCGTATTTTTAATTTTATAAGAAACAGCTAAACTATTATCCAAAGTGTCTGTACCACTTGTTTTCTATCTATTCATCTATGAGATTACCAATTTCTCTGCATAAATGATCCACACTTCACAAGCATTTGATATTGTCATTTTTTTTGGGGGGGGGTTTGGTTTGGTTTTGCCAGTTGTAGATGTGTGGTGATATTTCATTGTGATTTCCATTTAACTTTTTATGTTGAAATAATTATAGATTCATAAAAAGTTGGAAAGAAATGCAGAGAGAAGTGCTTTGTACTCGTGTTACCATAATTCAGTACCATAGTACAATATCAAATCCATGCAATGGACATTAATAAAATGTACAGACCTTATCTAGATTTCACCAGAATACATGCACTCATTTGTGTATGTGTATATGTGCATGAGTGCACAAGTGTGTGTATTTAGTTCTATGCAGTTTTACCTCATGTTCAAATTTGTGTAACCACCGGCACAATCAAGATACAAAACTCTATCATCACTATATGGACCCTAATATTACCCTTTTATGTAGCTACATTGATCCCTTCTTTCTGTCATTTTTAGCTCATGGCAACCACTAAACTGCTATCTCTCTAACTATATTATTTCATGAATATTATATAAATGGAATCATAGAGTTTGTATCTCTTGGAGATTGACTTCTTTCTTTTGCATAATTTCCATGACTGCATCCAAGTTGTTGCATGTATACTTTATTTCTTTTTACTGATGACTAGTATTCCTTTGTATGGATGTATCAAAATTTGTCTAATTATTTACTCACTGAAGGAAATTTGGGTGGTTGCCAATTTTTAGCTAATTATGAATAGATCTGCAATGATAATTTGCATAGAAAATTATGCATGAACGTAAAATTTTAATTCCCTAGGAAACATCCCAAAATTACATTACTGAGTGAATGATAAGTCATTTATAGTTTTTTTTTAAAGTTTTTAAATGTTTTATTTATTTCTGAGACAGAGAGAGAGAGAGAGAGACAGAATGAGCAGGGGAGGGTCAGAGAGAGAGGGAGACACAGAATCTGAAACAGGCTCCAGGCTCTCAGCTGCCTGTCAGCACAGAGCCCAACGCGGGGCTTGAACCCACGAACTGTGAGATCCTGACCTGAGCCGAAGTCAGATGCTCAACCGACTAAACCAACCAGGCTCCCCAAGTAATTTTTGGTTTTATAGGCAACTACCAAACTATTTTCAGAGTGGCTGTAACATTTGACATTCCCAACAGTAATATATAAATGATCCAGTTTATTGGCATCCTTGTCAACATTTGATGATATCATTTTTTTAGCCAGTCTATTAGCTATGTATTAATATCTTATAATGGACTCATTTTGAACTCCCCTAGTAGGTAATGATGTTGACTATCTTTAATGTCTTTATTTGGCATCTAAAAATCCTCTTCAGTGAAAAGTCTACTCATATTTTTTGCCCATTTTCTAATTAGATTGTGTTTTTTAAGTGTCGAGTTTTCAGATTAAAAAAAATTTTTTCTAGGTACATGTATTTCGTTGGATATGTAATCTTAACATATTTTCTTCAGTTCTGTAATTGTTTTTTGCAGACCCAATTTTTTAAAAAATATATTCATTTTGATAAGTTGTCCTTTTTTTCATTTTTGGATCATGCTTTTGGTGTCAAGTGTATGAACTCTTTGTTAACCTTAAATCCTGAATTTTCTGCCACAATATTTCTATTTTAGTTTATTTAATATAATTTATTATCAAATTAGCTTACATACAACACCCAGCGCTCATCCCAACAAGTGCCCTCCTCAATGTCCATCACTCACTTTCCCTTCTCCCTCACCCCCATCAACCCTCAGTTTGTTATCTGTATTTAAGAGTCTCTTATGTTTGCCTCCTTCTCTCTCTGTTTCTAAAAGGTGTTAATTTTGTGTCTTACTTTTAAGTCTATGGATCTGTTTTGAATTACATTTTGTAAAGGATGGGAGATTAAATTTTTTATTAATGGGTATCCAACTGCTCCACCATAATTCTTTGAAAAAACTACCTTCATACATTGAATTGTTTTTGCACATCATAAAAAAATTAATTGGACATTTTTGTGTTGGTATATTTCTCAGTTATTTATACTGTTTTCCATTGCTTTGTGTGTCATTTTTTCCACAATTGCTATGCTGTTTTCGTTATTGTTGCTGTACAGTAATCTTTAACATTGGGAAAATAAGATCCTCCTACTTTATTCTTTTACAGAATTGTTTTGGCTACTCTAGGGTCTCTTTCCTTATACACTTTAGAATAAGCTTGTCTATGTTTATTTAAAAATCCTGCTGTTATAAATTGTGTTAAACCTAAGAATCAATTTAGGAAGATTTTACATCTTTGCTTTTTATTACTAAATCTTCCAATAACACATAGTATGATTCTCCATTTTTTTAGGCCTTCTTTGATTTCCTTCATCAGAATTTTTAATCTTCATCAGATACTCTACATGTTTTACTATTTTATATTTGTTATTTTATCTTCTTTTTAGCAATTGTAAATGATGTTGTACTATAATCGAATATATTTTTATTTTGATATAAACACCCTTAAAATAATTATTCATAATGTTGATCACTCCTACATCATCTAACTCCTTCCAGTCAACTTTGCATACACATTTGTCCACTGGCAAATCATATCAAATAAATGTTCTTGTTCAAATACTGTAAAAGATGAAAGAATATTATCCTAAACCTTGTTTGCAATAAAAAATATTCCAAGTATTGGATGCTGAAGTATAACTTTCTGGATGAGAATACCATACTTCTTGCTTGTCATTAGAAATATTCTATTTACTCATTTATTCTTGAATTGAAGGCAAATTTTGATATCATTATTTGAAGAGTTGTACTATGAGATTTAATTAACATGATCAATATCAGCAACATCATTAGAAGCTAGTGTTCTATGTTTCTTTGCATTTGTCTGATTAAGAATTGTAAAATGTCCTCCTCCATCAATATTATTTTCTTTATAATTATAGGCAGTTAAAGAAAAATTTTGAATTCTCACTTCCTTTTAATAGAAGCTAAGATAAAAATACGGAATTTTACACCAGTGCCTTGTTGTACCTTCTTCAAAATTGATATTTTACTTGGGAAACAAATTAACAAAATAAGAAAGTGAAATTTTCCAGTGGGAAAAAATAGGTAGCCCTGAAATAAACCTTTGCATATATGGTCTAATGATTTTCAGTAAGAATGCAATGACCATTCAATGGAAGAAAGGGGAATCTTCTGAACAAATGGTATTGAGATAATTGGGTATCAATCTGCAAAAGAATGAGGTGGATGCTTACTTATACCATAGACAAAATAACTCCACGAATCAAAGTTTAAATGTACTAGCTAATGAAGAAAACATGGGGAAATCTTTATAACATTATATTTGGCAGTGATTTACTGGATATGACACAAGAAGCACAGGCAACAGACACAAATGATAAATTGGAATTCATCATAATTGAAAACTGTTGTTTATCAAGGGACACTAATCAAGAAAGCGAAAGTGTAAGCCACAGAATTGAAGAAAGTGTTTATAAATCATATGACTTTTTTTTTTTTTACCTTTTTAACGTTTAGTAATTTTTGAGAGACAGACAGATCATGAGTGGGAGAGGGACAGAGAGAAAGGAAGACACAGAATCTGAGGCAAGCTCCAGGCTCTGACCTGTTAGCATAGAGCCCAGCACAGGGCTTGAACTCACAAACCATGAGATCATGACTGAGCCAAAGTCGGATGCTCAACCGACTGAGCCACCAAGGTACCCTTTATAAATCATATATATGATGTAGGATTTATTGCCAGAATATGTAAAGAATCTTATAACTCAACAAAAAAAACCAATAACCCAGTTTAAAAAAATGGGCAAAGGGTTTGAATAGACATTTTTCCAAAGAAGATATACAAATGGTCAATAAGTACATGAAAAGATGTTTAACATCACTAATTGTTAGGGAATTGCAGATTACACCTACAAGGATCCAATTCATACCTATTAGGATAGCTATTATAGGAAAATTTCATAAAATATCAGATGTTGATAAGGATGTGGAAAAATTAAAAATGCTGTGCATTGCTGGTGGGAATGTAAAATGATGCACCCTCTGTAGAATAGTATGGTGATTCTTTTTTTATTAATAATTTATTTTTTTAAATTACATCCAAGTTGGTATATTGTGCAACAATTATTTCAGGAGTAGATTCCTTAATGTCCCTTACCCATTTAGCTCATCTCCCCTCCCATAATCCCTCTAGCAACCCTCTGTTTGTTCTCCATGTTTAAGCCTCTTGAGTTTTGTCCAGCTCCCTATTTTTATATTATTTTTGTTTCCCTTCTCTTATGTTCATCTGTTTTGTATCTTAAAGTCCTCATATGAGTGAAGTCATAGGATATTTGTCTTTCTCCAACTGACTAATTTTGCTTAGCATAATATCCTTTAGTTCCATTCATGTAGTTGCAAATGGCAAGGTTCTATTCCTTTTGATTGCCAAGTAATACTCCATTGTATGTGTGTGTGTGTGTGTGTGTGTGTGTGTGTGTGTGTGTGAGAGAGAGAGAGAGAGAGAGAGAGAGAGAGAGAGAGAGAGATACCACATCTTCTTGATCCATTCATCTGTCAATGGACATTTGTGCTCTGTCCATACTTTGGCTATCGTCAATAGTACTGCTATAAACATTGGGGTGCATGTGCCCCTTTGAAACAGCACACCTGTATCTCTTTGACAAATATCTATTAGTGCAATTGCTGGGTCATAGGGTAGTTCTATTTTTAATTTTTGAGGAACCTCTATACTGTTTTCCAAAGTGCCTGCACCAGTTTGCATTCCTACCAGCAGTACAAAAGAGATCCTCTTTCTCTGCATCCTCACCAACATCTGTTGTCTGAGTTCTTAAATTAGGCATTCTGACAGGTGTAACATGGTATCTCATTGTGGTTTTGATTTGCATTTCCCTGATGATGGGTAATGTTGAGCATTTTTTCATGTGTCTGTTGGCCATCTGGATGTCTTCTTTGGCAAAGTGTCTATTCATGTCTTTTGCCCGTTTCTTCACTAGATTATTTGTGTTTTTAGTGTTGAGTTTGATAAATTCTTTATAGATTTGGATACTAACCATTTCATTCGTTGACTTTTAGTTTTTCTGATTGTTTCCTTCGCTGTGCAGAAGCTTTTTATTTTGATGAGGTCTCAGTCGTTCATTTTCGCTTGTTTCTCTTGCCTCTGGAGACGTGTTGAGTAAGAAGTTGCTGCAGCCGAGGTCAAAGAGGTTTTTGCCTACTTTTTCCTTGAGGATTTTGATGTATCCTTGTCTTATGTTTAGGTTTTTAATCCATTTTTAGTTTTTTTGTGTGTATGGTATAAGAAAGTGGTCCAGACTCATTTTTCTGCACGTTGCTGTCCAGTTTTCCAAGTAGCATTTGTTAAAGACACTCTTTATTCCATTGGATATTCTTTCCTGCTTTGTCAAAGGCTAGTTGGCCATACGTTTGTGGGTCAATTTCTGGGCTCTCTATTTTGTTCCATTGATCTGGGTGTCTGATTTTGTGCCAGTGCCATACTGTCTTGATGATTACAGATTTGTAATACATCTTGAAGTCTGGGATTGTGATGTCTTCAGATTTGGTTTTCTTTTTCATGATTGTTTTGGCTATTTGAGGTCTCTTCTAGTTCCATACAAATTTTAGGGTTGTTTTTTTCTAGCTCTGTGAAGAATGTGCATGTTATTTTAGTGGGTATTGAATGTAGATTGCTTTGAGTAGTATTGACATTTTAACAGTATTTGTTCTTCCTCTCCAGGAGCATGGAATATTTTTCCATTTTTTGGTCCCTTCTTGTTCTTTCATAAGCTTTCTATAGTGTTCAGTGTATAGATTTTTCACCTCTGGCTAGATTTATTCCTAGATATTTTATGGTTTTTGGTGCAATTGTAAATGGGATCGATTCCTTGATTTCTCTTTCTGTTGCTTCATTATTGGTGTATAAGAATGCAACCGATTTCTGTGCATTGATTTTATATCCTGTGACTTTGCTGAATTCCTGGACCAGCTCTAGCAGCTTTTTGGTGGAATCTTTTGGGTTTTCCATATAGAGTATCATGTCATCTGTGAAGAGTGAATGTTTGATCTCCTCCTGACTGATTTGGATGCCTTTTATTTCTTTGTGTTGTCTGATTGCTGAGGTTAAGACTTCCAATACTATGTTGAATAGCAGTGGTGAGAGTGGACATCCTGTCTTGTTCCTGGCCTTAGGGGGAAAGCTCTCAGTTTTTCCCCATTGAGGATGATATCAGCAGTGGATCTTTCATATATGATTTTTATGATCTCGAGGTACGATTCTTCTATTCCTACTTTGTAGAGGGTTTTTATCAAGAAAGTATGCTGTATTTTGTCAGATGCTTTCTCTGCATCTATTGAGAGCATCATGTGGTTCTTGTCCTTTCTTTTATTGTTGTGCTGTATCACATTGATTGTTTTGCAGATATTGAACCAGCCTTGCATCCTAGGTGTTAATCCCACTTGGTCGTGGTGAATACTTTTTTAATGTATTGTTGGATCTGTTTGGCTAGTATCTCATTGAGAATTTTTACATACATGTTCATCAGGAAAATTGGTCTGTAGTTCTCCTTTTTAGTGGTGCCTTTGATTTTTGGAATCAAGGTAATGCTGGGTTCATAGAAAGAGTTTAGAGGTTTTCTTTCCATTTCTACTTTTTAGAACACCTTCAAGAGAATAGGTATTAACTTTTTTTAAATGTTTGGTAGAATTCCCCTGGAAAGCCATCTGTCCCTGGACTCTTTTTTTGGGGGGTGGGGGGAGATTTTTGATTACTAATTTGATTTTTTTTTTTTTTTTACTGATTATGGGTCTGTTCCAATTTTCTATTTCCTCCTGCTTCAGTTTTGGTAGGAATTTGTCCATTTCTTCCAGAGTGCCCATTTTATTGGTGTATAATTGCTCATAATATTCTCTGATTATTGTTTGTATTTCTGCTGTGTTGGTTGAGATCTCTGCTCTTTCATTCTTGGTTTTATTTATTTGGGTCCTTTCCTTTTTCTTTTTGATCAAACTGGCAAGGGATTTATCAATTTTGTTAATTCTTTCAGAGAACCAGTTTCTGGTTTCATTGATCTGTTCTACTGTAATTTTTGCTTGCTTGTTTGTTTTGATAGCATTGATTTTTGCTCTAATCTTTATTATTTTCTGTCTTCTGCTGGTTTTGGGTTTTATTTGCTGTTTTTTTTTTTTCCAGCTCTTTGAGGTGTAAGGTTCGGTTGTGTATCTGAGACCTTTCTTCCTTCTTTAAGAAGGCCTGGATTGCTATAAACTTCCTTCTTATGACCATCTTTGCTGTGTCCCAGAGGTTTTGAACTGTGGTGTTATCATATTCATCGGTTTCCATGTAGTTTTTAATTTCCTCTTTCACTTCCTGGTTAGCCCCTTCATTCTTTAGTAGGATGGTTTTTAGTCTCCAGGTATTTATCTTACCACAGTTTTTCTTGTGGTTTATTTCGAGTTTCATAGTGTTGTGGTCTGAATATGTACAGTATGATCTAGATCTTTTTGTGCTTGTTGAGGGCTGATTTGTGTGCCAGTATGTGATCTATTCTGGAGAACATTCCATGTGCACTGGAGAAGAATGTGTATTCTGTTGCTTTAGGATGAAATGTTCTGAACATATCTGTTAAGTCCCTCCAGTCCAGTGTGTCATTTGAAGCCATTGTTTCCTTGTTGAATTTCTGTTTAGATGATCTGCCCATTGCTGTAAGTGGGGTATTAAAGTCCCCTACTATTATGGTATTATTATCAATGAGTTTCTTTATGTTTGTGATTAATCAATTTATGTATTTGGGTGTTTTCACGTTTGGAGCATAAATGTTTACTGCTGTTAGATCTTCTTGATATAGACACCTTAATGATCATATATTGCCCTTCTTCATCTCTTGTTACAGTCTTTATTTTAAAGTCTAGATTGTCTGATATAAGTATGGCTACTCCAGCTTTCTTTTGGCAATCATTAGAATGATAGATGGTTCTCCATCCCCTTACTTTCAATCTGAAGGTGTCTTTAGGCCCAAAGTGGGTCTCTTGTAAACAGCATACAGATGGATCATGTTTTCTTATCCATTTTGTTACCCCATGTCTTTTCATTGGAGCATTTAGTTCATTGACTATTTAGAGTGAATACTAAAAGATATGAATGTATTGCCATTATGTTGTCTGTCGAGTTGGAGTTTCTGGTGGTGTTCTCTGGTCCTTTCTAGTCTTTGTTTCTACCTAGTCTCCAGTGTCAGAACTCTGTGCCCTCCCTGACCAGCAATCACACACCCCTCCTTTGTCTCCGGCTTCCATCCACTCCTTGTTTTTACACTGTTGATGACCAAGCCATCAGGTTGCTAGGCGGCACCTCCTTCTGAGTTTTATCTCAGATGCAGCTGTGTTTCCCAACCCCTCACTTCTGACGGACTGCGGATTTGACCCACTCACACTTTCTGGGGGAGGATCTCACCGAGCAATGGCCGGGTGCCAGCAACACCCAGAAATGTTCACGGGACCATGCTGCTGCTGATGCTCAGAGACTGCAGCTGGATGCCAGCCAGCCCCAGAAAAAGTTCGCGCAATCTTGTAGCAGCGGCATTTCAGGGATTATGGAAAATCACAACACACATCTGGTTCGAGACTTTCCCCTTAATGTCCTTGTTCCAGCATCAGCGAATGTGGTTGTTCTCCAGGGTTCGCTAAGACCTTTGCCTGTGGGATGGCCACACAGCCACTACCAAATATCCTCCCAGCAGGGGAACTGTCACTCCCCGTGTGGCCCAAGGACCACTCAGGCCACACTCTCTGCTCCCAGGGAGTCACCCTTCCCACCAAAGCACTGCCAGGTATTGAGCTGGGGAGTTTCAGACTCTGCGTTCCTCCTGTTTATAGAGTCTTAATGGAATCTAAACCCTTCCTTTCTCCTTTCTAACTTTTTTGTTTAGACCCTTGCCTACTATTTCTTTCCTCTCCAGCTGCTTTTGTACTCTCCCTTCTGTCTCTATCCTCTCTCTGTGGGCAAAAACAGCTCCCTGCCCTCCACAGCTTCTCTCTCCCCCAGTTCACCTCTTCACGCCATGTACCTGCTGACTTCTCTGGTTCGGGTTGTGCAGATTGTTGTGTTAATTCTCAAATCAGTTTTCTAGGTGTGCAGAATGGTTTGGTGTTGATCTGGCTGTATTTCACGGAGGAGGGACGTGAAAATCTTCCATGTTGTTCCACCATCTTGGCCTTTCCCTCTTCATAAAATTAAACATAGAATTACCACATCCTGAAATTTCACTGCTAGGGATATACTCAAAAATATTGAACGCATGGACTCAAACGTATCTTTGTACATACATGTTCATAGCGCCATTACTTACATTAACCAAAAGGTGGAAACCACCACACATTCACTGACAGATAAATACAGGAACAAAATGTGGTTATTACACACAATGGACTATTATTCAACTTTTAAAAGGGATGAAATTCTGAAACATGTTACAACATAGGTACAACTTGAAAACTGTATGCTAACTAAAATAAGCCAGTCAGATTAAGACAAATATTGGATAATTCTGTTTTTATGAGGTACCTAGAGTAGTTAGTTTCTAGAAAGTAGAATGGGAATTGCCATGCGCTGTGGGAGGGAGAAATGATAAGTTAAAGGGCTCAATGTGGGAGAATGAACAATTTCTAAAGTTTGACAGTGATAATTGATATATAACAATGTGAGTGTATTTAATGCCACTGACTGCACACTTAAAAATGTTTAGAATGATATATATTATGTGTTGTGTATTCTACCACAACAAAATTAAATTAGGGAGAATTCCAGTTATAACATCCCCAGAAATCATATAG
Organism: Hyaena hyaena; assembly: GCF_003009895.1. Taxonomy (NCBI): domain Eukaryota; kingdom Metazoa; phylum Chordata; class Mammalia; order Carnivora; family Hyaenidae; genus Hyaena; species Hyaena hyaena. The sequence continues at coordinate 23,833 of NW_024080846.1, read as the reverse complement.
TATTTATAAATACAGTGTTTAGGAGTGCTTGGGTAGCTCAATTGGTTAAGCATCCAACTTTAGGTTTTGGCTCAGGTCATGATCTCATGGTTCATGGATTCGAGCCCCATGGGCTGCAGTGTGTTGCATTGTGCAGTGTACTGTACTGACAGCGGGGAGCCTACTTGGAATTCTGTTTCCCTCTCTCTCTGCCCCTCTCTCTCTAAAAATAGATAAATAACATTAAAAAAAGAAATACAGTATTTACATATAATTTAAAAATTAATGAAAAGCATAAAGTATACAGTGAAAACTAAAAATATATTATTGAAAGAAAGATCTGCATAAAGGTAGAAACATATCATATTTTTAACATTGTTGGAGGTCTCAATATTGTTAATACAGAAATATTGTCCAAATTGATCTGCAAATTCAACACAATTCTTAACAAACCCAAGTAGTATTTTTTTTTTTTTTGAGAAATTGACAAGTTGATTTTATCATACAGAAGGGCACCTGGGTGGCTCAGTTGGTTGGGCGTCTCACTTCGGCTCCGGTTATGATCTCACAGGTCGTGAGTTCTAGCCCCGTGTTGGGCTCTGTGCTGACAGCTTGCTCAGAGCCTGAAGCCTGCTTTGGCTTCTGTGTCTCCCTCTTTCTCTGTCCCTCCCCCATTTGTGCTCTGTCTCTCTCTGTCTCTCAATAATAAATAAATGTAAAAAAAAATTAATAAAAGTCATACAGAAATTCAAGGGACACAGAATGGTAAAAACAATCTTGAAAACATACTTTTCAAGATGATTTCACATTCAAAACACTTTTCTCAATTCCAAAACATATTACAGTGTTAAAATAAGACAATATAGTACTGTTTTAAAGATAAAGATAGACATTATTTCAATAGAATAGAAGATAGTCCAGAAACGTCATACTTACAGTCACTGTTTTTTGATAAGGACGCCAAAGTAATTCCACTGGTGGAAAGAATGTGTTTTTTTTCCCCAAAATGGAGGACAAGTATATGTCCACATGCAAAAGAAAGAAGTTAGACTGCTACATCACAACAATAAAAAAGTTGAGTGAAAATGGATCATAGATCTAAATGTGAGAGTTAAACTTATGGAATACATATGAGTAAATCTGTGAAATTGGCATGGGCTGTGATATAGAAGACAGGTGAGAAAAGAAAATAGATTAAGTGAATTTTATCAAAATTAAAAACTTTTTGGTAAGTTTTTACTTTAATCACCCAGTACTTATCACAAGTGCTCTCTTTAATTCCCATCACTTATCTCACCCATCTTTTCATCCATCTCCCCTCTAGTAAACATCTGTTTATTCTCTGTAGTTAAGACTTTGTTTTTTGGTTTGTCTCCCTCTCCCTTCCTCTCTCTTTCCCTTCTCTTCGCTCATTTGTTGTTTTTTTTCAATTCCACTTACTAATGAAATGATATGGTATGTCTTTCTCTGACTTATTTTCCTTAACATTATAATCTCTAGCTCTATCCGTGCCATTGCAAATGGCAAAATTTCATTCGTTCATATATATATATATAATTTTTCATTCATATATATTTACATAACATCTTTATCCATTCATTAATAAATGGACCCTTAGACTGCTTCCATAATTGGACTATTTGTAAATAATGCTGCAAAAAACACAGGAGTGCACATTATCTCTTTGAAATAGGGTGTTAGTATTCTTTGGGTAAATACACAATAGTGCCAATATTAAATAAGTTCTATTTTTAGCTTTTTGAGTAACCTCCATATTTTTTTCCACAGTGTCTATACCAGTTTGCATTCTTCCCAGTGCAAGAATGTTCCTTTTTCTCCATGACCTTGCCAACACCTGTTTTGTGTGTGTGTGTGTGTTTTGTTTTTGTTTCTTGTGTTTTTGATTTTCACCATTCTGACAGGTGATATCTCAGTTTGGTTTTAGTTTGTTTACTTTTTAAAAATATTTATTTATTTTGAGAGATAGTGTGTGAGTGGGGTAAGGGCAGGGAGGAGAGAAAGAACCCCAAGCAGGCTCCGCTTTGTAAGCACAAGGCCTGATGCAGGGATTGATCCCATGAACTTCAAAATCAAGGTTGAAGCTTATCTGACAGAGCCACCCAGAGTCCCTTCAATGTGGTTTTAATTTGCATTTCTCTTATAGTACGTGATTAAGAGCATCTTTTCATGTGTTTGTTGGCCATCTGGATACTTTCTTTGGAGAAAGTTGTTGATGTCTTCTGCCCATTTTCTAATTGGATTTTTTTTGGGGGGGAGAGTGTTGAGTTCTATAAGTTATTTATAGATTTTGGATAGTAACCTTTTATCAGATATGCCATTTGTAAATTTCTCCTCCCATTCACTATGTTGCCTTTTAGTTTTGTTGATTGTTTCCTTCACTTGTGTACAAGCTTTTTATTCTGAAGGAATCCCGGTAATTTATTTTTTATTTTGTTTCCTTTGCCTCAGGTGACATACCTAGAAAAAAGCTACTATGTATGGCCAATGTCACAGTAATTACCACATGTGCTCTTTCCTATAATTCTTATGGTTTCAGGTCTCATATTTAGGTCATTAATCTATTTTGATTTTATTTTTGTGTGGTGTAAGAAAGCGGTCCAATTTTATTCATTTGCATGTAGCTGTCCAGTTTTCCTAACATTATTTGTTGAAAGGAATGTCTTTTTCCCATTGGATATTCTTTCCTGCTGTGTCAAAGATTAACTGATCATATAATTGTGAGTTAATACCTGGGTTTTCTATTCTGTTCTACAGATTTGTGTGTCTATTTTTGTAAGAGTGCCACAATGTTCTGATTACTACAACTCTGTAGTATAAGTTCAAGTCAGTGATTGTGATACTTCCAGCTTTGTTCTTCTTTTTAAAGATTGCTTTTGCTATTCAGTCTTTTGTGGATCCATACAAATTTTAGTAATATTTATTCTAGCTCTGTGAAAAATGTTATTAGTATTTTGATAGAGATTGCATTAAAATTGTAGGTTTCTTTCTGTAGTATAGACATTTTTAACAATATTTGTTCTTTGAATCCATGAGCATGGAATATCTTTTCACTTCTTTGTGTCATCCCTAATTTTTTTCATTGATGTTTAATAGTTTACAGAGTACAGGTCTTTCACCTCATTGGTTAAGTTTATTCTGAGGTATCTTATTATGTTTGGTGCAGTCATAAATGAGATTGTTCTCTTCAGATCACTGTTTCCATGCTGTATGTCCAGCATGTTTTTGCCTGTCTTCTCTCCAGGAGCAACCCCGATGCCTCTAGTGTCTCCCACAGCTAAGCATGCTGACCTTTAAAACTCTAGGCTTTAGGATCTGTTGGTTGCAGGAACTCACAAAATTCAGGCCCTTTCATTTTCCAAGCTAATTGCTATGTAGTTTCACTTTCCCTTTGTGCTCTCTTGTGACCTAGTCTGTCTTTCACCCTTCTCTGCAACCTTGGCTCCCTCTCTCCTACAGCAGCCATGATCCATTTCTTGCCAAAGTTACATCTCCACACTTCGGACATTCTTCAATGTGTCCTTTCTCTCTCTTTAGCTATTGAGTTTGTTCTGCTAGTCTTCAGATCTATTTCTGGGGTATTTAGGATGATTTGATAGTTATCTAGTTATATTTGTGGGATGATGTGAGGCTAGGGTCCTCCACTCTTCTGCCATCTTCTGCAATCTCAAAATTAAAATCTTTGTACTGCAAATGATACAAGAAAGTGAAGGCAAACTATACTGTGGGAGAACATGTTTGAAAATCGTGTATCTCATATAGGACTTGTGTCCAGAATATATAAAGAACATAATAATAATAAAACAACCAACCCAGATAAAATTGAGCAAGGCTTTAAATAAACACACCTTAGGGTGGTTGGGTGGCTCTGTCGGTTAAGCGTCCAGCTCTTAATTTCAGCTGAGGTCATGATCTCATGGTTTCATGGTCTCAGAGCCCTGGGTCGGACTCTGCACTGACAGTGTGGAGCCTACTTGGGATTCTCTCTCTCCCTCTCTCTCTGCCCCTCCCCTGCCCACCTTGTCGCTGTCTCTGTCAAAAGTAAATAAATAGACTTAAAGAAATTAAATAAACATATCCTTGGGGTGCCTAGGTGGCTCAGTCCGTTAAGTGTCTGACTCTTGGTTTCAGCTCAGGTCATAATCTCATGGTTTTGTGGGTTTGAGCCCCACATCAGGCTCTGTGTTGGCAGTGCAGAGCTTGCATAGGATTCTCTCTCTCTCCCTTTCTCTGTGCCCCTCCCCTACTCACACTGTCTCTATCTCTCTCAAATACATAAATAAAAACTTTAAAAAAACACACATCATAGAAGATATATAAATAGTCATAAGCCCAAGAAAGGTGCTGAACATTCTAGAAAAATGAAAATCAAAACCATCATGAGATACTACTTCACACATTAAAATCATCATAATGAAAAATATAGGCAACATGTGCTAGTGAGAATGTGGAGAAATTGAAATCTCCTTGGGGCTCTTTTTCCAGCACTGCTTCAACTCTGATATCTCCTTTCCATTCTCTACCCAGTAATCAACTCTCTAATTAGCATTAGGCTGATACATATATATTCTATATATGGAATATGTGTATACATTTCTTATCTTTCTTGCCAAGGACTCCTGAGAGGCTCCTAACATTTCTGCTGTCTGTAATCTAAAAGCATCTTTCTCACCAGTGCCCTTTTCAGATTTTAGCCATTTCCACTGTTGTGAATTCTTCCTCTGCCTCCTTCACTCATTGGGAATTCTGTACTTTGCTTTGAACTCTAGTTCTCTGAGTTGAAATCCGCAAGTTTTCTACAGGTAAAATTAAATTTTCCTTATACATCAATATTATGTTTTTCTTCTTTCAGATAAAGATTGCATTTCCTGTTGCCTTCCAGACATTTCCTGGAAGCCTTTTTTCCTGTTTTATAATTTTATTGTAAAAGGTTTTTTCTAGTAAATGAAAATATTTCTATTAAATGAAAATATTTCATCTTAACTAGAGAGAAGCCTTTTATTTTTCCTCAAAATAATGGATATTGTCCAATTAATCCAATAATGATTAGTCCAATTTCTTAAATTAGCCTGTGAAATAATTAGGTTGTTGAGAAGGAAGCTCCACTTCCAATATGATACAATTTTAACTTAAGGTGAATTGATGAAGAGTTGATCTTTTCTGATGGATAAGGCAAGAAGGAGAGCTTTGAAAGTGTTGAGTTCTACTATAGTTTAAGTCTGCTACATATTTGCTTACTTTCAATTTTTGTGCATATATTTTGCCAATTTATTTTCTGAAATACATAAAACATTCTGAGTCACTTTTTTGGGGGTATATTATTTATTAAAAACACATAGTTGGATTCTATCTGCATTTTAAATTTACTGATTTTTTGTGGGTTTTTTTGGGGGGGCATTAAGTTCATGTGTGTTAAACATCATCATAGTGGTTTGGTGGTAATTCTGATTCTTTTAGTTTGTTGTATTTTAGTTGTCTGTCTTATTTCTTTTGTTTAACTGAATCAAGATTTCATAGATTTTTTCCCCCCAACTTTCCGTGATGTCTTTGTAACACTTAGGGGAATGCCTATTTTCTAATTAATAGAGTCAAAATTAGAATAATATCACCTTATGCTGGTAACATGAAAATTTAACATAGCTTACTATATTGTTTTTTAAGAGTGATTGTATAAAGGGGTTAAAGTACACTTAATGAGCACTGAGTAATGTATAGAATTGCTGGAATGTTATATTGTACCCTTGAAAGTAATATAACATTGTATGTTGATTATATCTCAGTAAAAATAGAAAATTAAAATAAAATAAAAAGGGAGCAAAAAAATTTTTAAATATAAGTAAGCACCAGTTATGGCAATAATTTTTTTATTAAATCATTAAGAACATTTTAATGTTTATTTATTTTTGTGAGAGAGAGGGGGAGACAGAGCATTAGCAAGGGAGGGAGGGCAGAGAGAGAGGGAAACACAGAATCTGAAACAGCCTCCAGGCTCTGCCCTGTCAGTGCAAAGCCTGATGCAGGGCTCAAACTCACAAACCACGAGATCATGACCTGAGCTGAAGTCAAACGCTTAACTGACTGAGCCACCCAGGAGCCCCTTTATTAAATAATTTTTAACAGTTCTTTCTTTGTTACTCTAATTTTTAAATTAAAAATTTAGTAGAAATTAATATCAGTTTAATATGTTTTAAGTAGTAGTTCATAAAAGGGAATAGAATAGAAAAATATATTACAATATAACATAAAGGTTAAAAATACACATAAAGATTAAATACAAATTTATATTAATTAATATTAAGTTTATAAAAGTATATAATGCACTTTGGGGCATAGTCACAGAATATCGGAAACCATTTTTATTTTTTTAATATTTTAAAAATGTTTATATTTTTGGAAACATTTTGAAATGTATATTGTTTATGCTATCAATGTATTATTTGAAACCAAAATTTTTATAATTCAGATTAGTAATAAACTTTGAATATCATCTTTGAAAAAGTTAAAATGTGTTCTCATGTTTTCAGAGAAAGGTCAAAACATACCTGCAAAACGACATGCTGCTCCTCGAAAAAATGGCCTCTTCATCAGTTTCTACATTTTCCTACCTTTCCTTACTTTAATTGCCATCATTGCTCTTAAATGGAATAAAATAAGATTTTGGAACAGAGCGGAAACAGTAACTGGAGAGTAAGTAAACTTATATTTTTAAAAATCAATATTAAAATCCATTTGGGAAGAACTAAAATGTAATTCAGAATATTACAAGTAAGCCTTAAAAGTGCTGACTTTGGATCTTCTGGATGAATTTGATTTCTGTTTAGAAATATTGAACCTTGTTATATACCAATTTTTTTTCAGATTTCCAGTAGTTCCATTCCTTTTCTTTTAGGTCCCGAAATAACCAAAGCTACTTAGTAAATTCACAGTGCCTTTCAAATTGAAAGCCGTGTTTGCTACACATGCTTGTCTACTACCTAAGCAGCCTCTTTTTTTTTTTTTTTTTTTGGCATGGACATTCAGTTGTGCCAAGGAGATTAATAGAGATAGAGAAGGAAATTTTGTGAATCGAAGATGTAGAAGGTGAGAAAAATGTTTAAAAAACATGATAGGAAAAGGAGAATACAGATAGGACAATTCTCATTTTACATTTACTTAGTATTGCTCATATGTTTCTAAAATTAGAATTAAGGTACTTGAAATGGGCACCACAATAAATCTAGTTAATATCTGTCACTGTACATGGTTACAAAGTTTTATTTTCTTGTGATGAAGACTTAAGATCTTTTGTCTTAGTAAGTTTCAAATATGCAATATTTTATTATTAATTATATTCACCATGCTATACATTATATATTCATGATGTAATTATTTTATAACTGGAAGTTTGTACCTTTTGGCCCCCTTCACTCATTTACTTACTCCACAATGCCAACTGTGGTAATCACCAATATGTTCTCATTATCTATGGACTTGTTTTTTGTTTTTTTGTTTTTGTTTTTGTTTTTTTTTAATTTGATTCCACACACAAGTGAGATCATATGCTAGTTGCCTTTCTCTGTCTAAATTAATTCACTTATATGCAACTTTTTTCTTTCCCATATCACAAATACAAGTTACAAGTTTGCTCAATGGATGTTCAGGAAAAAGAATGTAGAAGTAAAGATAAATAAGTGGGTCTCATTGTTATAAGCTGAAGGAAAAATGTTTCTGTTTCTCACTCATGCCAATTAAGATAAAAATATAAAGCTTCCACCAAAAAAAAAACTCTTAAGAAATGGATTTATAGAAACATACCTCAATATAAAAAAAGACCATATATGAAAAGCCCACACCTAATATCATACTCAATGATGAAACTTTGAGAACTTTTCCTTTAGGCTTAAGAACAAGACAAGGACATCCACTCCTGCACTTTTGTCAACATAGTACTGGAAGTCTTAGCCAAGCAAATAGACAACAAAAATGTCTTAAATCCAAATTAGCAAGGAAAAAATAAAATTGTCACTATTTGCAGATGACAAGATACCATCAAAAGACTCAACCAAAAAACTGTTAGAACTAATAAATGAATTCGGCAAAGTTGAAGTATACAAAATTAATACACAGAAGTCAGTTGTGATTCTATATAATAATAATGAAGTAGCAGAAAGAGAAATTAAGGAAATAACTCCATATTCATTTGGAACAAAAAGAATAAGATATCTAGGAATAAACTTAACCAAAGAAGTGAAAGACCTTTACTCTGAAAACTACCAGACATTGATGAAAGAAATTGAAGATGACACAAATGGAAAAACACTTGATGCACATAGATTGGAAGAATTAGTATTGTTAAACTATTCTTACTACCCAAAGCTGACTACAGATGAAAAGTACAATCCCCATCAAATTACTGGTGGCATCTTTTACAGAACTAGAATAAATACTAAATTTTTTATAGGACCACCAAAGACTGCAAATAGTCAAAGCAATCTTGAGAAAGAAGAACAAAGCTAGAGGAATCACGATCCCAGATTTCAAGGTATAGTACAAAGCTATAATAATCAAAACAGTATGGTATTATCACAAAAAAAAAAGACATATCAATGGAACAAAATAAAGAGCACAGAAAAAAACCCATGATTATATGGACAATTAATCTGCAACAAAGGAGGCAAGAATATGCAATAAGAAAAAGACAGTCTCTTCAACAAATGGTTCTTGAGAAATTGGACAGCTACATGTAAAAGAATGAGACTGGACCATTTTCTTATATAATGCACAAAAAAATAAAATGGATTGAAGACCTAACCTTGAGACATGAAACATAAAAATCCTACAAGAAAACATAGGCAGTAATTTCTTTGAAATTGGTGGTAGCAACATTTTTCTAGATATGTCTCCTCAGACAAAGGAAATAAAAGCAAAAATAAACTATTGAGACTACACCAAAATAAGCTTATGCACAGTGACAGAAACCATTAAGAAAACAAAAAGGCAACTAATGAGTGGGAGAAGACATTTATACATGATATAGAAGTGATTAGATAATATCTAAAATACATAAAGAACTTATAAAATTGACCACCAAAAAACCCCACAAATAATCTGATTAAAATATGGGCAGAGGACCTGAATAGACATTTTTCCAAAGAAAATATACAGATAGCAAACAGACACATGAAAATATGCTCAACATCACTAATCATTAGGGAAATACAAATCAAAACCACAATGAGATATGACCTTACACCTGTAATAATGGCTAGAAAACACTCCCCACTCCCCCCAAAAAACCCAAGAAATAACAAGTGTTGGCAAGGATGTAGAGAAAGAAAGAAACAAGGAAACCTCAGGCACTCTTGTTGGGAAGTGCAGGGATCGTGGAAAAAAGTAAAATTTAAAAAATACCTAAATGTATTACACTAAATGAAATAAGTCAGACTGAGAAGACAAATGTCATGAGTCCACTTATGAATGGTAAAAATTATGAATAAACAAACAGAAAGCAGAAACCTATAAATACAAAGAACAAATTGATGCTTGCCAAGAGGGGAGTGGAGTTGAAGGGTTGAGGAAAAGGGGAAAAGGGAGAGGAAGATGTAGGCTTCTACTAATGGCATGAATAAGTCATGGTAATAAAACACACAGCCTAGAGAATATAGTCCCTGACATTGTAATAGTGCTGTAGTAGGACAGATGGTAGGTATACTTGCTGTAAATACAGCATAATGTATACACTTGTCAAATCACTAAGTTGTACACCTAGAATTAATGTAACCTTGTGTATCACCTATACTCCAAAAAGAGAGAAAAACATAAAATTACAATGGTTTCTAACCCTAAAGTAATGCTATTTTTTATAGATCTACATCAGAAGACAGCAATATTAAGAGCAACCAGTCATCTAGTTAAAGGTAAATTGAAGCAATAAAACTATTGAAAATGGCGTAATTCATAAAATAGTTTAAAAAATTTAACAATACCTCAGTGGAAAAAAGCTATTATTCCATATTCCATCATCTTAATTGCTATTTGTCAATATACTAAAAAACAGACTCAAAGCATTTGATAATTTTGTTTTATATTAATTTACAAATATTTAATGTTAACTAGTATTAGCCAGAGATTTATTAACCAGCATTTTGGTAATAAGAAATGACTTATTTAAATTTTTTTTTTAACATTTATTTATTGTTGAGAGACAGAGCATGAGCAGGAGAGGGGCAGAGAGAAGGAGACACAGAATTTGAAGCAGGCTCCAGGCTCTGAGCTGTCAGCACAGAGTCCGGTGCGGGACTCAAACTCACAAACCGAGAGATCATGACCTGAGCCGAAGTCGGATGCTTAACCGACTGAGCCACCCACCCAGGCACCCCTAAATATGTTTTTAAGACATTTAATAGCCGTCATGCATCCTGCTTCCACATTTAAGGTCCTAATTTGATATATTTACTCCCAATATTTATATTTCTTTGTCACTAAGGCTCCACAGTTATTGTTAACCTTAGTTTAGAAATGAGGAAACAAACATGAAAAATTTAAGAAAGTACCTTTGTGTACAGAATTTTAGTAAATTTTGAAGCTGGAGTTTCATTCAAGACAACCAGACTCCAGAGTTTAACTCTTAAAGAGCTCAACAATTTGGAGACATCTGGGTGGCCTTGTGTATTGTGTCCAACTCTTGGATCAGTTCAAGTCGTGATGTCATGGTCGTGAGATTGAGCCCTACCTCAGGCTCTGCTCTGGACATGGAGTCTGTTTGAGATATTCTCTCTCCTTCTCACTCTGCCTCTCCTTTGCCTGTGCATTCTTTCACTCTCAAAACAAACAAACAAACAAAACAAAAAACAACAAAAAAACCACACATACAGTTGTTGTTGTTTTTTTTTAAATATTTTTATTTATTTCTAGGAGAGAGAGAGAGACAGTGTGAGCAGGGGAGGGTCAGAGAGAGAGGGAGTCACAGACTGAAACAGGCTCCAGGCTCTGAGCTGGTAGTCAGCACAGAGCCCGACGCGGAGCTCGAACCCACGAACCGCGAGGTCATGACCCAAGCGAAAGTCGGACGCTTAACCGACTAAGCCACCCAGGCGCCCCTGCACACACAGTTTTGACCCATGTAGCATGAGGTATGCCTGGTGAAGGGAAATGAAATTTACATTTATTGAGGAACAATTAGATGCCAGGCAAAATGATAAATGCTCCATCCATCCAGAGTAGAGAGACAAATTCTTTACTATAAGATGTTGGCATTTGTATATATTCAATATACCTATCTGTATATTTCTGTGTATATGTATATATATATATATATATACATATACACATATATATACACACAAACACATTTGTATATATACAGATGTATCTGAACATATCTGATGTATCTGAATATATCTGTATATATTCAAATGTATAAGTCATATGCATAAAGAAATCATAATGTTTTACATATTAGACCTATCACTGGGAGTAAATGGAAAAATTAAAAAATTAACCATGAGTGAAAACAAGCGTTCATCCAATTACTAATCCACCATTCCTCCTTATCTGATTTTGATGGACAGTTAAGTCAATGGATCTCTGCTTCCCCATCTGCCACCGAGAAAAACAATTATAACTACTACCCTCCATGTAAAATAGTTTTATTTCTTAGTAGGGAATGTTGGTGGTGAGGGAGGAGCTGGGTAGTGGTTTTAAATATAACGGAATGAGTGGGCCCTATTCAGCAAGAGATATGTAAAGAAAATATTGGAGGAGTTGCAAGGATTGACTCAGTTTAGATATTAAAAAGAGGTATTTGAGTTCCCTGGGGTCAATTCACGTGGGGCTTTTATTTAAATGTAAAGGATACAATGCAGCTGGAGAGACTGCAGGCAAGCAATGGGCACCAGAGAGATATCTCATGCTCCAGCCTCAAGGTTCCTTACTTTAAATTTTAAGCAGCCCATTGTAAATTCCACTGCCAATGTCTCGTCAAAAAGTGAAACCAAGCACCCAGGCTTCCCATTCCAGCCTTAAATCAACTCCTTACAGAGGCGTAGAGCCAGCAGAGGTATCCATGCATATATCTAGGCAGAAGCTTCCCAAGCACGTGATGATCCAATGAAAAAATGAGTCAGGAAATATTTCATGAATAACAGTGATGTCAGTTTAGCTGGAGCAGTTAGCAAGGGGCTGCAGTAGTGAGTAGGTCAGAGAGTAAAACTCGTAGGCTGTGGGAGGTGTTGAGGTCTATCTGTGTTTTATTCTCAGTGAAAGGGGAAGTCACTGGAAGATTAATGTTCAAGACTTCTACTTTAAATGGCTAGTTTGTTAAAAAAAAAAAAAAAAAAAAAAGAAGAAGCCTGGCTTGTTGAAAACAGTTTGTGTGATGGCGAGAGGAGAAGTAGAGAATTGGTGGATAAACTAATGCAATAATCTAGGAGGGAAAGGGTGGCACCTCAGATCAAGGGTAGTAAAGATGATCTTAGGAATAAATTTTGAAGGAGACCAACAGAATAAACTGACAGTTTCAATATAAAGTGTAAGAAAAAATATGCTTAAATAATGTTTACTGATAAAGCAACAAGATAAGCAAGGTTAAATGTAAATACAGACGTGTTTTCAAATTTCTGCTCTTAATGCCTGTTAAATTTTATATTAAAATGTATGAACATTGCAAGAGAAAATCTACATGGTTAATTGGGAACCAAGACAAATGTCTGCTATGCCATGATAAGGAGCTTGTTTTCTCACACATGGGAAAGTATTTCTCATATAGTTAAAGGATTGTTGAAGTAGTAAGGGAGGGATTCAGCATGATCTGGTTTGCTTTTTTCCATATTTAGGGAAAAAGTCAGACTCAGTAAGAACTGGAGGCTAGTGAAACAGCCCATGTGTATGTACATGAGACACCTGTTGGAAAAACAGAGGGCTTCTTGAAATACTCTTGCTCTGAAGATAAAAGTAGACTAGTAGTTATTTATTTCTTCACATATTCTACTGTTCTTTTCCTCTCTCTTTCCTTGCTGGTAATTTTCTTTAATCCATGTAAAGTGTAGAAACTGTGTGAATAAAATGCTTGTGAATATCACTTTTAATATTTCCCTTTACTCTGGCTATCACAGACAATTTAGGAAAAAGAAACTTGGGCTTTCAAAGTCCGTGAGGCACAGGCCTGGCTTGTGGTATTATAACCAGTGTCCTATATAGCAAGGATTTGCTATACCTCTAGTTGCCTAGTAAAATGAGATCACTTTCATTAACAATGCAAGTTTAGTATTTCCCTTTTTCTATATATTTTTTAAACAGTGACTAAACAATGTCAAAAAGCCATAGGTTGGAGAAAGGATATTACGAAGACATTCACCATTAATTGAGCTGACTCAAGAATGAAAAAAAAAATCTATTCCCTCTTTCTGTATGGCTTAGAGCTTTCAACTTCACAAACAAAAATAAATCCTGAAAGTGAAAGTATGTAGGCTTGTGTCTATTGATTCTTCTACGTGCTATGATCCTTTCTGGGGAAATAAAGCAACTTTTGAACCAGAGAAGCTGTCACATCCTCTGATGTAAACACTCCGTGTACACTGAGGACACCCACAGTCCACACCTCTCCCAACTGCCCATGATTCCCTGCCCTATCCCTTCCTGGCTTTGGGATATTGAGAAGAAATATTGCTAGGTAAGGCCAGCCACAGAACCCCAAGATAGTCACTAACATCTATTCTATCTTCAGGGAATTGCTCCAACTGTGTTCCTGGTCATAGATAACTATTGTGTCTCCAGGTGATAATTCTGTGACCTCATGTAAATTGAGATCTAGAATATATCATTGTCCTTTGGGGAACTCAGACGTGCTCCTCCTCCACTGGAGCTGAGCTTTTCTGGGTAAGATTTTCTTGCTTTAGGGTCCCCCAACTCATCTCCCTCTTACTAAGATGAATGGACTTCTGCATACCTCTAGGCATTGTACATGGATAAGGGAGCCATCAACCTAGCAGGGATCTAATGAGAGCCTAAAGAGTCTCTCTCTCTCTCTCTCTCTCTCTCTTTTTAACATTTTTAATGTTTTATTTATTTCTGAGACAGAGACAGCATGAGCAGAGGAGGGTCAGAGAGAGAGGGAGACACAGAATCTGAAACAGGCTCCAGGCTCTGAGCTAGCTGTCAGCACAGAGCCTGATGTGGGGCTCGAACCCACGAACTGTGAGATCATGATCTGAGCCAAAGTCGGACACCCAACCAGCTGAGCCACCCAGGCGCCCCGAGAGTCTCTCAATAAACAAGGATGCTCCTGATTCAGGGGTGGGAGTACCTTGCCACAGAGGCCAAGAGATTTCTTTTCCAAATGTCCATCAACCAATGAATAGATAAACATTGTATAAATAGTGATCTATGCATGCAATGGAATATTATTCAGCCATAAAAAAGAACAAAACACTGATAACCTCTACTATTATAGAATCCGGTCTGGGTCACCTGGTGGAAAAACCAAGCAGCACTCAGAGATCTTGGAAGGGAGGAGGTTTATTTTCTACCGGTGGGCTCAGAGGAGATCATTCTCTGGAGGTCTGAGCCCAGAGCATTAGCAGAGGGAATAATTTATAGCCTGGTACTTCCACATTCCTCATTAATCAGGGACAGATGTTTTCTTATTAATCCTGTCAGCCATCTTACAACAGATTTTCCCTACCACTACATGAACAAACCTTTGAAACCATTCTGCTGAGTAAGTAAAACTAATCACAAAACCCACGTGTTACTCATTTGTATGAAATATCCAGAATAGGGACACCTATAGAGACAAAAACTCGTGGCTATTTTGGGCTTTTGGGCTGGGTTGTTTAAGTGGGGGATGAAAAGCTGGGGTGAGGGGAGGTAATAGCTAAAGGGTACAGGGTTCCTTTTGAGATGATGAAACTAAAATAGACTGTGGTGATGGCTACATATTCACATCTGTGAATATATGGAAAGTCCTAAGATTATTCAGTTGTATAATTTAGTGGGTCACTTGTGTGGTAAAAAAAAAAATACATATCAGGATGATTCTACCAAACTTTACCTCATCCTTATTGCCACTAACTTATTTTAGGTCATTATAATCCTGGCCTGCCTTATTTTAATTATTTCTGAGGACCCCAGGTATAGTACCACTTAGCAGATCCAAGTGTTAAGCCTGACTGGAATTTAACTTTGCAACTCTTGACATAATTCATCCTTGTAATAAGGTGTACTGGGGTAAAATAAGGTGTAGGTGAGAGGCGGGTAGAGGTTGAGTTGGGTCTTGGACATGTGTGATTTAAGATTTCTCTTAGACCGGGCTCCTGGGTGGCTTAGTCGGTTAAGCATCCGACTTTCGCTTAGGTCATGATCTCGCGGTTCGTGGGTTCGGGCCCCGTGATGGGCTCTGTGCTGACTGCCAGCTCAGAGCCTGGAGCATGTTTCAATCTGTGACTCCCTCTCTCTCTGACCTCCCCTGCTCGCGCTGTCTCTCTCTCTCTCTCTCCTAGAAATAAATAAAACATTTATTAAAAAAAAGATTTCTTTTAGAATATTTAGAGACAATTGCATGCTCTTGTCTGGCTGGGACACAGTTTTTGCTTGGCTTGCTGCCTCCCCACCTCTACAGTTTCCCTGCTAGTGCCTAAAAATAACTATTAACAAAACACTTGGGTTGTAGTTGTAATAATAGGTATACGGTTGATGAAACGTGCTTTTTGATTGCCTTATCCAAAATAAAATACAATACTCTTGATTTTTCCTTATTTGCAAAGATACTAAAGTCAGCAGCAACACAATTTAGGTAGAAAATTTCTCATAAAAATGGGGTTTCTCCTCTTTTCTCCACCAGAGCAAATAAAAAATGCGAGAAAGATATATATGTCATGCAGAAAAGTAATTACCAAGAACTTCAACAGAAAAGCAAATCATACTCATGTGCCCCTTTGTCACTACTGATGCCAGAACAAACCAATTGTGTGCAAAGGCACAAGCTTGTGTCTGCTGTCTTCTCTCCCTTCACCTGTGGCAGCTGGCCAGCCTTTTGGGAGCCCTAAGGTTGGACCTAAGGTTTGGGAGCTGAAAGCAGTGCAGTCTTTACTCACACAGACAAGGACAGTGTGGTGGGCTCCTGAGTACTCATAACCACAAACCTCAGAGCTGCCCAAGGGCCCTCAGCCCTGACCACGCTGGATGCACTCTGGCCCAGCCTACTTCTTTCTCTTTGCACTGCTCTGTGAGCTTGAAGCACTTCACACCTACCTGGGTAAGACGGCTGGTCCCTCAGTCTCCTTCTTTTGTCTCCAGGAAGGATCAGGCTCTTCCTGGAGAGCGATTTCCTGTAACTGCATGATACCTTCCTCTCCCCTCCTAAATCTTCTGCTGGTTCCTTCCTCTGTGTGTCCCCAACCCCAAGGTCAGGGATGGGGATGTTAGCCAAGGTATCTACTCTTTGAATCAAGGGTCAAGTTGTCTGAAGATTGCTGGAAAGATGGCAGAGTGGGATGACTCTAGCCTCACCTTATCCTACAGACACAACTAGATATTACTAACATCAGTGTGAATAAGTCAGAAATAACTCCACTAAGATGTACAGAACCAACTTCACAACTAAATGAAGAAGAGAGACCACATCGAAGAGTGTAGATGTTGTGGGGAGCTAAAAGGACCCACAGGACTCTCAGTGGGAGGTAGACATGGAGAGAAGAGAGAAGCAGACACTCACACTGGGGGGCCCTCATGAACAAGATGAATCCCCATAACATTTGGCTTTGAATCCAGAGAGGCTGATTCGCATTAGTTCTTACAACCAGTAGGACTTAAAACCTGGAGTTTTAAAAATCATCAAGCTCAACTCTGGGAGAGCGAGATCTCTATTACTGTATTGTCACTTGTACTATAATTTTACATCAATAGCCATATCCCGTATGCACCATATGGTGTTTCATTCTGAATACTGTTTCTGAGCTTCATGCATGTTATATGTTTGTTAGTGTTTTATTCTTTTTATTGTGAGTAATATACCCCTATTTAAAATACCAAAATTTCTTTATCTACTCAACTAATGGATATCAGGGTATTTTTTCCCAGTTTCTTTCTACTATCACTAATGTTACTGTAAAAATTTATGCAGAAGTCTGTTTTGGACATACATAATTTCTTTGGGGGTAAATACCTAGAAGTGGTTTGTTTGGGTCTTATTATAGTAGTAGGAATATTTTTTTTTTAAATGTTTTTATTTCTGAGAAAGAGAGAGACAGTGTGAGCAGGGGTGGGTCGGAGAGAAAGGGAGACACAGAATCTGAAGCAGGCTCCAGGCTCTGAGCTGTCAGCACAGAGCCTGACGCGGGGCTCTAACCCATGAACCGTGAGATCATGACCTGAGCCGAAGTCGGACGCTCAACTGACTGAGCCACCCAGGCGCCCCTATAGTAGGAATATTCTTACCTTTACTCATTTACTGACATGTTTTCCAAAATATTTGTATAATTTCATATGCCTGAAAGCAATGCATGAGAGTTCCTGTTGCTCCAAATTTTGGCCAATATTTAATAATGTAGGTCTTTGTAACTTTAGCTATTGTGATGGATAGTAGTAGTGATTTAAATGTAATTGTGAGTTAAAGTTTCTCTGAAGATAATCATTGTCTTTTTATGTGCTTATTAAACATCTGTGTCATTTGCTTACCCACTTTCATAAAATATTGACTAACATAGTTTGCCTATTTTTTTAATATTGATATGTATATTTTATCATATATACACATTTTCTGTTTTTTTCCATTCTATGGTTTAAATTGTTTTAAATGTTTTATTTCTGAGAGAGAGAGAGAGAGAGAAGCGTGAGTAGGGGAGGGTCAGAGAGGGAGGGAGATACAGAATCTGAAACAGGCTCCAGGCTCTGAGCTAGTTGTCAGCACAGAGCCTCACACGGGGCTCAAACCCACGAACCGTGAGATAATGACCTGAGCCGAAGTTGGACACT
Source organism: Hyaena hyaena (assembly GCF_003009895.1). Taxonomy (NCBI): domain Eukaryota; kingdom Metazoa; phylum Chordata; class Mammalia; order Carnivora; family Hyaenidae; genus Hyaena; species Hyaena hyaena. The sequence goes on along the minus strand of NW_024080846.1, from coordinate 5,887 downwards.
TAACCGACTGAGCCACCCAGGCACCCCAGCCATTCTATGGTTTAATTTTTTACTTTCTTAACAGTGCTTTCAAAATTCAGATTTTGTTAATTTCAATGAAGTCCAACTTATCTTTTGTTTTTCTTTTCTGGTTGGCAACTTTTGGACTCACCTAAAAAATTCTATACCTATGTTCATGAAGACTTTCCCTATATTTTCTTATGGAAGTTTTATGCTTTTAGCAATTATGTTTGACTTAATAATCCATTTCAAATTAGCATTTGTATATGGCATGATGAAGGGTTTAGGGTTTCTGTTCAAATAGTAACAGTGTAGTTTTCCTAGAACCATTTGTTGACATGATAGTGTGCTTTACAAATGGAATCAATCTGTTTCATTTGCTACAAATAAATCCAATGTGTGTGTGTGTGTGTGTGTGTGTGTGTGTGTGTGTGTATTTATGTACCAATACATATAAACCCATAGAGGAAGGGTGAGGGAGACGAAAAGATAATCTGCTTATGTAATCTGTATTCTGTTCCACTGATCTGTGTCTCTTTGAAGTCATTAACACACCAGCTCAATTAATGCAGCTTTATAGTAGAGTCATACTGCAGATTGAGTTCCAGACCACTGGGAATATACTGCAAATATTGCAATAAAGCGAATAAATACATTTTTTGGTTTTCCAGTACATATAAAAGTTATGTTTACCCTATACCGCACAAGCCTATTAAGTGTGTGATATCATTATATCCCCAAAAGCAATGTACATATCTTAATGAAAAAATACTTCATTGCTAAAAAATGTTAGCTATTATCTTGGCTTTCCTTAGTGGTAATCACTGGTGACAGATCACCACAACAAATATAATGAGAAAGCTTGACACATTGCAAGAATTACCAAAATGTGACACAGAGACATGAAGAGGATAAATGCTTTGGAAAAAGTCATGCCTATCGAATAGCTCAATGAGGGATGCCACAAGTCTTCAATCTGTTAAAAAATAAAAAGTATCTGTGAAATGCAATAAGACAAAGTGCAATAAAATGTAGTATAACTGTATGTCTTTTATTCTTTAAAAATTGTTTTGGCTTTTTAGGTTCTTTTCATTGCCATAAAACTTTTATAATTGCTTGATAAATTCTAACACATGCATTCACATGCACACTCCTACAAGCTTAATGGGATTTTTATTGCAATGGCTCTGGATTTTTAGATCAATTTTGTGAAGGTATGCTAAAGATACCTAATTAAATTGGTATGAGGAAGCCATGAAGGGAGGGTTCTCATTCACAAAGCATTCATCACAGCTTACATCGTCCTGCAGTAAGAAAGAAGATTTCCTCTTGGTCTGGCAAGAGCAGGCTGCCCTTGCCTTCAGCCAATGAGAAGTCACCACCACTTCATTGGGAGGCGGGGGAGGGGGTGTGGTAGGAACCCCTCCCTAAGGAGAAAGAAAAAATTGAAGAAGAGAGAAGAGAAGACTTCTAAGTCACCTAGATATGAGTCCAGCTGCCTACATCCCCCATGTTCTTGTAAACTGAAACAACTTAATCAGACTACATGTTTATGTGTATTACCATATATGGGAGACAAAGAAATAGAAAATGCATAAAAAACCCTATGCCATGTGATGTGGGCCGCTCAGTTCTTTTGGGTACGAACCCAACTGAGCGGTGCCGGCAAAATAAAGTTGCTTCCTGGAAAGAAAAGTCTCAGTGTCACGACTCTCTGAGCGAGAATCCTGCAACAGGGGCAGCTGAATTAATTAACTTTCTCTTTTAAAAACAAATTACATGAGGGGCACCTGGGTGGCTCAGTCTGTTAAGTGTCCGACTTCAGCTCAGGTCATGATCTCATGGTTTGTGGGTTCGAGCCCCACATCGGGCCTGTGCTGACAGCTCAGAGCCTGGAGCCTGCTTCAGATTCTGTGTCTCCCCCTCTCTCTGACCCTCCCCTACTTGTGCTCTGTCTCTCTCTGTCTCTCAAAAATAAATGAACATTAAAAAAATTAAAAATTTAAAAAAATAAAAACAAATTACATTTGCAGTCAGAAGTGGAATGCAAAGAAGCTGTACCTCTGAGGAGGTAATGTACACAGCTGAACTCCTTGTGTTTTCCACTTCTGTGAGTAGTCTTCTTCCTTTTGGTTTGGAAAGCATCTTCTTGGATTTGAGATCTCTCCTTTTGTTTAAGCTTCTAAATGTTATTCAGAAGCTGTTTATCTGAGGGCATTGTCCTTTTGGTGATTACTTAATTGCTTTCTGAACTCTTGTTTATGAAGTATGGGATCCCAATCCTCTAAATTCTCTCAGGAGTGTCCTTTTTCTGAGATCCCAGCCATTTTAATGTTAAAAAAAAAAAAAACTGGTCTGGAGGAGGAAGATGGAGGTAGAGTAAGAGGACTCTAAGCTTGTCTCCTAGGAACACAACTAGATAATTATCAAATCTGCCAAAAATGCCCCACAAATTGACCTGAAGCCTGACAGAAGAAACCCTACAACTAAAGGGAGAGAACCGGCCACACTGAAGAAGGTGGGAAGCATGGAGACGTGGTTTAGAGGAGAACGGATCCCAGGGGCTGCAGAAGGGAGGGAACCAGGGTTGCAGAAAAGGGTGACAGAAAGGCTCACACAGGGGAGCTTACGAGGAGAAGGTCAACCCACAGCCACCGGCTTGGAATATGAGAGGGGTTACATTTTGTGAATTCTTGCAAGCAATAGAGATTAATGCTTGCCTTGAAGGTCAGTGAATGCTAGGATAAGGCCTAGAAGGTACTTCCCAGCTTCTGAAGAGAAGGCAGGCAAACAACCTGGGGGCAAACAGCATGGAAAGGAGGGTTTGAAGACCGCCTGGGGCGCACAGTGTGGAGACCATTCACTCTTCTTGGTGTGCTTCCCCTGAAGGCGGTGTTTATGGAGATGCCTTTCTGGGGACAAAGGAGCTGGATGGAAACATCCAGCCTCCACCTTATCTCTAGCATTATCACAAAGCCACCTGTGGGAAGCAGCACAGTGCCAACACTGGGTACCTAACTTGCATACCCAATCCCCACACCCCTTCATTCTGGTGGGACTACAATTTTTGGTTAAACTCTCCCCAGTCCTGGTATGACAGGAACCTCCTGCAGAATACCAGCACAAACAACTACCCACACCATGTCTCTTGAACAAAGAGTTCTGTATGGCTTCCACCTGGTGGAAGTGATGTTAGGTCTCATTTCACAAGCAGACCAGAGCACACGTAGTTAAAACTTGACATATTCAGGCCAGAGACCAGTACTGCCCCCAGCAGGCAAGGAGAGCCTCTGCAGATAATTGGCCTAAAGGATAGAGCGGCCAAAACACAGCAGCAGGGTCAATACCAGAAACACTCCCTGAAGTGCCATGCCCTTGGGCACTACATGACCTCCTTGGCCTAAGGCCATTACTTTTAGAAGCAGAGGACATAACTGGCTTTTCTAACAGAAGAAAGCAGAGATTTGAAAAAATGCTAAGATGAAGGACTTTATCCCAAATGAAAAAAAAACAAGATAAGGCCATGGCCAGAGATCTAAGAAAAACAGATATAAGTAGCATGACTGGTGGAGAATTTAAAGCAGCTACTCACTGGGCTTGAGAAAAAAAAAAAAAAAGACATCATGAGACCCTTACCACAGATATAAAATACTTAAAAAATAATTAACCAGAGATGAAGAGTGAAAAAAATACTAAAGCAACAAGACATAAGAAATCTTAATTCACAAAGAAGACACATAAGGTTAGCTAGAGATCTCTCCACAGAAACTGGGCAAGCCAGAAGAGAGTAGCATGATATATTCAGAGTGCTGGATGGGAAAAAATCTGCAGCCAAGAATACTATATCAAGCAAGGCGATGATTCAGAATGGAAGGGAAGATAAAGTTTCCCACACAAACAAAAAGGAAAGGAGTTCATGACCATAAACGAGCACACAAAAAATTCTAAGGTGACTCTTTGAGTGCAAATGAGAGACCAAAAGTGACAAAAGACAAGAAAGGAACAGAGAAATCTCCAGAAATGACAATAAAACAAGTAATAAAATGGCACCATTATACGTATCCATCAATAATTATTTTGAATGTAAATGGATTAAATGCTCCAATTATTAGACATAGGGTGTCACAATGGATACAAAACACAAGACTCATCTATATGCTGCCTACAAGAAACTCACTTTAGGCCTAAAGACACGTGCAGATTGAAAGTGAGGGGATGGAGAAACATCGAATACACACATTGATGTCAAAAGAAAGCCAGAATAACATTACTTACATCAGACAAACTAGACTTTAAAACAAAGAGGGTAGCAAGAGACAAAGAAGGGCACTTTATCATAATAAAGGGGACAATCCAACAAGATATAATAATTGTAAATATTTATGCAGTCAACATGAGAGCACCCAAATATATAAAACAATAGCAAAAAGAAAGGAATTCATTGATAATAATATAATAATAGTGGGGGGAATTAACACCCTATTTATATTAATGAACAGATCATCTAAACAGAAAATTTAAAAAAATGGCTTTAAATGGCACACTGGAACAGATGGACTTAACAGAGATATTCAGAACATTCTATCTTAAAACAACAGAATACCCATTCTTTACAAGGGCACATGGAATATTCTCCAGAGCAGATCTCATTATTAGGTCACAAATCAGGCCTCAACAAATAAAAAAAGATTGAAACCATACCATGATTCTTTTCTGACCATGACACTATGTAACTAGAAGTCAATCACCAATTTTCCAAAAAAATTTGTAAAGACCACAAATACACAGAGGTTAAACAACATGCTACAAACAATGAATGGGTCAATGAAGAAATCAAAGCAGAAAGTTAAAAAATACATGGAAACAAGTGAAAATGAAAGTGCAATGGTCCAAAAACCTTTGGGAAGCAGCAAAAGCAGTTCTAAGAAGGAAGTATATGGCAATACAGGCCTACCTCACTCAAGGAGCAAGAAGAATCAAATAAACAACCTACCCTTATACCTAAAGAAGTTAGGAAAAGAACAAATGAGCCCTAAAGCCATCAAAAAAAAAATGATATAGAAACTAAAAGCCAATAGAACAGATCAATGAAACCAGGAGCTGGTTCTTAGAAAAAATTAATAAAATTAATAAACTTCTAGCCAGCTTTATCAAAAAGAAAAAAAAAGGAACCAAATAAATAAAATTACAAGTGAGAAAGGAAAAATAACAACCAGTGCCACAGAAATATGATCATAAGGGAATACTATGAAAAACTTATGCCAACAAACTGGACAACTTGGAGGAAATGGAAACATATAAACTACCCGAACTGAAACAGGAAGAAGTAGAAAACTTGAACAGACCAATAACCAGCAAAGAAATTGATTCAGTAATCAAAAAACTCCCAAGAAATAAAAGCCCAGGGCCAGATGGCTTCACAGATCAATTCTACCAAATACTGAAAGAAGGGCTAATACCTATTCTCAAACTATTCAAAAAACAAAAGAAAAGAAAAAAAAAGGGAAAACTTCTAAATTCATTCTATGAGGCCAGCATTACCCTGATGCCAAAACTAGATAAAGACTCCACTAAAAAACAAAACTCTGAAGGACATGGATGCAAAACTTCTCAATAAAATACTAGCAAATTGAATGTAACAGTACGCTAAAAAAAAAATCATTCATCACGATCAAGTGGGATGTATTCATGGGTTGCAAAGGTGGTTCAAAATTTGAAAATCAACCAACATGAGCTCGTGGTTTGGCTCCGGGGCAAGATGGCGGAGAAGTAAGGAGCTCCGTACTTGCACTCGCGCCCATACATCACACAGAAAAGATCTGAAGCCATTGGAAACCTTACAAAACCTGAGAGATTGGGAGAAAAAAAGATGCAGAATCCACTGAGA